>NC_056739.1:1671193589-1671518589 GCF_019279795.1 Protopterus annectens
GGAAAAAAGCTCCACATAAAACATACATATCTAACAAAGATTCAAGTACAATATATATGATATACACAGTCACAGACAATAGAAAATATAAAAAGTGTTATATACAGGCATAGTTAACAATGAATTAGATTTACTTTGTATTAAAAAGTACTGATAATGAGAATTAATCAGTATCGAAGCAGTATTATTAATAATAAGGAACATTCTGTTTAATCAGGAGCCATACATGGACATATCCATTTTTTGGATAGATGGGTTTTTAGTATTAGAGTGAACTGTGCTGAGGTTGTGGTGCACGTTATGTTGGGAGGTAATGCATGCCAAATATTAACTATACAGCTGGATCAGAAGGATTCCCCAACCTGATTATTGGCACTGGAAATTTTTATCAGGGATTTGTTGTTGGATCATAGAGTTCAGGTACTGGAGTATGGCTGTAGTATATTTTGCAGGGCAGGTGTGTTTTCTTTCTGATAGAGTATTTTCTGGGCCATGGTTAGTTGATAATAAAGCAGGAGTTGGGGAAGCTTGAGATATGACCTAAAGTTTGACTTGGTGGCAAGTCTAGCAATTTTACTTCAGTATGTCTCAAGTTTTGCAAGGTCATATTTTCTCGGATTGGTGAGTATGGGTGATGCGTACAGCAGAGTTGAGATCAAATGGGTTTGATCTATTGTGGCTTTTGTGTTGTTTGTGAGATAAAGTTTGTTCCTATACAGAGTACCTAGTTTTTTGTGCACTTTTTTATGGTTTGAGATATATGGATGTCGAATTTCATGTTATCTATTTCAACCCCTAGTATCCTAGTATGAACAGTGGGAGTGATGATGGTCCTGTTTGTTGATTCAATATTGAAAGAGGGGAAAGGAGCAGTAGTTTTAGTTAGCTGGAACAGCTTAAATTTGGTTTTGATGGGGTTCAGGATATGGTGGGAGTTTATGAGCCATGTTTCAACTGCTAGAAGGGACTTGTGTCAGTAATTGTAGTTCTTGTATGGTAGGGGCAACACATATTACAGTGGAGACATCATCATACTGAATAATGGATGCATGTGGGACTCTGGGTTTCTGATCAGTTTATGACTGTCCTAAAAGAGAATGATTCATTTTTTTACTCTGGATCTTATCAACTATCAAAATTAAATTTTTAAGTTACATCTTGACTGATTAGACACAGATTGTCTACAATATAACCAAAAGTTAATAAAAATAAAGAGCTAAGGTACTTACCACCAAGATTTTTTTAACTGAAGATTTTGATGGCCAGAAATCTTGACAGAGAGTCACAGGATCATTAACAAGAGGGGTCAATATGCAACTCAGACTTCCATCTAGAAAAAGAAGAGCACTGAGATAGAATCAGTGATTGCAAAGTCATCCCCAGTAAAAAAGTTGGCCCACAGCACAAATCAATGGTGTCCACAGTGGGCTTACAAGCAGTGGTCAGAGTAGGCTTTAAGGTCAACAGACAGTAGAGAGAAGACCTGGTCACTGACTGCAGCAAAAGCACATGAGTTCAAGAAATATTCAGTTCACTAGCACCTGAAGTAGAAAAGATATGTGCAGTCTAAGAAGAATGGCACTGTCTCAAAACAGCATGTGTGAAGACTATTGAACAAATATATGTGGCAGAGTCAGGTATATAAATTAGCTGCATAGGGAATGTTGGTGGTGGAACACAGAAGTTCAACAGATAATCGAAAGAAAGAAGGCATACAGAAGGATGTAGGAGATAGAAAAAAATGGCAGTGCTAAGAAGGAATACTGTTTGTCGAACACAGAGGCTAAGAGAGCAATCACAATAGGAAAGCAGATGCTGTAGAAACACTCAACCAATTTCTGGATCGATGCACTACAATAGCAAAAAACATGCCATTAGAGGTACTCTACCATTTTCTGTAATATACTCAGTAGCTGGAACAAAGAAAATCTACCAGGTTGCAAGGCAGACAGAAAGATGAAGGTGATATTCATCAGACACCATTCATAAAAAATATCAGCAACAACCTGCTCACCAGTTCACAGAACATCAAAGGCAGAAAGAGCACTTACAGAAGCTTCTGAATAAAGAAAACCGACAGAAGTTGTACTTCCGCATAGGCAGTCTAAGATGAAAGAAAAAGAAGAGCCTACCCAATCAAAAGTAAGAACCGCACTAATCCTGTACCTGGTCCTTACTATGGTTATGGACTATGAGAAAAAAATGACTGTTTTGTTAAAAGATTTAGATGAGCTCAACGTAAATATGTTAAAAGATGAAACTTTTAGCTCAGTTAAGAGGGACTATGACAAATTGTTTAGTGATGTAGACCAGCATTGTTCTAAAAATTAGGAAATTAGAGAGAGACCTAATTGAATACAAGGAAGGTAGAGCCTATCCCCTCCCAATTATAAAAGGAAGAAGCAACAACAACATCACTGATAATGTCTTTCATGGGAACCTATAGGGGAGGAAATGACAATCTAAGAAGAAGTGAGAGAATAGCACAGAAGAATAGAAATTTTATTATCCCCAGAGGAGAGGGAACAATACAACAGTTGGAATCATCCAACAAACTAATTTTAAGACCTACAGTTGATGAGAACAACAGCACCATATTATTTCAGGGTAAACAAATTAAATATAGGAAAGGCAATTTTACTATTTTTAATTACACTGACCTATTAATAACGGACAATTTCTTTAGTTTACTTTCTAAGGGTTTTCATTATGTTCCCCTTAGGTCTTCCCCCATGGTTACAACCTTGATTGATTTAAAGCTTTTCATGAGGCAGCTTAATTTTAATTTATTGTTCAAAGATGAACGAAACTTAGAAAGGACTCTCACAAGAAAAAGCACCTTTAACCCGCCGGTTCACCCCTCCATCAAAATTTTTGAGGAGTTAGTTGAGACTGACATTAGGAAACTTAAGGAGAAAGACTATTGTGAAACATTTGACAACATTACTGAGGATGAGTTGGATCTAATTAAAAATCTTAAAATGGAGGGGGAAACCAGATAAGGGGGGAGGGGCTGTCTTGATGTACACCTGGGATTATGAGGCTGCCTTGTACACTGTGTTACATGATACCGATCAATATGAACTAGTCTCAAAAAATTAATATAGCTATTATATGACCGATAGTTTCAGGAGGTGGAAGTGTCACAGAACCCTTAGCTAAATTTATTTCTCTTAAAAGGTGTAGCAATGGGTGCCTCTTGTGCCCCTCGCATAAATCTGGTATTATACCAATGGGAAAAGAAATATATTTTACTAGTACATGGTATCAGGACATCTTGTACTATAGGAGATTTCTGGATGACAGCTCCTTTATGTGGATGGGAGATGAAGGAAGTTTAATGGAATTTATGGAATACATCAACATACCTTACATTCAGTAAACATCAACTTGCCTAGACATTTCACTGATTAAGGACTATTCAAATATGTGGATCAGTCTAGTTTATAGGAACAGCACTTTTTCAAATGCATTCCTAAATTATCACAGTACCTGGACATCCTTACTATCAAAAATATAGTGAAGGGTCAACTAATTAGGTCTCCACCACCTGTAAGGTCAAATCTGGAAGACATTTCAGTCACAAATAGTTTTATACATACTTTCTCTAACAACTCAGATCAGATAGAGAAGATTATCAAGAAATATTGGCCCATTCTCAGACTTCAGGAAGATCTTAAGAATTCTATGTCTTTGTTAGGAAAAGGGGCAGGAATTTGAAGGAACTTTTAGAAATTAGGTTAGAGGATCCACAGAATCAGAATAGAAAGAAATTTGGCACTTATCCCTGTGGGATGTGCAAGCAATGCCACGCTATTCTGAATTCAGGGTCCTTTTACCTTCCCTCTAGAAGATTTAAGTTCCACTCTAACAAACATTTTAATTGTGGATCTAAGGGGGTAGTCTATCTTGGAAGCTGTGTTACGTGCCATGGTTTTTACATTGGGAAAACTGAAAGGGTGTTTAGGAGAAGGGTTTATGAACACTTTAATGACATCAAAGCAAGGAAGGAAAGTAATGCCTTTTATAAACACTCTTTGACATGTAAGGACATGGACATAAAGTTTATGGTGTTGGAACAGGTACAACCGGATATAAGAAGTCAAAATTAGAATACTGTGAGCTATTTTGGCAGCTCCGTTTAGACGCTACTAGATACCCAGGTCTGAACGACACCCTTAACATTAATAGTGTTCTGAAATTGAGGCAAGCCCGTCTATAACACATTTTAACACAACATGACATCTATTGTTTTATTCACTTTTGAATTTACAAAATTTTATAATAAGATATATGGAATGTTATGTTATGCACTTGAAACTTAGAAAAGAAATGTTTTACAATGCTATTTAGTAACTCTAGATTTTAACTTGGAGTTTTGATTTTACCCCCGATGGCAAAAAAGGGGTTACTGCACTTATTTGTGATTATAAAAATATTTTGCAGAATTGTTTTTTGGCACATTTTAATAGTTTGATTTAATTTTATGTTTAATACGTTATCCAGTTGCCGAGACTTTTTTAGAAAATGAATTAGCAGTCATGTGATGATTGTGGAAGCATTTAATGTGAATGAACTTCCAGCAATGGATCTTATTGGAGACCTAGCAGCTGTTTGATTTTCATCTGCTTATTTTGAAAGCCTTTGAGGTGGTTTTCATTCTTGGTTTGATTTTGCTCCTAATATATACAAGCTTTATAATGAAAGAAAAAAAAATCATTGCACAGAATGATAAATTTAACTCTCAAGATGCCACTAATGCTCTTGCTAAACTTAACAAGGAACTTCAGACTTTGTTCAAATCAACCAAAGCCAGATATGACGTAAAAATAGTCACCCAAGTGAAGAAAATCCATAAAGTTTTCTTTAACTGTATTAGAAATCTGAGAAACAAAGCCGAGCACTGTGCAGTGTGATAGTAAAGGAAATCACATTAGTAGACCCAGAGGTCATAGCCAGTCTTCTAGCAGAACATTTAGTTTAAACTTAACCACCAGCCCCCATATTCCCAGGTCACATACCTGCATCTATACCCCTGCCTCAAATCTTCCAATAACAAATCCACATGGTACTTTCCAAAGCCAAGAACACTACTTCTATAGAGTCAGATAACATACTAGGCTGCCTACTGGTCAGTCTGAATCAGGACTTGTCAAGTCACCTACAGATGTTATTAAATATCAGCCTACAAACAAGCTTTGTGCCACATGAATGGAGGTTAGCAACATTCATGTCCTTGCACAAGTATGGAGCATCAGCAGGCCCTGGTAATTATAGATCCATAAGCATGATGAACATCATCTGCAAGGCTATGAAAAGGAAAGTTAAGGAATGAATAAATAAAGACATTGTTAGCCTACAAACTCTCAATCCAATCAAAACAAGCTTGGATTCATCAAGGCAGATACTGCCTACTTAATCCAGTTGACTTAGATGAGAGCAAATCAGTATAGAGTACATATCTAGACCTCACAAAGGCAATCAACAGCATTCTGCACTCAGATATCATAGATTAATTCTCCCAACTAAATATAAATCCCCTGTGTAACTGACTAGATAACAAATTATCTCACCAATAGAACCAAGGGAATTAGTAGCTCTACATCCTCCACAAAAACTGTCACTAGTGATGTAGCCCAAGGTTCAGTACTTGGGCCACTTCTGTTTCGGCATTTATTTCTCAAGCATCAAAGCAAATGTGAAGGGTTTATGGCTGACCAAGTATTGTGACTGACTGCAAACTTGATGCCATCATAAACTCCCTGGAGAACCTCAAATTCCTCCAAGATGGTCTTTCCAAAATAAATAGCTGTAAAAAAACATGGACTAAACTGAACTAAATGTCAAGAAATATGCAGTACTGTCCTTTAGCAGGCAAGGCTTCCTTTGTAACTATCACATTGGCAACACACCCCTGAAAGTTGATCCAGTAGTCAGGGACCTGGGAACCTAAGTTATCAAGGAACTGTCCATTGATCCCCATTTAGCCTTTGTAAGGAAGTCCTTCTTCATTGCACGTGTTATATATGAAAGGTATAGCATCCAGGTCCAGGCATGTAATCATTCCTCTGTACTTGGGTCTCATCTGGCTGATCATGGAATACAATGGCCCACACAGCATATTCCTCTCCACTTATCATAACGGGAGCAACAACAACATTTTCAGCAAAAAAACAAGGATCTGAATCATTAAAACAATGATAAGGGAATGGAATGCAAAACTGATGTTACACAGGATAAAATTGAGTATAGACAAGATAGTTGTCATGATAGCATATTGGTGAAGTGACAAGAAGCTGACAAATGAGATATTCAGAAAAACAGTGGAATAAGCTAAAAGCTTTAACTATCTGGGAAGAGTGGTTGAGCAGAAAGAAAGTGTGAATGAGGAGGCCAAAGCTAGAATTGGGGGCTATAGCCAATGGCAGAGAATGTCAGAAATACTGTGTGACAGAGGAATGCCATAGAAGCTGAAAAGTAAGGTGTGCACATTAGTGATGTGACCAGTACTTCTACATGATACAGAAACCTGAGTAGTGAAGGCAGAGAAGCTGAGGTAGCTAGAGCTGATGGAGGTGAAGTTCCTGAGATGGGTAGTAGGATACACACTGGATAGAAAAAGAAATGATGACACTAGAACAGAAGCTAAAGTACCTTCAGTTTCAGAAAAGGTCAAAGAAAACAGACCATGCAGGATCAGATACAAGTGCATTAAAGCAAAAGATAATTTGGTGAAGACGATTTCGGAGAAACAGGAAGTAAGCTAGAAGAAATGAGTATATTTAGCAAAGAAATGGATGGATTGTGTGAAAGAAAACCTGCAACAGTGAGAGATAACTGTTGAAGAAAGTAGAAGAGGGGCACTGCATTTCCAGGAAGTATGAAGATTTCCTGTGAGACAGAGAGAAAGAGAGATAGCAGCAGTGATGTGACATCCAGACCATGTGTAGAAAACTGGGAAAAGGGGTTGATGATTTCTGATTGTCAGAGAGTAAGTCCAAAGAATGTAATACTTTTCTAAATTTTGTATGATTTTAAATGCCTATCTCCACCTTAGATAAGCTGAGTTTGATTAGTGGCTGGGTGCTAGAAAAGTTTTGTGGATGGGAGTGAGCAACCACTATTATCATGACCATAGCAGGTGGAGGGATAGTAGCCTGATCTACTACATGTCTAACAACTAGCACCAACCTGAAATGTCCATATTATAATCTTGGGGATATAGATTCATTCGCAAGCAAATGAGCTTGTGTGCCTGATATTATGGGGATTACATTTGTCTAAATTTGCCATGTGGTAATGCAGGTCAAAATAAGTAGAATCTCCTAATGGCTGTCTGGATAATGCCCCTGATAAATGTCTGGATAATTCTGTAAATAAGGGAAGTGGCATTTTATCTGTGTTGTTAGCTTATCTACTCTATAATGTATCTGTCAACGAACCTAAATGCTTTGTAACTGTAATTTGTTTAAATTGTTATTTTGGAGCTTACTGAAAATGGACATATATCATAAAGAAAAAGAAAACAGAAACATAAGATAAAGTTAGGGAAGCCAATGGTTGATATACAGTATAAAAAGTCTCATGAAAACTAATTCAAAAAAATATTTCTGGCTTTATAATGACAATGTTGGCAGGCTAGTAGAGTGCAGATTTAGATATAAATGCCAGTGTTGCTCAGGAGCTCATTTGCTATTTCTGTTCTATAAAAATAAATGGGAGATGCCATAATTGGAAATGTAGATATAGACTGGATATTTGGGAGAAACAGCCAGAAAGTACACAAAGGACTAATGGCATTTCAGCATGTTAGACAACCCTGCAAAGCCTGCTAATTTGTTCCATAGTCTAAAACAATAAAAATATGATACTTGTTATTTGCAAGAGCTCCATTTAGCTTAACTGGACTATGATAAATGGATTAGGCAAAACTAAATAAATGTATTGCTAAAAACAAAACAAGTGGATGTTATTATTTTGTTTCTAAATGAGAAACAGAAAATTATTTGAACTATAAACACTCTTACAGGACCTTTTTGGTAAAGAAAATAATTGTAATTCTGTCAGTTCACATCCCATATTTTGAAGATACAAGAATTTTATAAAGTACAGGAAGTCTACCATTAGAATACACTCCCCCTTTAGGACCGGTTTAATGCAGTAACTGACAACAAAATGAATAAATCTAAGTCTCATATTTCACAACAGTCCTTGGCTCATACTAGAATTCTAACAAATTTCAGGAAAACAAATATGATATTATATGTCTGATGGCATCTTAATACAACTTTATGAAAATATATACATTTTTTTAGACTTGATATCAGAAAATCTAATAGATTGTATTCACAAAATTCTGGTGCTTCCTAGAGAATTGTCAGACAATTCACCAATACTGCCAATATTAACTGGTTGGAGGAAATGTTCTTTAGAATTTCAATAGAGATGCAAAAATGAATATTAATAATTTTATACATATGACTGCTGTGGCTATTCAGTAATTATGTGCTGATGAATATAAACAGACTGCTTCAGTTTGAACAAGTTGTCAACCTTTAAAAGATTTTCTCACAGGAAATTAATAACTTCATCTTTTATGACCTGGAAGTAAACAGTTAAAATCCAGCTACTGAAGTCTTAGTTATAAACATTAGAAATTCTATTAGTAGTCATTTCTACAAATAGAAGAAAATAGTCTAATCTCAGTAAAGAAGATAAAGAACTCAACCAACAGGCTTTGAAATACTTATAGATCACATACCTACTACAGTAATAATGATGCAATAAGATAATTGTTGATGGAACATATTAAAACTAAATCTCTTAAACAGAAGCTTATAGCACCAATCTAATTTATAGAAATACTATACTGTCAAATATATTGGCAATATATCAGATTGTTTTATTAACACAAACTTTATACTTTGGCAAACTGTAATGGATCAAGTTCATAGAAATGTGTTTACATAGAGTTTACTTTACAGTAATCACTGCAACAAATGAAATGAAAAGCAAAAAAAAAAAAAAAATCCACTGAGTTCTATAAGACATTTCAACACATACTAACAATACCAATTCAGTTTCTGTAATTCAGTTTCTGCAGTTTCTGATAAGTGAAATCATCTGCACTAAAAACATTCAATGACTTCATTGTTCAGCAATGATTATAAGATTGTAGCAGACATTGCCAGGTTCTCACTCTGCCAGTTTAGTTGTTTCCCTGGGAAACAAATGTTGCATTTAATCATTATCTGGAGTTAATATTGTGTGAGATCATTCCAACAATAAACAGATAGATAGATGATAGATAGTAACATTCTGACATTTTGACTAGAGATACTTATTAAATATTAAGTTTTATCAAATAATAACTCATTATACAGTCTTGTAGAAAATGGCAGTACCTAACCAATTGATTTATGTTATTCAATCGCCGATCAGGAAAACTAAGATATGTATTAAAATGAATTGCCAAAAATCACATAGCTTTACTCAGCCAAAAGGGATTAGAGAGGGGTTGTCAGTCATTCATTCTCTTTTCATTATAATTGTTATCTTATTAAGCTTAACAAAAGAAAAGAAAACAAAACCACAAATGCTACTAAATCTTTTCAATTGTTATGTATTTATGCAATTGACCTCTAACTAGCTATTTCTGATGTCCAATGATCTACCAATTTCTTTCTTTATTTATTTGTCAGTTCAAAAAGTACAAAACAGTCTCTGTTATTGAGCTGACAAATTAAAGTCAGAAATCCTGTATTTGAGCATGAACAATATCATCACCTTTACCATTCCAGGAGAAGATAAGATAAAGCACTTGGGTCATTGGTATGTGGTGAATACCTTTGCTGCTCTGGAACTCAACTAAGAACTGACTTTGAAAGGTTTCATGGCCCAAACATTGATATAGAAGATAAATCCAATATCATTGCAGGGCAAAATCAATGTTATAAAATCGTACAGGAAATTCTACTTTAATGCAATTGAACTCATCCCAGTAGACTTTGGGATCTACAACAAAGAATGTAATAAAACTCTCTGGAGGCGAAATAATCATGCATTCCCTGTTTAGTTCTAGTACAGGGCAGAACAAATATTGTGTTAAATTACAGATCTACATTTTTGTGATGCAGTGCAAATTGCTGAAAATGTTGGATCTTGGAACATTTCTACAGAATCAGAAAGAAGAGATGCATTCACATAGAGTCACATTACCTATTTAACAGACTTGTCAACACCTTTCTCTGAGTAAACTAAATGGACAATTAAAAAATAAATACATTTTCTGAATACATCCCAACTAAAAAAATGTCTGATCTTATCAGCCATTAATTTACTTAAGTACAAAAAGCTGATACCTTGTTAAGGAATTTACTTGATTTTCAAGGCCACATTCATTACATTTTCAAGTAAATATTGTCATAAATTGGCATAGCCTCAAAACAACAAAATCTCTGCTATAATATAATTTTAAGATTTTGTTTTTCAAAAACATTCCACCATGTTCAGAATCTAAATTTGTAATTGGTTTATCACACAGAAAAAAACTTATTCCAGTAATATCCTTCCTTCCTATGTAACTCTTTTCTGGTACAACCCAGTTCTGTAATGTATGGGAAAAGAAAAGATAACTGCTTTCTCCTGTTTGACTGTAGCAATCTTTTTGGTTGAATTTATTCAAATTCAAATCATGTAGAAATACAGCAGTTCTTTTAGATATTCTCATCAGAATGTAATGGTATACTCAAATGCTAAACAAAATCAATAATGTTTTTTTTCCTAGGCTCTTTTATTTTTTGCCTCCATGCTTTTTGAGCATCAAGCCTCCCCCTATAGGAAGGGATAGAGACATTCATAAAGATAGTTTCCACTCCTACTGACACTCCAAAAGATGAGGACATTTCTATTTTAGTTATTTCTAGTTTAAGCCTAACCCACACCACTGTTGTCTGTCACAAGTAGCCATGTCACTTTAGGGCCATGCATGTCCTCTTTGTGCATGTTTGTGTTACCACCAATGTTTAAATGAAAATTACTTTCAATGGCTTGAGATCACCAAGCCAACTTACCTTGTTCTGGCCATTTCAGTGTTTTGCATTCTTCACCTGCTGAGTGGTGATCATGACCAGAAACACCATCCCCTACCTCCTGGATGAGTGGAAAAGTATTGTTAGCTCACTCTTAAACCAAAATTTTCAGTTAAATGAAGAGTATTCCTCATAGCTTAAAAAATGATCAGCAGGGGATTATATTTAATAATACTTCTAACATGACTAAACAATCCTTCATTAATTAATTGAATCAGCCCTTGTAACAGTTTTGTGTCAAATGTGGTCAGAATTTCTGTTGACAATCAGTCTAGAACAATTAACACATTTCCTCTTTTCTGGGATTTGGGAAGTACAGGAGATTTTGATACTGGTCAAAAATATGTGAAGTATTGCTTTAATGCCCAATCTGTACATTTATCTGAGTCTCAAGAATAAAATGTTTTGTACAAATAAAAAAAAAAAAGGAGATTGGTACCATTCCAGGTATGAAAAACTCAAAGTCATCCTCAGCAGTGATAATATGCCTACTCTAGTTCAAATACTGAAATTTAGGATATTACCATAGATGTCAAAAGTGAGTGACATACACTGGTCATGGTAATTATGGTGGTTATGGAATAATGACAGGCAAACGTCAGTTAGGCAGAAAGGGGGATTGAGAGAAATTGATGAACCAAGCCAAGGGACTGTTAAAAGCAGCACTACATAGACAGTAAGCAAGCCACTTAAAATGACAACTGGACACTGAAGACATCAAGGATAGGCCAGGTACACTAATATATATGAGTCATTTTGCAGGCCACTTAAGCAGAACTGGCCATGAAATATTAGAAAAGAACATTATTCATGGTTTCTCCTTATTTGCTATAGTAACTAACTCAGTTAATACTTTGCAGATTTTAGCTTGCCACTTGGCAAAAAAGTATACACACACACACACACACACACACACACACACACAGATATATATATACATATATATATATATATATATATATACATATATATATATATATATATATATATATATATATATATATACACACACACATATATATATATATATATATATATATATATATATACATTACTAGAGTTAATTGATAAAGAAATGACAGTTGATATTACAGAAAGGCCAATTTTTCACCCATAAATAAGAATTTGTATGCAATCCTATTAGGGTTGGTACCCAAAAAGGAGCTATGGAATTTTAGAGCTATATATGACCACAATTTCAGTACCACAATGAAGTAACAGCAGAACAAAAATGCTGTGTGTGGACTACCTTTCACATGCTATCAGTTTAAATGGGACAAGTCAACCCATACAAGAGACTTGATCAACAACACAGTGTGACTAGCACTGCCATTGTTAATGAATCAAAACAGCATTTAAATAAACATACCAAAAGGCATTTTAATGGTGTTCTAGAGTGTTACTTGGCATGAATCAGACAGCTGCCTGATGCTTTTGATGTGTAAAGCTGATTTCAGAGACAGTGAAGCAATCGCAGTAGTGCAGGGACAGAAATACGTTCTTAGAGAATACATAATCTCTAGGTAATATGCTAATGCTGCAGTAACAGAGAGGCAAACTGATCAGTAGCAGAAGGCAAGATATATAGAAATGTGTTTACAAGAAAACCACACACAGTGTTAAGTATGAGGCTTGGAAAGAAGAATGGCAAAGCTCTGCAAGTAAGGACATTGATAGATCCAAGTTTCTGGCTTTTGGATAGTAAATTCGGCAAAAGGGAGGAAAGGACAGAGTACTCTTTCCAGGCTTGAGAGTGTAGGGATTTTGCATCATCAACATTCTCACTCACCCCCTTCAGTTGAGAAAGAAATGGCTTGTGAGGTTATAAAAGTCCTAAAAAGTGCACAGGCATTGCTGAAAAATTAGAGCTTATAGGAAGACTGTCACTATGTAAAAATAATAAATATTTTAAAGAAATATTGGAAAATCATAGGCATGAAAACCTAAATTAATATAAAAGAGAAAGTATGAATACTATTGCAAGTAGGGAATATTGGTGTATCACTATAGCTAACATTTGTTTATTAACTTTTGCAAGTCAAGTCTAAATTAGCATCATCACTATTCGCCATACTTACATATTCAAACCAGGAGATTAGGTAAAGGAAAGCTTGTAGAGCAATCCTGCAATATATGCATTCAAAAATGAAAACTAATTTGAAAGGAAACAGAGGCTTGCTGATAATGACTTTGCTGGAATATGGACTGACAGACATTTTAAGTATATATATTTTGGGTACATAATGATTTTGCAGACTGCAGAAATAATGCATCTGCAACTCTGCACAAAACTTGCTTTTGAAGGCATTTAGCGGTGTCTAATATTTGGTTCAAAGTAGCTCTTAGGCGATAATGGCAAAGAAAGTTAGAATTGCTAGAAACAGAAAGATCAGGAAATCCATTAAAAGAAACATTCATAATATAAAGAAAAGTGATCTCACATGATTAGAACTTGGACTAGATGTGGCCAGCCGGCATGTAATCTATGACCCTCGGAATATGCTCCACATATCCTCAGACAAGCTCTGAGTAAATCGGTTCCACAACTGGAATGGCTGCACTGTTGCTCTACTTTGAGTGATGACCACTCTAGTTTCTGCACTTTCATATATTCAGCTACAGTGCAACAAAGAATCAATGAATCACAAGCTTTGTGACAGATGTTATTATTCAAGCAGTCTGTTTACTGCTGTTAATGATGTTTGTGTCCTTTCAGCTAGACTGCAAAACAGAAAGAAAGGGGCTACTCACTCATTCCATGACTGCCTTAAAATAAGCTTTTTGCAAATGCAAATTAGATGAAATCATATTTTTTGATTGATTTCAATTAGTAAAATGTCTCAACAGGTTTCACTAAAAAATGCAGATTTACTGTGACTCACTGGTGAAACAAAGCGTTCCACTTACGCTGAGGGATCATCTAATCTACTCTTGACCATCATTTATAGAAAATCACAAACACAAATAGTCCATAAAAGCATGGAATAATTGTGACTTTGGTAAGAAGAAGAAGAGTATTTCTTCAATTCTGTTACATATTGCAACTAAAAGTTCTGTAAGTGAGATGCAAATTTGTTTGGGTTGATGGCAAGTAGCATTATTCTTACAATGCATTCCAAGTCTGGAGGAAGTATGAAAAATGGAAACTAAGCAAACAAGAATATGGAAACTAAGCAAACAAGCAAAGTATGAGTATGCAGAATCCCTGAAGTGAAAATAAATTGAAGAGCTCAGCAACTGGGCAAGTTATACAGTGGTGGCTGCTAGCTGCTCTGGACCTAGGAATTTATGTAGGGAAATCATTATTAGTGTGCTTCCAGCTTCCTGCTAATGCTGGAATTGAAGAAGTGACCACATTGTGATCTAAGTAAATCAGACTGTGTTGAGGTTTGGTATAATGGTTAAGGTGTTACCCTTCTAGACATAATGTACAAGGTTTGATTTTTCACCTTTGGGAAGTATAGTGAGGCTTAAAAAGGCACATGGACAGCTTATCTAGACACTCCTGTGTTTGTTTCTGATTGCCTGAGGTGTGACTGTGCGCAATAGTAAGCAGAAGTTACTGCACATGGTAAAGGGATTCTAGCTTTTGTGTGACACAGGGAAAACATGCAGATTCCCCACAGAAGGCACCCTAGCCAAGAATCAAATCGGAGAACCACTTATAGAAAATAGAGTCAAGTTACCATGAATGAAAACATTTTGGGGGTAAATACCTACCTGAAAAAATGTCCTGTTTTACAACATGGAAATGTGGGGACCATCCGAGTCTAATTCTGGGGATGGGTTTAGACAGGATGGTATTCACTTGTCAAGATCATGGAACAGAATGTTTTCAGCAGATATTTTGGAGTATTTGACAAAGACAAGAAAAAATTTTTGCTAGGTTGAAAATTTAACAGTTCATAGACATCAGCATTTGATGGATCTCTGCTGGCTGTTAATGCTAGGAGCATTAATAACGTTTTTTTTTTTTTTTTTTGAAAATTTGCTACATTCCCATAAGATTGATGTTGCTATTGTTTATGAAACATGGTTAAAGAATGACTGGAAACCAGTTCTGTCAGGGTATAAATGTTTTTACTGTAACAGACATTCAAACAAAAAAATCAGGTGAAAGTGTTATGATAGGGTCTGAAGATTGCTATAATATTTTCCCATGATAAACCTGTCTGAGTATTTAAAATAGCCAAAATGTTAATACTCAGCAATCATTCTGTTGATTTTTGCTTATTAGAGATTCAATGTTGCTATTGGAAGCATTTTCACCTCTGTATTTTAAGCAGTTACTTAGTAAGAGTGTAGAAAAGTTGCAGGCCATATTATTTGACAATGCAATTTCATTTTTTTTATTAACTAGGTGAAATGTGGCACTTTTCTGGTTTAGTAGCTTGATAAAAGTTTCATAGTATGTAGGTGAAAGCTGACAGAAGCACGTATGAAGATGTTGGCTGAAAGTAATTACAAGTGTATAGCTCTAGTGAGGTGAGCTATATTGCAAGCCACCTTATCAGTGTCACAACCATATAACCATATCTCTGTATGTGATGAAAAACAATACAAACAAGTTTATTTGTCAGAAAATTAAGCACAGTGACTGGCAATAGAAGAAATGTGAATGTGTGCGGGTATCATGAACATAAATTAAATGTATAGCTCTCTAGGACTACACACAGGTAATACATAGCTATAAAATGCCCCCCCCCCAAAAAAAAAATATGAATTGAAAGCAATTACAAAACTCTGGTAAGGATGACAAGAATGTGTATGTCTGTAATAGCAGCATTAACAAAAATATATCAATTAAAATGTAGTTAATTAAACATTTTACCATTTGGGGTAACCTTCATAGGTAAATAATATGTTAGCTGCCCTTGTGGGCTAATTTAATTCCAGCCAAGCTTTCCTCCAAATGTGAGTCTCAACCCTTATACCTTGTGGCTGTGAGGTAAGCAGCTTAACTATTACACTAACCCCCAACCTTCTGCTGACATTAGCCGTGTATAACAGACTTAACAGATTTGATGGCCCACAATGTGACCCTGTCATTGCTATTACTTATATAACATTTTCATAAAATCTTTTCTCATTCCACAGGCCTAAAGCAGATGCCCCACGCTGACCACTTAAAAAAAAAGCTATATACTACTCGATGTCGCGTATACTCAGGGCGATCTTTGATTAACATACAAGGCCATGTAAACCCAGTGCCCTGCTAGACAGGGGTCTATTCTCAGAGAAATGTTGCTATAAAAGCAAGTAACATTACCTAAGGTTACTTAAAAGAAACAAGTGGTATAAATGCTATAATAACAATAATGCACAAATTGCAAACAGCACCCAATGCTATGTGAAATGTATGCCATCACTACTTTTAACAAATCCATTTGTAAATAAACATCACATACCTCTACATAATCTCTATTAAAGTACCAAAGTAATTGTCATAATAGCAGTGAAACAGTAGTATCAAACTTTGGATCCAAGCAGTCTCCCCTACTATGGTACAAGTGCCTTAACAAAACAAGGAGCTTATATAGTGCAGAATAGCCCCTGTGAGTGCTGTGAATATGTGAATTGTCAACTATTTATCATTCACGAATCACTCAATCTGCAAGAAGTGCTGGGCAGGTAAGCATGGGGTGAGGACCAACATGATGCAGTGGAAGTGGAAATGATTATTATTACTGCAGGGATCATTTAGTTTCAAATTCCTGTCACTTTGACGTGCACTTATGGTGTGTTAGGGAGAATACAGCTATCAAAAATTCAGGGATTACACTGACTGATTTAGGAGATAACTTTTACAACAGTTATATTGTTAAATGCTTATGACCCAACTATGCTTCTGGGTAAATGTTGGCTGGAATTAATTTGAAGTTCATAACAGATAGCTATACAAACACATATCAAAACAAATCCATATGATATTGCATTCATGTTAGAAAAGCATAAAAAATAGAATATGTTCACAAAAGAAAAGCAAGAAAACAATTGTAGTACTGAAAACATAACCCATAACGTAATGTGATACAATGTCACAGCTTGAGTATATACCTACTTTCTCTTCTTTATAAATATGTCTGTGTATGTGGCAATTAGTAAAGATAATCTCAAATGTATCTTGTTAATTCCATAGTTTTAAGGTTCATATCTAGAGAGGGTGCTTTTTGCACAACAGTAGTGATGTTTAGTCTGCAGATTGTCATGTTATAAAATAACAAAGTTGAGAAAACATGATAAATATGCAGTTTAAAATCATTTCATTTATTTTTTTTTATCTCCATCCTTTGTGTACTGCTTGGCATTGCCCACTGTTAAGTGTCAGTGGTCACTAGCAGTGAAAAATGGTTCACTTCCCAAGACAAAAAATCAAACTATACTTCTGAATGTCGTCAGTAGCACAAAGGAGACTGGCACTGGTGTTCTGCCATTAGCACTCTGAACAGTACTGAATGAAGAAAATGCACCTGTCTGCTACCTAGCGCTGTGTTATAAGCAGTAAATGCACTGAGTTGGGAGCAACAGCTGCAATAATGGTGGGTCCAAATCGAGAGTATTTATACATTTACTAATGGGATCAGATTAAGTATTGACACACATTTCATATATGAATTAAGCAACCTAAATCTGTTTGATAAATGCTAAACATGTTAACTAGACTTCTTTTGAGTTGCTGTTACATTTTTTGGAAACTCAAATATTCTTATTATTGATAATATTTGCTCTGGATAATGCAACATATGACAGTGAAAATTGTGATAGAAAATTAGTAAGATAAGGAATGTGGAAATATTGTATATATAAAATGTGTATAATATATGCTGGATAACTTATCTATATATCCCAAGTGGTGATCATGTGAGTAATACATTCCCTTTAAAAGTATGTCATTATTTCTTGTATGGATTCTGTCAAAATAAGCTAATGTCATCTACTGTACATCCTCTACATCCTCTTTCTCAGTAATTGATATTAGCTAAAGGTCTGATGATGTATAACAGAAATGCAAGTCATGACATGGCAAGAATACCAGGTTATTGCACTGATCAATACCAGCCAATTATTGGCTCAGCCCGAGTGAAATGCAAAATATTTGCCAAACAAAAAATACAGGAATGTAAGCAATAATAGAGTAGTTCAGACTAATTACATAGTAAAAAAGTCTATATACATTGCAGTTAACAAGCAAAGTGCAATATACAATCAAGGAGAATTTAACATACAATATATAAACAAGTTTCTGAAGTGGGTCAATTGCCAGTAAATCTTAAGAGAAGAGAAGAGAAGAGTTTCAGATAGGAGAAAGGGTAGGTAATCTGTCCTGTGTTGATGCAGCAGCATTTGGCTTGGATGAAGTGCTTTCTGAGTTGCATTCTGAATTTGGAATAAGTGCTGATTTCCTTAATGTAAATTAAACTTGTAATTATGTTAAAAGGGTGAATGTGTCAGGTTTATACTTTATTGCTCTTTTCATTGCTACACATACCCTAGAATTGTTTTATTTTTAATCATATTTATTTTTATTTCTATTTTATTTACTTCTGCATTTGCACATCACTTGGCAGCAGTGCACAATGACAGATCGTGTCTGAAAGCATAAAATCAGAAATTTAATCTGTGCTGCCTTCATTAGCAGAAATGAGCTTGGTTCCAATGCATTTCCATCAGCACTCTGGGTAGTACGCACTTGTCATCTACCTGTGTCAGTGTCATAATTGTAGTTGCAGTGAATCTGAAGAAAAAGCACAGGTAATCCAGGTTTTGAAACCAGTTTGCAGATAATTTTACTGTGGGGTCAAAATGTAAGTATTGTCACAAGTTTTCTTTAGTAATGTAACATTAAATACAAATGGAAATTAAAAACATGAATTTGCCTACACAGCCATCAATGAGTGCTGCATAATTCAAATTTCATGTGTGTAAATTATTTTAAGCATAACAATGTTGATAGCTAATGTAAAATGCATGTGCACTGGTATAAAATCCACAATATGTAATTAAAACAGGCTACCTTAATACAATATGCAAATTATTCCACTCTTATTTGCAAATCTGACAACATGGTACACCTTCAAAAAATTACTCAGGAAGCTTTAACAGCCACTGAAACATGACTTTGTAAGTTGCAACACATGCTCAAAGCAAAAAAAAAAATACTACTTTTTCCCCCCAAATCCCTCTCGCATGAAAAAACTAAATTTTGAAGCCTTCTCTCTTGATAACACAACCATTGAAGTCACTTCTTATAGCAAACGATTATGCGTGGATGATAATCTTACATTTGAACTGTATATACAAAACTACATTAAAAAAAATCATCAAAAGCTAAGGATGCTTTACAAAGCCAAAAACGTTCTCACCAACGCAACTAAAACTACACTTGCCACTGTTTATTTCCTCCTCACTCTTTATAGTGCTCCTATCCTTATTAACCTCCAGGCTTCACAAAAATTAAAACTTGAACAATGCTATAACAAAGTTGCTAAATTTGCAGCACATACCCCTTTCAGAACCCACCACTGTATTGCACTGAAAAGTCTAAACTGATTAGAACTGCCACATTAACTAACATATACACAACTTCTTAGCACCTATAAGATTATCCAGCATCCATCTGCTTGTCCAGCACTAAAAAAAAACATTCTGCACAACTATGTTCTCAGTTGGTCATTGCGATCCAGTGACCAAAAACTCCTGTCTATCTACAAGTCTAGCAAATCTGCTGGGCGTTGCCTGTACTTGTATAAAGTTGCTAATGCCTGGAACTTCTTACCTGTATCCTTCAAATCAAACCTTCCCTCCCATCTTTCAAAACTACTCTAAAAGATTTCCTAGCTAAGTCCTCTCCTTGCTCAAATCCAGGAAAAACTATGTCTCAAAATGTGGGCAATTATATTTTCATTTCTTCCTTACTCTTTCTTCACTTCTGTCCTTCCTTCCTTCCTGCTACTAATTCTCTTCCCTGACTCCCTCTCTAAATATACCATAAGCCTGTTTTTCCTCTTCTCATATTGCAGTTCCTATTTGTTTTAGACTAACTTACCTTTAATTTCTCTACAGACTGTCTAAAGTTTCTTTAAATATTAAATGATTGTCATACACCTTGTACCGATTTTCAACCAATGTTTTTATATTATGTCTAATTTGTTATAATTATTTAAACTGCAAATGTTTTTGTTTTATTTTTGAAGATTGTAAAATTGTTGTTCTTAAAATGTTTTGTAATAATTTGGAGCTTTTCTCTTCAGGCCTCCACTGAAAATGAACTTCTACCCAGTTGGACTTTCTCAGCAATCAAATGTCAGTAAATAAATAAATAAATACATCACAATCCCTCATATCACATATAATAATAGGACAGTATATGTAAACTATGAATGGAATGTAACCCAGCACGTTATGATTCAGGTTTATGCAACTCCCTGCATACAAAATGCATTTACAATCACAAATACAGCCTTTTAAACAGAATTAGAGTACCATCAGTAGTTAAAGTAAAACACATGCAGGCATCTCTCAAGTACATCTCTATTCAGGTCATAATTTGTATACCTCAACTTAAAACTTAAAAAAAAATAACTTCCCATATGGCATAAACAGTTAATAAGCAACATTTACCACTTTTTTCCTTCTTTGTTCTCATGGGTTCATTTCCCAAATGGTATTTATCAGTTTTGTAATGCGTATGCCCAACAGCCCATTATGTCCCAATTCATAACATTTTACTTCTACACAACAATGATTATAACAAACATTCTAAATCATTTCATTATTTAGTAGTGGAACATGTGTAAATAGGGTGAGCATCACAAATGGCCAAGTCTCTCACTTTAATTGTGCTTTGATGGAATCTTTCTCAATGTCTCTGCCAAGCCATATTTGTGTTTTATAATGTACAAATCCAGCTGACAAGGACTTACATCATTGCTCACAGGTTGGTACAAGTGAAATCTCTACTGGGCGCCAGTTCAGACACATAATACTAGGTATAGTGCAGTAGACATGGCAGGTGAATGTAAGGATGGTGCTTCATTTAGAGCCCAGTGGTGGTGTGAAGAGGAGTCCAGCATTTTTGTGGCCCTCCTCACCAAGCACTACAGCTGTAGGCTTCTGCTGGGGGGCTATACTGGCTCTTTGCGCAAGGCTGAGTCTTGTAATAGCTTAGCCTAGGCTGTCTATAACTGGCATGCCACACACTGAAGGTAGAGACTTTGTCACTAGTCAGGAATTGACAGATGTGATAGAGAACATAATACAGTGGAGCTTTAGTGCCTGAATTGGCAGAATAAAAAAAAATCTTGTGTCAAATTGCAAAATCTATACCATGTTCAGCACTTACATAGGGAACTGAAGCAGAGGGTAGTGATAACAGCTGTGAGGGTGAGGACTAGATTCTCAATGTGCTTAAGCTGAGCACAGATGCACCTCTGATGTCACCTACCTATCCCAAATCATGGTTTTCCTCAACCTTCTCTGTTCATCACCATTCCTCTCTTTCTTGTATGTCCTGTACGTCTGTTCGTGCTACCTAACCTTCCCTAAGTACCTTCCCCAAGAGTCCTTTCTCTTAAAATAAATAAATAAAATAAAATAAAAAAGGAAAAATAGGCATCTGTACCACAAAAAAAAAATTGCACCCCATACATTGCTCTCTACTTCACCTATGTGTCTTCTTGACACTTTTGATTTGGTCCAGTTGGCTATACAACATTATTCTGTTGTTGTCACCCATCCATGGTCTGGTGACAGCCCAAATTCAACAAAGTCTGTTTCCTTGTCTAAACTTGTGTTGTGAAGAAGTAGAAAGTTATGGTGCTCTCCCATTACCATCCTGCACATTCCTCTATTTTCCCCTATGTCCTACCATCTACTTGCCCCCCATTTTCACCACTATCCCATCAACCCCCTTTTCACACATTTAATCTGGTCAAAAAATAGAACCATGCAAAACATTTATGGCCAAAAATGGTCCATAAAGAAGCCTTCAGTTTCTGTTTTTTGCATTTGCTGGATGCCTAGCATTGCACACCAATGCTGAGTATAAATGGCAGTTCACATCTCATGGCAAAAACTGGCAAGTTTTTGCCTTAGGCTTCAATGTTACAGTTACTTCTGTGCAGATATGCTTAAGTCCACTGTGCAATAGCAAAACAGACTAAATGTACTAAAGTGTGATACAGTTACCTGAACTTATCTTTTAGGCTGCTGGATGTCGGGTACACCCTAAAAGATATTACAATTGACATGACTGTGATGAAGGATGATGATTACATTCTCCCTTTCTTCAACATGTTGTCAGTGTCCTTTAAAGTGTGTAATTTTTAATTAATGAAGGGTGAGTTCTGATGTGGTGAGCTGAGATAATTCTCTGGTCTATGCTCTTTTATTTTATAGTGTCAAGGCTTTGAATCCAGAAGTATGTCATACAATTATGTTATGTTTTTCCACATTGATAGTATGTGTGTAGCTATGTGCTGCATATCATCAACCCACTAGTATCTTCCTTATGCCCTCATCATGTTTCCACTATCCTACTCTTCTTGATCCATATTGGAAACACATTATTGTACAGAGCAATACCTCAAAAGTGTATAGATTTCCAAATGATTTCCACATTTCTGCATCTTAATTTTTGGTGTGTTCATCAAAAAAATTTTGAATTTCTGGCCAATCATTGAAGACTGTATTTATTAAGCAATGATGTATATTTGATTTATCAACTTTATATCAGTCAGAATATGCATGCTAACAGAAAACCTATTATTCTAGCAACTTTGTAAGTTTATAAGAGCATTATTTAAAATGTGCCTACATTTTATCTTTTGTCAACCAATAGTTTTTTTTTTTTTTTTTTTTTTTGGGGGGGGTACTAGGACTGGTAATAGAATTGTGATGACATCCCTAACAATAAAGTAACTCAAAGATGTGAAGAAATGTCCCATAAACAAATCCCTTTGTATGTCTCTATCCCTGTCAACAAATCTTTCTCTCTTCCCTCCCCTTCCATATCATCAGTGTATCTCCTTAGTGTTTGTGCAATGTCAACTTCTGAGCAGGACTTATAACTTATGGGAGAGGGCAATATCCAGGTTATGGAAAAATCCTGTCAGATTTTTTTTCCTCCAGCCACATTAGTCCTCTGCCTTTCATGCTATTATGTTTAGTATCACTGTGCTATGTAAAGGCAGGCTGATAGCACTATGAGAAGACAGTAATTATCATCTATTGGACAGGCTGCTGAGTTAAATGTACTCTATAAGGGATGTTGTAATTGTAACTAGTGTTGTGAAGTATGCTGTCCATCAACTTCCATGCTTCATAGTGTTTCCATACACTGGTATTGCCACCACCATTACCATGCTAGGTCCCTCATGTGTTTCATAATCATTAACAATATCCTCCTAGAAATAACTGTTAAAACATTAGTTACTGTTATATCCAGTCAATATCCTGCTTAACTGCCACCAATAATGTGGCATCCACTACTACCCTGGGTCAGTAACTAAGGAACTTCAGTCCTCACTACTGACTCCAATGTGAGTATTAATTTTTTACTTTTTAATTCAATTTTAACACATTGGTATGTTATATATTAATATAGGAAAGTATTACAAACTAAAATGTAGTAATTTTTTACCAGACCAGATTAGATTTTAAACAAAAAAATAATGATGCATTTTTTTTTTTTTTTTTCATTTTTCTAAATTATATGTTAAATGGGGGTTTTTTGGGTTTTTTTTTAATTTTTTTAAATATTTTATTAAGTATTCTGAATTTACAGCAACTTCAAAACAAATAATGAATTTCAGAATGGAATATTTTAATCAATTCATTAATTAATCACTTAATCAATTATGTGAGACTGTCACTTAGCAGTAATATTTCACAATTTTTCCCTGAAAGCACAACAGGAACATGCTCTATAACCTGGGACTGGACTGTTTACTTCTGTCCATCCCTGAAGTAACTTCTTATTACACACTCCAGAGCAATGTGTCCCAGTTTAAGACCTCTAATACACTCACACTTAAATACATTATATCTCACACATCCAGACACTTCTGGGAAAGCCTGACACAGATTTCCAGCTGTGTCCCTTCACCCAAAGGATATGGTAAAACGCTGCCACCAACCAGACCATCGACATGCCCTTTCAAAAGGTTGTCCAATTATTAAGATTAGGTATTAAAACAAATGGTAGCAAATGACTTAAAGCAGCAAGGCTTTCAGAGTGGCCCAGGAATTATTAAAGCAGGTATAAGCACTTTCAAATCACTAAAGAATACACTGATTGATTAGCCATAATGTAAGATAATAAAAATATTTAATAATGAGAAAAGTAATTACAAAATATAAAACAGTAATGTTAATAAACAAACAGACTTCAATTACCATAGGATCATAGGATCATAGGAGGTTACTAGACTAATGACTCTAGGGCCCTTACAAGCCTAGCCAAGTTTTACCCTTATTTCCATGATCAGCACCTATCACCCTTGTCCAAGAGAGACATAGGTGGAACCTGTGGGGTGAATTTATGGTTCCAGAACCAATCGTCCAGATTGCATTTGAATAGGGCCAATGAGGTACTCTACTTGACTTGAAGCAGGAGTCTGTTTCAAAAGTGTGGTAACCTCTGGGAGACAAATCAGTCCCTCCAGCAGGTTCTATTAATGTCACTTTCCAGGTTAAGGCTATTAGAGCGAATACCCATGTACCATTTGACTTGTGGATATGCAGCATTTCCAATAAAGCAGGGTCAAAGATTGTCTCATATGCAAAGCGGAGATTGTCTCTGGGGGGTCTATATGAAACAGATTAAAGTGACAGTGATTTCAGATGATCCTCATAGGACAGATGTTGAAGACCTTGACCTTTTCTTGTGAGGAACCTTTGTGGTCTCTCCAATTGCTGCGGGTGGCTTGGAAAGGTAATTTATATCCAGCACTACACTGCATAAGTAATATGTGTATGTTTACATGTCTGTACTGTCAGGTCAAATTTGTTGCATCAGAAGATCTATCATGTAGACTTCTACAAGATATATTTACACTAGAAGAGTGCTCCCTATCAATCTATTGCATTTTCAGCCAAAGCATCTTCTGTACAACATAATGATGCCACCATTTCAAATGTGCATATCTTAATATTGCAAATCAGATGTCTACTGTGATGCTTGATGTTGATACTGTGTTCTCTAGATTGTATAAGTTGATATGTTCAAATTCAGCATTGCTTAAATAGTATGACTGTGTTTATATGTCTGAACAATCAT
Source organism: Protopterus annectens (assembly GCF_019279795.1). Classification (NCBI taxonomy): domain Eukaryota; kingdom Metazoa; phylum Chordata; order Ceratodontiformes; family Protopteridae; genus Protopterus; species Protopterus annectens. Next base: position 1,671,218,958 of record NC_056739.1, read on the forward strand.
GTAGAATTGGTTCTATCAGAAGATCTATTGTGTACACTTCCACTTTAAGGGACATATTTAAAATGGGAGACAACTCCCCTCTCAGTTTCTAGCATCCCTAGGTGAAACTCATTTTTGGCAACACATTGATAAGATGATGTTTTAAATTCAAAAGTGCACTATCTCATAGTTGTAATCAGAGATCTCCCATGGTGCGTGCTGTTGATACTATGTTGCCTACATTGTCTAAGAAGAAAGGTGGCTTTAATCCAGTAACAATTACTATGAGTGTGTGTGTGTGTGTGTGTGTGTGTGTGTGTGTGTGTGTGTGTGTGTGTGTATCATGCTATGTAGAAATGGCTTCAACTAAATATATGATTTGTAGCTGTATAGTGTTAGTGGACTATGCTATCACTTTCATTCCCTTTAGCAGATACATCACCTCATTAAAACAGTGGTGATATCGTCCATTCAAATGCACACTGTTACAGTTGAAAATAAATATTTTGTGTGGCACTTGTGATTCATGCAATGCCCTACTTTGTAATTTTAGTGAGATAGTCAATTTGAATCCAGACATTACTCTACAGATTCAGTTGCATGAATGTATATGTAGGTAAGCATGGTGCCACACACACATCTGATATGTACATGTATAGTTGGAGATTTCTCTTTCACTATACTCTGTCCATTTTAGCACAGACAATTCCTTTGCTAAACAGTGATGATGCCATTTGTTGAAATATGCCTCTTCTAAAACTAGTAGTGAGCCTTCTTCTGTAGCTTGAGGAAATGATACAATGTCCTATAGTGTATTGTCTTAGGAAGCCATGAGTTCAAATCAGGGATTATCTACACATTGTGCATGATTGTGCTTCAACCATTGCAGTGATAACTGCATTATACAACACTTGTATGTTATTTGGCTATACCTACCACCATGCAATATTTTTGGCAAGGAAAGAAATCATGTCACTCTTTTAACCACTTTACTGCACACTTATGCCTTGCAGCAATAACATGATGTGATTTATTCAAATACATGCTATCTCACAAGTGTGCTAGGACTTCTTCTGTTGCTTAGTCTGCACAACATCATGTAGTTTATTTGGTTACATATGTAGTTGCTTGAAACCCGTAGTGACTGAATCATATCAGAGTGTATGTGAGTCAGTATACTGCTATGCATGAATTACACCCACTGCAGTTGTAATGTATGCAGTTATAGTGGGAGAGGCCTCCCCATCACTTTTACCTCAAATAACTGCTTAGCAGCACAATGATATGATGTCATGACCTCTTATATGTTCTGTCTGACAGCTGTGGTAAGACTTCTCCTGTGACATATGTGGTGAGTACACTTTTAGTAGCTTTTAGACTTACACAGGTGGCTGTTCAAGTCCAGAAAAGAGGTAACATGATGTCAGTGTATTGACATTGCACATGCAATATTGTATCAAGTTATTTCTAACCATTTTTATGATGGATATACACTTTCACCATATTGGGGATTTAATGGCACTCAAGCAGGTGCTCTGTGAGTCTTGTGGTGAGAGTGCTCCTGTGGTACATGTGGTGAATACTGACTTTTAGAGCATATCTACACAGACTGTGGTTTGAGTCTCCGACTGTATGTGAAAAACAATGTGGACAGAAAAAGGTGGCTTGGCCAACTAACAGTGATACTGGACTTTTCACAGCTGTGTGAACATTAACATAGCTATATCCTTTTCATCACTTAAAAACATTGTATTGGATATATTAACATCAAAAGCCCTTTCTTACTTCACACTTAACTTATGTTATTTGTGACAACCTCCATTACTTTCTCCTGTGTTATATGCAGTTAATGCACAATTCTGTAGTGTGTAACATGATTTTCAGGGGTTTGAATCTGGTAATATCTGTCTGTCAGCCAGTTGTGACAGACAGGAGTGACTTAGGCAAAGAATGTAGATATGGTACAGTAAGAGGGCCAAATGTTTTAGGTCTCACACTCCATGTTAGTGGAGCCATACCCATTACAATAGAACAGTGAGGCAATCCCTTCAAGTGTGTTCTTCATGACACTTCAAATATGCCTCTTTCTGTGGCATCAATGGTTGATACACATCACTCGGAGATCTGCCCTTGGCATGCATTCAACTCAACCAAGATATAAATGCAATTATCTCATTCACTGCTCACAGGCATTGTTTATTTCCCCAATAATAATGATCTGCATTTCCTGACTTTATACAAGCATTTATGAATTAATAACATTCTGTTGTTTACACTCTAGGATTTATAGGAGATGAGGACTTCTGCACTACATCCTAATGTGTACCATGGTACAAAATCATCACAGAGTGTGAGTGAGTCTGTGTTATGATACTTTCTAGTGTTTTTGTGTTGGATAGTTGATGTTATTGTAGTCTTTGCTGCACTTCCTTGTGAGCTTGCCCAACATAATGATGTTGTAACTTTGTGCTGTTAATTAAAGAGATCATAAGTATTCAGTTTTATGAGACATTCAGTATAATTTGTTCTTCATTGTAAGATTTAATTGAATTAGCCTATGAAATGTTGGCTTTGACAACTTCTGTTCAATGGAGTTATTGACCTATGAGTGGAAGATAATCATGTTTGTCACAGGCCAGTGTATACCTGGTAACTGTGCAGTGTAAATTTTTAACAAGTCACTTAGAAGTGCGTGTTAATGTTTCAGTTGGGAGTGCTGTATGTTACTCTAACATCATACAGATCTTACTACTGTTTTTAATAAGGCATACTTCAGGGCTAAACATAAGTTACAATACATTGCATTCACATGTGAACTTTGAAACACTTATTTATGTCAGCATGTAGGGTGTGGCACTTACACTAGGAGTGACATGTCATATCATTGATTACAGTAATAAAAATGCATCATACTCACATAATCGTAGGCTTATATTTGCTACATTTGCCCATTAGCAGATGAATTAATGGCATAATGTTGGCATGGACTTTTATTTTGCTCAGATCTTGTCGGGCTACCTGTCCATTTGTGATATATACATAAATACATCTTATGCATATTGATATACATCATGACATTCAGAAATACAACCCATTTGTCAGGGGGATGACCATACTTGAGTTGTACCTTAATTTATGTGTATCTTTGAATATGCAATATGCCTCACTTTTCATGTATATATGTACAACACATCTGTAATAACCAAATGGAACATCTGTGTATGTGTCATGCCCTTCTGTATTTTGTCACATTTATACACAGCATGCATGAACAGTCACAATCTCACTAAAATTTATAACATGCATTTTTCTAGAAATTGTTTTTTTATCATTTATTACTATCACTGGAATGACTGCACAGGTGTACACGATTCTTCTCCATATCTCCACATTGTCAGAGGTGTGTACTCTGACATAACCATTATCAGTACCACTTCCTTCATACACATAGAACAATGGAAAACTTAACAATTCTTTAATGTGTATGTATGTTATGCCATCAATTATGTGGATGTCATTAATAAGCTTTGATCAACTATACATACTTGCATACACATGCCACACAGCTACAGATAGGCATTTTCAATATAATTGTGTGAGTAACAAAAATATTACTGAGCATGCAACAGAAAATGTATAGCAGCAAACATACATATAGGTTTCATAACTGTATATTATCTTTATAATTTACATTGATAGCACATGCTTGATTAATACATGTTTAACTTTATAATACCCTTTTTATAGTTATAAGTGGCAATATACATCAAAAAGTCCATTTCTGAGCTGCACAAGAAAACAGATGTAGGATTTATTTTATGTTTTACATGATAGGTAGGGAATACAACAGGTTACTTTCTGGATACCCATCTGATATGCAATAACCACAGTATATGCAAGTATTGCCTAATATATCAAATCCCCTTGCTGTTATGTCAGCTTAGCTTTTTATAAAAATTCATATCACATTTACTCCTCTTTGTTAGAGTGTAGCTTTGTATACCTGTCATATACTTTGTTAGCATTTAATTTTTATTTATGTATTTGTCCCTAATTAAACAGTATTACTTGCATACATGAATATATATTTAATTACTGCTGTTTGTCCATTAATCTAATTATCTCTAAGTCCATTTTCCTTGTTTTAACTTCCCCTGTATCTTAATTGTTGTGCTGTCTGCTCATGTTTGCTTACTGAGTTTACATGTATGTACAACCTGTTGTTTATATTGTGTGCTCAATCCTCCATTCACCTCTTTGTGGCTGCTAACAGACGTTCTGGCCATGAAATGGTGCTGCTGAATGTGTAAGCTTTCTTACCAACTTCCAAAATGTCCTATGTATTAATATTTTTGATAGTTCTGCTCAAAATGTCCTTTGTATTAATATTTTTACTTTTGTATGTAATTAATGTGGAGCTTTTCTCCCCGGGCCTCCACTGAAAATGGGCTCTTCCTAGGCCCATTGGACTTTCCCGGTTAACAAATGCAATAAATAAATAAATAAATAAATAAATATTCCATGAGCACTGTTGCTTGTCGCTCTAATATCAACAGTGTGTATAGGGTTAGCACGAAGTGTATGTGTACATTATTGAATCCTGGGACCAAGATGATCATTACATTTATTATTGGAACATTTCATAAAGTGAAGTTATTGTGAGGAAGGCCCTTCAGGTAGGTAGCATGGGCAGGACTTCTAGGCAAGTTGATAGGAGTATACACCAAAGTATTATAAAGTTAAGTGGAAGAGAGTTAATAAGTTGATACATATATGCAGGAGGCACTACAAAAATGGAAAAGCAGATATATGTTTCAACAGTAGATAACTAAACAAAATATGAATTTATGTATGCAGAGTGACAAGGGTATTGTCATCTTTGGTACGTTAATTATACATTAACAGAAAAAACAAGTCCAGCAGTGCAGTATGCACAGTGAATATGTAAGTTCATGATACTAGTATAAATAAAGAATATCAAATATGTCAACAGTAAACATGGTGTTCTGTTTGGTAAACAAAAACAAACTGCAAAACAGAAAGCATGCATATTCTCAGCAGAGGGGGGACAGTAACATGTTCAACATTCCTGTACTGTTGTTCCCTCAAAGTATGCAAATTTAATATTTCCCTAAGGAACACATTTACACCTTTCATGAATGAGTGAGTGAATGTTGTGCATGGCTCCTGTCAGACAGGGAAAGATTATGTTTGACCCCATGTGATTTCAGTTTTCGACATCAAGGAAGGATAGATAATAGACATAAGAAATTCTTAACCAAGCAATCATGGGTATTTCTTAAGGATGGGGTACATTTCAGTGATAGACATAAGGATAAATACAATACTGAACTAGAGTCAGCAATAGACAAAGTCTTCCCAAGAAGGTAAATATGACAAGATAGAGATAAGAAAGGGGGAATACTCAGCACACCATAACAATTAGCCTGATAAGGTGTGGTGGAACATCTGAAATGTTTTCTGTACAAAAGTTAATGAATTAGCAGAATTTGAATCCTGTAGGCAAGAGGCTTGAGAATAGTACCGAGCATCAAACACTGGTGTAATTTTACAACACAAATACTATTAACTTCCTTAAACTATTATTCTAATAACTATCATGGTGAACAGTTCTCAATCCTCTACAAAATATTGTGTGTTTCACTTTTATTTGTATCAACACTGCAACCTCTGGCTGACAAAGTTTTATGCTGTATCAATGGTGAATGACAATGGTTCATCCCATTCCTAAAATGAATAGTTTCTCTAAAGCCAATGACATTTGGCCTGTTCTGTATACTTCATCCTCATAGCAAAATATGTGGAAAGCTAATATGTAGCTAACCCATCCAATACCATCAGACTCTATGACACCTCTCAACCCCAACATGGCTGCTGGTCAGACAGAAATACTATGACTGGTCTATATACTCTTACAGATGACGTAGTCTAATACATGAGTAAAGATTAAGTAGCTGGTCCACTATGCCTGCGTCTCACAAAGTCTTTCAACTTTGTTCACTGCACTTTTCTATTACAATCCCTATAGTTAGCAGGAGTCAGCTCTCAAGCAATACAATGCCTCAAAACTTTCCTTACTAACAGCTATTTTGAGGTACAAATAGATTTGACAATTTTCTGCTCAGATTTATTATTCCAAGACATTTCTCAGGGTTCTATACTATCCTCTATATTTTCCTCATCTATCAGCAAACTCTCCACAGATCTCTGCTACCTCCCCATCTTTCTGCATGCTCATGACACGATTACTGATATAATCAAACCTTTCCTGAACAACTATTAAAATCTTCCTAAAAGAAGACTTTGTAATATTGTCAGATTAGATAAATGTTGATAAACCTATGTTTAACAATAAGAATGCAAAGGCTTTGCTATTGAGAAGCTTTCAAAAAATGGCAGCTAAATTACCAAATAATTGCCTATTGCTTACATTAACCTATGGGCAATCAGAAAAGTCCAATGTTCCAAATACTCAGGTATGGCTTGATTGTAATCACAACTTTCAATACATCACATAAACATTGAAGTCCAAGGTAAAGTGCCTGCTCTTCTGAGATAAGAAAATGTCACACTTCCTTTCCCCAGAAGACCGAGCTGCCATAGACAAAGGATTCCTAGTGCAACAGTTAGAACACTGTCTTCTTATAGCTGCAACAGCCTCAAAATAATCTCAAAACAGTAAATACGTCTTGTAACAATATGTATTTTTTTCCTTTTCATTACTGCATTAAAAGTCAAATGACTCTACCTTAACTACAGAACCTCCCTTCTAATAGCAGTCCTAGTATACAAACTAATGAACCTAAAACCAGTTCCTTTCTTTGTCAGTAGACTTTTATAGAGATCCACCTCTACAGACTTAGGTTCCTCCCTTCTTCTATCCCTAAACTACAAGCCCCACATAATAGAATACATAAAACGTACACTATTTCTCCATACTGACACCACAAGCATGGACATCCATCATATAACACAGAACACCCATACCTTCCTTTCTAAAGTTAGAATCTGAATTAAAACAATTTCTGTTCAAAGAAGTGCAATGCAAATGATTCCAAAATAGTAGGATCAACTAAAACATAAACTTTCTTCTCAGAGCACACCAATTCCTTGTCCATCAGAACTTTTCAGACAAATGACATCCTTCCTAACTCTCTTTTCTGTGTCATCCGTCATCCATCTTCTTAACCATCTTTCCCAACTTCACTGTATTCATTCTTCTTGTCATATCCTCTTCCTTTAATTATGCCCTTGAACCTGCCTGTCTACTTTGATTCTTCCTCAATTTAAATTATTATTATTATTTTATATAAATATAGTAAATAACTGCTATACCTTTAAGATTTTTAGGTCTCCTATCACAATATTATACATACTATAAATAATATTAGGTCTTATTGTCTTTGTAAAACTATTACAACAGTTTCATTATTCATTATTTGTATTAACCAAGATGAACAGGAAAAGATCAACATGGAACAGGCTTTACCCCAGTGAATAAAATAAAATGAAATATTGGTCCAAGTTTTTAAGACCATCTGTTTAGATGCTTCTTCTTGGCCAAAGTGGCCATTATAACCTTTTGATGAGATTGGAATGGTACTGTGACATGAAAGACCTAGCTATAAATTATAAAGGACATAGTCTGCAGTCCAGTGTCTCAGGTAATGACATTTTAGAAACTAGAAGTATATTCTGAACTAAAATAAGCTTTAAAAGACATGCTAAATCTGAATAGTTGATGTAGAAGTTATGTTTATGGTGAATGCTTTTAACTCATTCTTCTTCTTTCTCTTTCGGCTTTTCCCAGTTAGGGGTCGGGTCGCCACAGTGGAACTCCTCTCCACTAATGATTGGCAGTAGAGTTTTACGTGCTGGCTTGCCGGGCCTAACGCACAACCTTCAGCGAAGGAACGCCCATAAGGTTGGAAATATAAACTTAAGACTTGGTAAGCGTCAATTATTAAAAAGGATGGTATTCATAGCCTGAGACTCAGCAAATGACTTAGGTTTATCTGCGAAAAGCGGCACTACATGGCTGTGCAAATAAAGTCAGCAAAAGTAATTTGCGATAAATATGGAAAAACAAAGGGCTGGATTCATGAAGACTTGCATGGAGTCTAAGAGTAGAGTAAGACTCCATGCAGCCAACATGTCTGCCGAGCGATCCATGAACAGCCGGCAGGGGTGTGCAAGAGAGCTCCTAAAATGACTCTTACACGGACAGGGTTAGGTTATGCAAATTACCTCATTTGCTGCTGAAAGCTATGCAAATGAGGTAAATTTGCAATCCAGGAAATCCTAACCTGTCCGAGTAAGAGTAGTGTTATTTGCAGAAATGTACTCAGTTGTCAACTGAGTACCATTCTGCAAATAGGAAACGGAGCCGTGACAACTCCAAGTAAAGGATGCATCCAGTTGAGGAAGCAAGCCAATGGCCAAATATACAGCCATTGGCATTTTTTCCCATTGCAAAATAAAAAAAAAAATTTTTAACCTCGATCTCTGATGTTTAAGCATAGCGCAGCACCGCGCAAATGTGCTGCACTCTAAAAATCAGAAAACCAAAAAATAAAAGGCACAAATAGGGAATTTATTCAAAATATTAATCTGCCATGCAAGTGAATGGAAGGCTAAAGACAACATGGCTACTGAGTAGAGGTTGCTAAGGGGGGAAGCTCAGTCTGAGAGATGTAACTAAGCATTAGTTGGCAATCCTATGCAAATGAGGATAAGGATAGTGAATCCCAATATTCCCTGCTATGTGAACCATGTCCCTAGAGTGTAAAAGTAGGAAAAGGGGAGTAACAGAGTAGGAGATGGGTGACATCATGAGGGGGTATGTATGAAAAAGACTGTAAGCTTATTGGAGCAGAGTGGCATGTGGTTGCTGTGAGTTACTCAGGACTAAAAGAGGTGTGTCTACAGTTGTCTAAACTGAAATAAAAAAACTGAAGATGTACGCTGTGGCTATCACTAAAGTTTCTTGCAAAGCTGCTTACACTGTGTGCACACGTGTGCATGCGTGTGCGCATGTGTAAACCCGTTTAAGCCTGTGTGCACGTGTGTGTGCTTGTGTGCACCCGTGTAAGCCTGTGTAAGCCTGTGTGTGCACTTGTGAGCGTGTTTGCACTTGTTTGGGCAGAGCTGCCCCCTGTGGAAACAGAAATGGGAAAAGGAAGGAAAGGAAGTAGTAGGAAGTTAACCAAGGAGAACTAGCAGTGCTGCCAGGTGAAATCAATCAGAATCAGCCAATTACACAGGCAGTACACTAGCCCAGCCCAGCCCAACACCTAAAACTCTGCAAACAACATTCCCCATGTTTCTTCTCAGAAACACTGCAACACTGCAGTCAACAAAGAGAAGTGAAAACTTATAAAGCTTAAACTGAGACATAAAAATGTTAGGGGCTACCATTGCTGTTATAAGATAACATGTGCAAGATGCTGAGGGTGGTGCCATTGCGAATGCTGCTGAGCAACTCACAGTGAGGAGATGGAGAAGAGTGTTCCGACCCAGGGTAACCTACCAGGGGCTACATGAACTGGAGATAGTGGAGCACTATAGAGTGGACAGAGAGCTCCTGCAGCAAATTGTTGAGCTGTGCAGGCCACGCCTCACACACAGAACCAACAGAGGGGAACCCATCCCAGTGGAAACCAAGGTATGTGTTGGCCTAAGAATACTAGCAACAGGTACCTTTCGGAGACCAAATGGTGATATGATGGGGATTTTACAGGCATCAGCATCAAGGGTACTGCACCAGTTCCTGAATGCCATGTCAGCACATGTCGGTGATCATGTATATTTCCCCAATTCCCGTGAGGTATTGGCCAGCAATATGCATCTCTTCCAGCAAATAGTGGAATACCCTGAGGTAGTGGGTGCAATTGACTGCACACACATACACATCGAAGCACCAGCTGGTGAGCGGGGTAGGGCCTACATCATCCGCAAGGGCTTCCACTCCATCAACTGCCAGGTCATGCGTGATGCCCAGGGCATAATACTGAATGTGTGTGCTGGCTGCCCTGGAAGCTACCACGATTCCCATATCTGGCATCTGTCGCAGCTGTACCAGACATTTGCAAATGGGGACATCCCTGATGGTCACCTAGTGGGGGATGCTGGATACGCACTGGAGCCATGGCTGATGACACCCATCAGAAATGCACACACACCTGAACAAGAACTCCATAATGAGGCACACGCACACACATGAAATGTAATTGAGCGTGTGTTTGGGATGCTCAAGTCATGGTTCTGGTGCCTGGACACATCTGTTGTAGCCTTGCAGTACTCACCAACTACATGTACCCAAATTGTCATGGTATGTACCATGCTACACAATCTGATCCTGTGAAAACAGCTGCAGCAGGAACAGCATGGGGCAGGGCCAAACAGCCCCCCACCATTGCTAAGGCCTGCACAGGCACAGCATGACTCGGAGGAGGAACAGCCTGAGCCTGCCCCAGTAGGCAGAAGGAGGTGTGCCCAGTATGCCTTGCCTTTGGCAAAGAGGCAACGCATAGCACATACACTGGCTCAGTAGGAACCCTGGAAATGATACCTCTCTCTGACTCAAACATAAAATAAAAGGGATGCCCAACTTGACACTACCTGTTTCCAAACTTGTATAGGGAGTGTAGTATGTGCATCCGACATAGGCAGCCCTGCAGCACCACCTGAGGCATGATTGCCATGTTTTACACAATATAAAACAGTGCTAAGCAGCTTTTACCAATATGTAGTATATGTAAACAAAATTGCTCGTGCAATGTTGGCCAAGGTCGGCCAAAGCTGAGCAAAGTCAGTTAAACATGCTCACATCTGCTTTACTATACCTTAAGCAGTCTGGTCTGGCCAGCATGAAAATAAAAAGCAGTGACAGGGCTTGAACCCAGAATACTGTGCATTATAGTCACAGTACTGAACCACTAAGCCATGATAGCATTACAGTGGTACAGACACAGCAGGACAATTGTACACTAATGCAAACACAAAGCAATGCTGTATCATGCCCCTAATGAGGCAAATGGGTAACCTCACCCACATGCTTTTGCAGATAGAGAACATCAGGCCAGGCGTTGTGATGTGGGTTGTGTAGGCTATGAAGTTGCAAGCTAATATATGTGGCAATGGATGCTAAGACCTGTAGTATACTAGTATGCCTCAAGCCAGTATGATAGGCAACAGTACAGACTGTAATGGTGTTCTGTACATAGCAGTGCAGGCACAGAAAATGTGTGTAAGTGTCAGGTGAAACCCACATCCTATGTACACCCACAGTAACAATCCGGTGTACCCACAGTTAGAAATGTACAAAGAATAGCTGTCCCCCTGTATGTAGAAATGTTGATAGGTCTATGCAAAGTGTCTCATGGAAGCCCTGCAGGCACAGCATAATTCCTGTTGATCTATGACACAAAGGTGAGCCCTGCTGTAAAAATACACCTTGATTTACCATACACATATGGTATAAATGTGTATACTGTACGTACTCACACACTCCAACAAATGTAGTGGATTTCAATCTGCATGACACTGAAAGGTCATACTGGACATGCTCACACACAAACAAATGAAGCAAATGTCAGGCAGGAAGACACTGAAAGGTCATACTGGGCATGCTCACACATTTAGGTTAAATACGGATGTGATGATAAGGGATCTATGGACAAACATGTATAGTCATCTCTACTTCCAGAAACACATTCACAAAGTGGTCTGAAAATACTGCTATGTGTACACACAAACTGCCAAGGTCTGTGCATGTAGGTCAACGGAGGTTGCCACTACACAGCAGTCATCAGACCTGTCAGAGACTACCACAACACACTTGCAAGGAATCTGACTAGGCACGTTCAACTAGAAACAACAATGAAGAACATTAACAAGAGGATTACTGGCCTCAAATAGTTGCCCCATGCAACAAGAATGAATGTAACCCAAGCTGTACTCAGTGGCATACTGTCTACGAAGCTGATCTCTGCCCAACAGACAGGTCCATGTCATGGTTACACTCAGATCTGTTCTGAGTTACAGCTCAATGGCACTAAATGGACAGAGCCAACTGATATTGGCTACATCCTGGCAGATAGGATCAGTATTAACTTTACTCCCCTCTCACCCATGAAAGAGCAAATGTCTAAAATGGAAGACTGCAAAGTTGCTGTCATCATGGCTGCACAGGTAAAAAACACTCTCTGAAGACAGTATCACAGCAGCCATGGGACTAGATAACTTCCCAGGCTGTGTAGTATCTACTTCCCTGAAGTAAACATTAACATGGAGGTTCTGTGGCTACTGACATTTCCAGAGGACTGCAAACTAGGAGCCATCATTGTAAACACTAAAGATGTGGACATCCTACCAAAGGGCCTCACTGAGACAGATGGCTGTTGTCCAAGCCATGGGCTGTAGCTCAATGCCAAAAGGTGCATTATCATCACCTTTGTTAAAATCTCTGTAGCCAAGAACTACAACATAGGTGGTAGTGCACCTGACACTTTAAGTGTGACAAGAGACCCTGCGCTATGGGTGGACAGTGGATACAACTGTCATAAGCACATTCCCACAGTAGTCAGGAAACCCTCTTATGTGGCACACCTCATCACAAAATGTGTCTCATGCAGAATAAAAGAGGACAGTGTTCCCCTCTACTCACCACTCACTAGAACTATAAAAGAGTACAACACCACTGTTGCTATGCACTTCACAAGACAACTACAACAACTGCAAATCAACAGCAATACCTCACAAAGAGCATTATTGGCCTGAAACACATGCCATACACAGACCATGTCAGAATGCTCCATCTGTACTCCCTTGCATATCGCCTACTCATAGGTGTTCACTGCGTAACATCCAAAGCTATGTCAAACATGCAGCTGTTGGATATGATCCACGTAAAACACTCACAATCACCCTGACCTTTGGACCCAAGACCACAAGTGAAATACAAAAGGAAGTGGTGTAGCCATTTACCTTATAGATATCCACACCTCCAGGTTACTGCCACAGCATGAGGCCTTGGAGACCATGCAAGTGCAACTAACATTGGGCAAAGCTGCCCATCAGATTGTAGCCTACTACAGATCATGTACCTTGTCTCAGGAACCTCACTCAGTATTCTGGAGAACAATGGCAAATATAAAGGTCCTATCAAACACCATTATATGAGGAGATTACAACTACCCAAACAATGAGTGGGTGAATTACTCATATACAATGTCCTTTGCCAAATGTGTCCTACAGTTAAGAAACTCTAACACACTGGAAGAGCTGGTCAGCACACCCACTAGCGGTGACAACATACTGGACATGATCATCACCAACATGGGGTATCAGTGTTCCACAACAGAGATAAACCCCTTGCTGGTAATATCAGATCATTAAGTAATCACACTGGACATCCACATCCCACCCCCACACCCAGTCAATGAAACCACTGTGAAGACATTTTCAAAAGCAAACAGCACACTTCCCAAGACCAAAGTGGAAAGTCCCAAAGCCCTCTTGCTATAGGATAATGGTATACAATCTGCCAAATCATTTACAAGTGCATCCTATGAGAATCTACAGGGATGCATGGATTGAGACATCACAAATAAAAGCAAGATGCACTCCTCAAAAAATAAGAAAACAATCTTCTGGTCATTGCCCACAAATAAGCTAGACAACAGAAGGAGGAAACTAACACCTGATAGAGCCAACTTCACTAAAGGAAAGGCATCACTGATCATTATTAGGATGAAACAATGATTGCTCATAAAATAATCCAAGCACAGTTTCTAAAGACAAACTGCCAAGGAATGTAAGAATAACAACCACAAAGCCTTCTGTAGCTATATCAGACACGTAGGTGTCAACTTCCAAATATGCTGTCAGCTACTGAAAAAAGTAATAACATACACCAACCCAACTTTCATTGCCCACACCCAGGGGGACAAGTGCAGTGTAAACCCCCCATCACCCCCAAAAGGGCCTATGTCTATCACAGAAGGATGCAGAGAAGTGACATCATGGGCATGCATGTAAAGACAGCCCTCACCAAAGCTAAGAACATAGCATCAATGTGACTGTAAGTTGTCCCAGACTGCGTCTTACACTAGGCCCACAAGGAACTACACCCTCACCTACATACACTGTCCAGACTCAAGCATATCACAGGCTATGTACCCAAAGAATAGCATACACTAACAGTCATCCAGCTCCACAAAGGGTGTGCCAAAACAGAACCTGGAAACCATTGCCCAACATGTGTACTCAGCCTGGTCTACAGAGCTATTGAGCAAATTGTCATGGAACCCATACACTGAGACACTGGAGATCTCCAGACACTGGACTCTACACAACTTTGCCTTGTTAAAGGCATAGCCTGGCTCCCAAACCTAGTTGACTTATTTAAAACAGTTACCATGAACATAGATGGAGGTGAAAGTAGTCCACACAGCCCACCTGTACATCAATAAGGGCTTACCACACCATTCCCCACTCCGTCATCATGGACAATTGTACCAGCTTGAACATGAACAGCTGTGTCACAGGGTGGGTGTCCAAGTGGCTCACAGATCAAACACACATGTTCATAGTTGCGGGTGCCATGTCCAACTCTAAGCCAGTCACACATGGCATCACACAAGTCTTAGTCCTGGGACCCCACCTGTTCAGTCGATACTGCTCAGAGGTACAGGCAAGCGCAGCAGGTGTAAGGCTGAACAGATTTACAGATGACTGAAAACTGTGGTCCATAATTGACTGTACAGCTAACACAGACATCCTCCCGAAGTGTCTTACAGAGACAGATACCTGGTGTCAAAACAATGCCCTCAAGCTGAATGGCAAAGAATGCATAGTCATCCCCTTTGGGTAATACAAAGTGCACACAAATTACCACACAGGTGGTAATCCAACATGTACGGATAAAGTAATTATGGCCCTGGGGACACAGGTAGATAGTAAACTCACCTTTGATGATCACATGGCCAAAGTGTTTAGACATTCATTCAATGTAGGCCAACTAATGTCACCTAATGTAACACACTTCATATAGTCTGATGATGTCACCATCCTACAAATATACCTGTGGAAAAGATAACCCCCAGTAATATGTATAGCGTGTCGTGGGAATGCGTACTTCTCTATTATCATGAAGTAGTTAGGTAGGGGTTTGAATCCTGCACTTGGCAACTGTGTGTGTTCCCCTTGGGAAGGAACAATATTTTAGGAGAGTAGTGAAACACCTCAAAAGTGGTAATGTAACCTTTGTCAAGTCTGATGATGTTAGCATCCCACAAACATACCTGTGGAAACTAATACTCCCAGTAATCCGTATAGTGCATTGTGTTAATGCGTACTCCTCTAGTATCCTGAAGTAGTTAGGTAGGGGTTTGAATCCTGCACCGGGCACCTGTCTTTGTTTCCCTTGGGAAGAAACAATATTTAAGGAGAGTAGTGAAACACCTCAAAATTGGTAATGTAACCTTTGTCAAGTCTGATGATGTCAGCATCCTACAAGTATACCTGTGTAAAATAAAACTGTTAATGCGTACTCCTCTAGTATCATTAATTAGTAAAGTAGGGGTTTCAATCCTCCACCGGGCAACTGTGTGTGTTCCCCTTGGGAAGGAACAACCTTTTAGGAGAGTAGTGAAACACCTCAAAAGTGGTAATGTAACCTTTGTCAAGTCTGATGATGTCAGCATCCAACAAGTATACCTGTGTAAAATAAAACTCCCACTAATCTGTATAGCGCGTTGTGTTAATGCGTACTCCTCTAGTATCATTCTCCAAGAACACAGCTGTCATCATTGCCAGACTGTGCTGCTGCTTTCCAGACCTTAGGTCACATCTGTATGCTTGTGACAAGGCCAGCCACTGCAGTGATCCCTGGCCTAGGTCATCTGTGTCACACAAAGTCATTACGATTCCTATTGGAATGTATGAGTGAGGGTCTATGGCTGAGGTATATGTTTGACCTGTTCAAACGCAGCAGAGTCTGTCCATGATGACTATTCATAGGTGTAGAACAAACTGTGGATATGCATGCAGACCCCTTACTGTTTATGTCATCCACCAAGGGATTCCAGAATACATTTGGAAATGTGATTAACAAAGGAGAGATGACATAACACTTGGTTGCATGTACATATCGGTACCTGTTCATCATGCTGATGGCTACTACCTATGTGGTACTGTGGGGATAATATGTTCCTTATAGGTGGATGACAATGCTTAGTTTGGCTTATAGCTTTACAGCATGGGTTTGGTAACAGGCATCTGTCTGTATGATAACCTTGTGGAGTATGTGAGTGTCATCTGGAGAATGCATTATAGGCCACAGTATGGATTACCAGACGTAGACGGACATATCCCTACTGTGATTGCTTGTACCTAAGAGAGCTATATGGCAAACAGGAGTGGTCTCAGTAATGGGTGCAAGTGAATACCAGTGGTTACTGGCATTGTATAGTACCTGAAGGATCCAAATGTTGCTGTGTGTCCTACATCTGTGTGTCGGTTGTCAAGACATTATCTAATGATTGGTTATGGTCAGGCTGTTGAAGTGATGTATACCACCAGAATGCAAACAATGACAGATAGTAACAGTATCACCCACAGCACAGTGTGAAACCATGTCATACACACATGTGCAGTCAGGTTCCGGAATGTGTGTAGTACAATGCATACTGGCCTCCAATAGAAACTATGGAGTGTTACTGTGTAATACAGAGCATGTCAACCTGGCCATGTGTCCACTATGCACGTACATGCAGACAGTGCACTTCCACCATGTTCACAACTGTACACCTGCAAATCTGTGCTACACACATCCCACACATACTGTCCACTCTCTGACACATGCTGCCAATACTGCACACATCAGCCAAGTGGCACGTGGCCAGACAATACACAATTGGAACCAACACTGGTGTAAACACTACAATGACAATCATAGCTTTAATGCATCATGCCTGCTCAGCTACACCTTCAAGCATATCATTACACTCTACAGCTGACAACATGCTAACATTGCTATACTGCTATATAGACACCCTGTGCATCAGCACCATGGTAGCCTGTTCCTGCATTGATGTTACAAATGACAGGAGGTGGCACAGGTTTCATCATATGCACAGGGTGTGTTGTTGGTTTGCCAGAGGCCTACAGTAAGCCATCCAATTGACATGTGTGTGTGTGTGTGTGTGTGTGTGTGTGTGTGTGTGTGTGTGTGTGTGTGTGTGTGTGTGAGGGGCAAAAATACTGTAATGGGCCAATGTGTGTGGGTATGTGTTAGCCCTAGGTGTCTGGAGTATGTGTGTGTGTCTGCATGCACACAGTTCCACCATGTGGCTGCCATATAAGGGTATTTGTGAGACAGCCACAGACTGTACTTGCGAGGCTTTACAGATCACTGTCTCTGGCCACAGATACGTTACCTATGCCTGGCAGGGGTGCTACTGACACTATTAGGTACTAAGCGAGACTGAGTACTATCCCCAGAGGTGGATGGATGCACACTGGACACAGGTAGGTCCCTGTTGGAACTGCCCAGAGCCATGTGCATGTGGTCTTCTAGGACATTCTATGGACAGCCCACCCCCAACATTGACGGGGCTGGTACTGGCACTACAGGAGTGGCTGTGGCTTGAGAGACATCCACGGCGACTGCTAGCTGCTGATGTTGCTGACATATGTCCGCCTCGACATCTCAACCATCCTGCACTGTCCTGACACATGGACATGACATTGCAGAGGATATCTAATGTCTCTCCCCAACGTCTATCAGTGACCTCGGTGTAATGTTGGATGGCACTTGCTAGGTCACGGATACTGTCAATGACAGTGGTGTTATGGGCCCTCTGTGCCCTTAGTCCCTGACTGGTGTACCGTTCCATACGTGCCTTTGTCTCCATGACAGCCTGGAACATGTGTGATGTTGTCAGACCTGTGGCACATCTGCCAGTGGCATGATGAGCAGCAGTGCTCCTACAAGAATCCCTGGACATCTGCCTATGTGGTACCCTTCCAGACAGCTGGGTATGGCTGCTGTGTTGGGATGCATGTGCCATGGATACCACACTGTCCTGACCAATGCCAACAGTATGCTGTCCCTCAGCTATGAGCATTGGTGATGGATGTATTGGCAGTATGACTGTATGCATGGATGGGGTGGACAGCTGTGTACTGTCAATTAGTGGCCCTATGACAGACCCTGGCGAACATGCCTGTGCCTCAACACACCTATCTTCATTATCACTATGTGGCTCAGTGACATCAGTTTCACTGCTGCAGTGAACCAGCCCTAATACAGCACCTGTGGGAGGGAGACATAAAACACATTTTATGACCTTTACATGATGTCGGCACACATGCACACATGGACACATGAACACATGCACACATGCACACATGCACACATAAACACATGAACACATGCACACATGCACACATGCACACATGAACACATGCACACATGCACACATGAACATATGCACACATGCACACATGCACACATGAACACATGAACACATGCACACATGAACACATGCACACATGCACACATGCACACATGAACACATGCACACATGCACACAAATACACTCCGCACTACAGCAGATACCCACACACACCACCAGCAATCCAAAACATACTTAATAGTGGTTGAAGGTGAGTTTCAGTATCACAAGGCAAACGGTCATATCACACATGTCAGCATGCAGAAAGTTTGTTGCTCAAGACCATACAGTGTGAGTGTAGACAGCCCGTGTTAATAACAGTATACATGGCTTTGATGCATGTGTGCTGTTGTTCAGTGATTGGCCTCACAGCCACTCATTACATGGGTCTGTAAGGTGCCCAATAGGGAGCATTGACTAACATAAATGTGTTATGTGTTGAAGAGTGTCGCACAGCCCAGTGATAGGCCTCTACCCCTCAGGCATATTATGTGTGCTGTGTGGATGACATGTGGGATACTGAAGTGTGACCTTACAGCGAGTGTCTGGATACGCTATGTGTAGCATGCTGTGTACATGTGTATCAACTATGCCTATCCAATGTCCAGTATGGTGTTGCCACAATTGTGTGTGCTGCTCTGTGTATTGCATGTGATTGAGGCATCTACTGTCATTACTGAGATGTGCATAGTCTCACAGCAAACATGCACAGCATGCATTATGCGTAGGTGTGTTACATGTACATGGCCCACACCTCACCTATGACATGCACATTTCATTAGCAATATTAAAATGATAACACACTCACCAGCATCGACCGGCTGCCTTGCTGTCACACCAAAGGGACGTGCAAGAATATGAGACAGTTTGTCAGTGGCCACAACTGTGCCATTGCTACTGTGAGTTTGCTAAACTACAGTAGTACAATAGTCGACCATCACAGGCGTACAGATTATATTCCAAATATCAGTATTGCACAACACTATGCAGCATAACTGCTAAACACACAGTACACATGTCACATATGCATACATAATCTACCAATACAGATAACAGTAGTCTACAGATAGGTCATGTTACCTGCATGCTCCATGTCAACATGCTGGGTGGCTCCGGCCTCCATGATGACACATGTCAGTTGCTGTTCCTATGGTTGGCCAGGAGCCACCACACTTAGGAACAGCTCCTCCACTCTGGTGATGGGGGATGAATGGCAACCCCACCACCTGTGGCAAGCTGTTGTTGATGGATATCAGACGCATGCCGCTGGACATGTCTAATTAAATCACTGCAGTGATGGCGTACCTGCTCATATGTCCGGTTATGCATACCTATGTCATTTACCTGACGAACGAGATCTTGCCACAGTGCAGTCCGCTCATGCTAGTCCTGGCTGGTTCTAGGGAACAGAGGGTATAGTGCTGCACCAGGCTGTTGTGTATTTTTGCCTCCTCTGCAGCTGTATAACATGGGTTTCTTTGGTGGGACATACCCCTGGAAGACAATTAAACAAGATGTTTGAGCAAGTCAAGTGGCACACTTAACATCCTAAAGTACAGATATCAATTACCTGCCATATTTCGCATCCGATTGGTTGTCAGAGGATAGACATGTTCAATACCACATATTAGTGCTCAGGCCACAACTGGCTGACAGTGCCTGCCATGCTCTATATATCAAACCATGTTCTGCACAGCAGCAAAGAGAAGCCAGTATGTAAGACTATACACCAGTACATGGCACACTGTATGTGACACAATGCACCACCTAGCCACAGGAGGTATATATCAAGCTAATGCATAAAGAAAGATGCCATCCATTGCAATGAATGTAAAGTACAGTTACAGTATTACCAGTATACCACAGTAGTCTTTGATGCCAAACCCCTGCCTAACATATGTGCACAGTTGTTGATATAGGTGGCATAATGCTGTACTAGACTATACATGTTGCTAGATACACACATATACCCTGTAACACAGATATGATTGAGGGCATGGTACAGGCATAATTACACACACATCAGACATACATACAACACACAAATGTATGCAAACCCAGATGAGCTTTACCTGTGTACCATACAGTACTGTGTGTCACTACTTACAAAACCGTATGCCTGAGGTATGTAATCTATGAGGACTACAGGGAACACACAAATCAGTGTTTCCAAGCAATTTGAACATACACCATAGTGTACTGTTTAGGCCTACAGCTTCAGGTAGTACTACAGTTCATATGGGAGTTGGATTCACCAGCAGTACCACTCACTAAGCAAACATGTATTGCTTTAGCCTACAATGGGACACCACAGTCGACAACAAGGGACTATGTCACACCGTATGCCATACTACTTTTTCTGCCTAGCAGTAGCATACACATTTTTTGCTGGGATCACAGCTAGGACACAAACTACCATGACTGGAACAATTTCACACTAAGCTATCACATCTTTACAGATCTTGCACACATTCACCAACACATTCACCATCACACTCAGTCAACCTAACATAGCAATTATTGCACTAAGTACATGTGTGTGTGCATCGTGTCATGGGTAGGTAATATGCTATTGGCCCTAGGGCCTACACCAGCCTAGCCATACGCAACCCTGGC
Source organism: Protopterus annectens (assembly GCF_019279795.1). Classification (NCBI taxonomy): domain Eukaryota; kingdom Metazoa; phylum Chordata; order Ceratodontiformes; family Protopteridae; genus Protopterus; species Protopterus annectens. Next base: position 1,671,240,035 of record NC_056739.1, read on the forward strand.
CTTTGACACACATGTAATTTAATTTCACTTGCCCCTGTCAACCAGAGTCACAGAGGTGATTCCCGGGGTGTATTTCCTATCTCCTAAACAATCATCAGGAGTATTTATGACAACTGCTAATGAGGAGCTTTGTTTGCTATTGATAGGTGGTTTGTTCCAGAGTATGGCATGTTTCTGAGTTAGGACTCTACCCCTCCAGCATGTGCTGTTTAATGAGATGACTAGGTTTAGGGCCCTAGAGCGTGTATCTGGGAGGGATTGTAATATGTTTACGTGGAGGATGTCCAACAGCTATGGGTGTGACATAGCTCTGTATGTTAGGCAGTGGTCACCTCTGGATAGACGATATGCAACACAGTGTAGCTGTGGTTTTGTGAGCTGGTCTGCATAGGGCATCTGTTTGAGGCCAGTATTACTCTTTGTGAGGTATGTCTGTGACCTTTCCAGTTGCTGTAGTTGGCATTGTACTCTCTAATGGGTTTTAAGTGTGATGCGTAGAGGGGAACACTGACCTATATTCCCTAGATGACACACCTTTTGTGATGACGTGTACCACGTAGGCAGAGTACATTTCTAGTGTGGCACTGTGATTATCAAAGGGGAGGCTACTGTCCACCTGTGTCCCATGATCCCTTATCACACCTTTGGTGTTAGGTAGACTACCACCTATGTAGTAGTTAATGGCTACAGTGTTCTGGCAAGAAGGGATGGCACTGCAGTGTCAACACTGAGCTTCAGTCCATACCTTGGTCGCCAGGCACCTGTCGCAGTAAGTATGCCCCATGTCTCTCTCCCTCTCTCTATATATATATCTATATATCTATTTATATCTATCTATCTATATATATATATATATATATATATATATATATATATAGATATATATAGTTGATCGACAACTCAAAACATCGACAGTGACTTCACCGACAAGTCACATCACCGACATCGCAAAACATGGACATTTACCAAGTAGCGGATGTAATTTCACTACTCATGCCTACCATGGTTTGTTAAGTGTGGCAGTGTCATGCAACCATGGAAGTACAGAGAGCATTATATATTATTGTTTGATGTTTATCTTGCTGAACATACAGGGTTGCTGTGTACCTGTTAGTCTAACAAGGCAAGTAGTCTGTCTGTGTAGCTCCCATTTGTGGACATATTCAGATGGTAGCCATGGTTAGCCTAGTATTCTTTGTCTGTGCACCACACCGGTCTTTTCTGCACTGGAATAATGGCATTGTCACAGTTGGTTGCTACCAGTACATGGCTACATTCTTTGATATTTCTGTGTTGTACTCCTACATAAGGGTATGCTTGTGGGACTTGCTCCAAAGCTATTTGCAGAGTGTGTAACAGCACAAAAGCTGAAATACCTGTGTGTTTCTGCCTCTGCCAGGCCTCTACTACACTCAGGTATATATTTGAACAGCCTCAGGGAAAGGTACATATAAGTGAGGTGCACCTGTAATATATTACAGACATTAAGTTGAGACTGTGAGAGAATCACAGCATATGTATTAATACACCTTTTCTGACGTGCATGCAGTGTGTACTCTTACTTATTGACATTATTCATTAAGTGTAATTCCCCACTTTTTGGCCTAACGTCAGTACTTTTCAGAGGGATTCTGAGGGACACAGCTAACATTTGTTTACGAATCAGGGACATCCCTGAAAAGCAGTCACAGTTGGGAAGTATGGCCTCTGCCCTATTCAAATATGCCAATTTTTATCCTGCTCTGATACTGTGTGGGGTTTGTAAAGTGCTACTGTAACCTTATTTCCTGCTAGAATGGCTGGTTCTCTTTTCACAGTCATGTCATGCTATTCCACAACAACTGCTGGTAAAGATCCACAGAACAAGATTTGTGTTATGGCATTCCTATTTTCCATTTACATTCACTCATTGTAATGCATGATATATTTATTACAGCACTAACTTGTTGTATGTCTACTGTGGCTTAGTGGTACTGCATGCAGTGTTGTGTGTCCGGGGTTCGAGACTGACAGAGGTGTTTTATTTTGCTGCTCAGCAGAACAAGGGTTCTGCCATGCAGAGTGACTAAGGCACTTTTAAGCAGTTGTAAGCGGGTTTGTGTGGGTTTGGGCGAAGCTTAGCAATACTTAGCTAAGCTCACACATGCGCACACTCGCTCAAACCCGCTAACTACTGCTTAAAAGTGCTTACTCCCGCTAACCACCGTGCTAATTTCTTTGAAAGAAAAGAAAATGGGGAGATAGGAAAGTGGTGAAAAAGGGGGCACAAAGAGGAAAAGACAGTAGGTAAACCAGCTCAGGATGTGCAGGACGGGTGTAGGGAAGGTCCATAGCTGCCCATTTCTTTACCAGAAACAGCTATGCATATGTTAGACATTTGGAGTGAAATTTGAAACCTTCCACCCCTGAGAGAGGGGTGAGGACAACAAAGTATGTTGTACTGACAATTATAATTATCAGTTTACATGTCCAGCTGACATGTGTGTGAAATGGGCAGATATGTATGGGGCGTAATTTTTTTGTGGGAACAGATTGCCCCTTTTTTTCAGGTGAGAGTGGAATCTGAGGTAGATGAAGTAGGTATATTTGGGGAGGTAGGTTAGGGAGGTAAACAGACAAGACAAACAAGACATATACAGGGGCGGAATATGACACAAGGGGTGGGTGAACACAATTGATGGGAACGGATGTTTGGAAATCGCAAGCCCATGAGCCCACAGATGGTAACAGTGGAACTGAGTTCCCCTCCCATGGGCAGTCACCACTGCACCTTCACAGTCCCAAGGGTGGCTGTGCTGGGGGCTGCGTAGGAGGGGCAGGTTAACCCATGAGTCACGCCACTCTTGCCTCGAGCTGGGGTAGGGGATCAGCGACTGAATGCAGGATCTCCCTACGCACCACAGCCCGGACCCTTCGGAGCATGACATGTGGCCCTTCTCTGCCCACGCTTGCATAGGGGGGACGGGCCCCATCCCCTGCAGTGCTTCCACCTGAAGGTGGCACAGGACCAATGGAGGAGGGGAGCCCGGGCTGGGCACCCGACCTGCTGGTGCCTGGTGCAATCGCCAGCTGAGGAGGGACAGGTGGGTCCGCTGGGACTGGCCTTCCCATACATTCTGTGTTTAGGTGTGTTTAATTACAACATAGACAACAACATTCCAAATTAGTTACAACAGCATGCAGTAATATTTCCATTAACCCAACACACCAGGGTTCCAACAGTTGAACAGCAAGCATAACACATGCATATATTGAATGACAGCGGACATTCCAACAGCATGCAGGGATGATTGGTGGCAACAGGCCACCAAGATTGTGGTGTTTGGACAGGGAACATGCATCAAAGTAAATGCAGATATTTATAGAACAATAGGACATATGTCCCAACAAATGTTTTGAGATTAGACATACCCATTGAGGTGTGGAATTGCATTGTTTATGCTCATACAGTAGGGTGTAAAAAGATACCTCCATTAACATCTTATAAGTACTTTTAGTCTACACTACATTCCTATTGACTGCAGGTGTATATCCCCTACATGTATTATTACACTAGGCAACATGCATTAGGTTGTGTAATGGGTTTGGCTATTTCATTATATACCTGACCTATATCTGACATACTAACTGTCCAAGATGGAGATGGTACTGCTACATAGTTATATATTTTATTTATATTTATATATCTACATATCTGGATGTGTTCATGTGACATTTTCAGTTAAATTTCTACAGAAGCCTGCATTTCATGTAGCACACTCACATTTCAGGGGAACACATTAACAAGCTACTCATGTGCCAGATTTACCTATGCATGCCAGCCATTAACCAGCTGTTGAGGACTTCACAGCTATTGGCACTTCCTTCATCCACTTTATATGGGACTGCCCAACTGTGGGTTGACAGCACTTAATACAACAGTACTATTTATATAATGCAAGGGTACAACAACATTTCAAAGTAAGTGACACAGACACACTCCAAGTATTATACCTTTATTAATTACATTACACACTTTTCTACAGGTTCTCTCATTTATTTGATATAACAGTGCATAAAGAAGACTTATTCAAGACGTATTATACCTTTATTAATAGGATACAACACTCTTTTTCAGGCTCACTCACTTATTTTATATAACAGTACATGTAGAGATATTATTCTGGACTTATTTTATCTTTATTAATACTTATTTTATATAACAGTACATGCAGATAAATTATTCAGGGCATTTTATGGCTTTATTATTGGGCTACAACACTTTTTTTCAGGCTCTCTCACCTATTTTATATAACAATACATGCAGAATAATTACTAACCTGCCTGGTGGTGCATAGGCTTGCTGATTCGCAGCACGGACACCTGCAGCTGTGAAGTAAATGAAGGGATATTGAGACATACCTATCCATTATATAGACTAAATTAGCATCTCTTACATACTTCATTCCATGGCTACCTACTCAGTAGTGGGGCATCTTGCATGCCACGGGCCTCCTGTATCCATCGGTTCAGTAGGTACTGCTTCCATCTCTTCAGGTTTGCATGGTGGTGATGGACCTGCTCACCAGTCCGAGGGATGCCTGTGGCACTGGTGAGATCATGAGCTAACCGGTTCCAAGCCTCTGCTTTGTACTCCGTCCCTTGGAACTGGCCCTGCAGGAGTCTTGACTCATGATGGTGGACAAGGAGCCAAACCATGTATTTTGACTTCTTGATGCCCCAGCATTGCGCTCGAAAGTGAGTACCCTCTCCAGTACCAGCCATTCTGACTGCAGATGGGAGCTACAATCAGTTATGGCAAGTATTCCCGCCTATGGAGCTTAAATATGCCGCATTTCCCGCACTTATTTGTGATTGGCCATTTTTGAAAATTCTCGGCTAACAGCAAACCTGCTTAGCAATGGTTAATCGTACATTTATAAGTATATGTATGTTAACAGTGTATATCTAGGTTAAGCTGTCATGGCTTAGTGGTTCAGTACTTTGATTATGGTGCACAGTGTCTCGGGTTCGAACCTTGTCATTGCTTTTTATTTTACTACTGTCCAGACAGGCTAGGGGGTGTGGCTGTGTTTAGGCAATTTTGCTCTATGTTGCTCCACATTGCCCTACGGTGCACTGGTTAGTGTGGTGCGCAGCTCTACGCAAACCTATTGAGCTGGGTATATATATATATATATATATATATATATATATATATATACATTTTGTTCACTAATACATAGGCCATTTCAATGCTTTTTACTAAAATTTCATTCGTATATGTCAGGAATTATTTAATATACTAATTTAAAACATAAAATAGACAGGGGAGTGGTGGGACTAGAACCAGGAATGCCTCCGCTTTGTGCGAACGCTCTACCATGACGCTATTGCTATTTGGCTTGATTTGCATAAACATTTCTTATTATGCTCTTCAATGACAAAATTGCTAACTGCAGCTAAGCAATGGGCACACCCACGCAAACACGTGCAAATACTGGCAGCTATATCGGGAATTAGAAAAAAAAATTGTTTACATTTCACATTTACAAAGGGGTTTAGTATGTGGGAATGTGTACTGTTTGTTATGTGTACATTTCAGTGGACTCGCTCATTGCATTTGTCTTTTTCACTTTATATGGTTGCAGGGGCATGGATATTTGGACTGCTCGGCAGTCCGACACACCCCCTGCAGTCTTACACTCTCCGTGTAAGCCTTCCAGTTGAGTCAGCGCCCTCATGCATATGCATGACGCACTGACGCTGTAGTCTTAAAAGGCAGTCTCCGAGTAAGACTTGGTTAGTCTTACTCGGAGGATTACTGAATCCCGGCCAAAGTCTTTTTTTGAAAACATGCCCATTTGTCACAAAAGGGTAAGTTGAGTAAAATTCAGCATTAGGAAGTTTTGAATTACTTTGCAAAAGCCTGAGGATTTGTGTATTTTTTTTCAAATATCGAGGCGTGTGTCGCTAAGTGCTGTCACACTTAAAATGTTTAAGTAAAGTTGCAGAGTGCACAGCAGTTGATTTTTTTTTTTAAGAAAAGGGATTTCTAATGTTTTACATATGGGTTTCCTTGTGGACACTCTGGTGGTTTCATTGAAGAGTAGAAAGGGGGAGATAAGAAAGATTAAAATAGGGGAGACAAAGAGGTGAACATACAAGGAAAACATTAAGAGGGCTTGTGTTGGAGGAGGTGAGACAGGATGGTCAGCATGTCTTTATCGGGGAATAGACCCCTCTATTTTTTTAAATATTTTTATATGAGAGGGTAGTGTGGGCAGAGAATAGATAAGAGGTTATAGGAAAAAGGGAAAAAGGGCTGAAGAAGTACCAGCAGAAGTCCCAGTCCACAAAGCCTCAAACAAGTCCACTGCCAGATGGTGGAAGACCCTGATGTTGAGGGGAGAAGGGCCTGTGTTGGTGCAGTGGTCAGCACCAACTGGGAGAGAGCATCTTCAACATGCTGAAGAGAGGCTTCAACTAACTGAATTACTCTGTTCATTACTTCCACTGGTATGCAATCTACCATGTCTTGCCAGGCTGCCACTTGCCAGGGTGTCTTCAGGATTGGTGCCTTCACCCCAACCCTGTGAGGATATCCCTGGATGGGTATAGGATGAGTGTTCCCTAGCTAGGAAGGTACATGCTCAGCCTGCTCCAAAGTAATTTCATTCTGCAAAAAAAAAGATAAATAAATGGGAGAGAAACAAAACAATAAAGAAGAAAGAAATGTGTAATCAAAATAAGAAGAACAGATAAAAGGGGTGGGGAGAGACAAAAGAGAAAATGCAAAATAAATCAACACATCATGTTTACATGTTATTTTATATACTATTGAAATACTGCAGTAAAGTATTAAAGTAAAACTTATGTATGAGAAGTGCTTATGCAGGAATGAAAGTAATAATTTGGGAAGTACTTGTGTACTTGGGAAGAATGGTAGTAGTACTTATGCATACTTCTGATGAATTCATATGGCAAGTGCTTGTTACTACTTGAAAGAGAGTGCATATCTCAAATTATTTCACATACAATGCATTCAATGCAGTGCTAAAATACCCTTTGTAATTATTAGAAGTAATCAGTAGTGCTCTTTATATTTACATATTTGCAACATTAGCTTGAACTGTAATGGCTTCAATTGATTTATTTCATCTGCAAAGCTATTAAAATATTTTCCTTATGACCAATACTAAAACAGTTGGGGAAAAAGTACAGCAGTTATATAGAGATATTTCTCTTTTTTACAGTAATAGAATTTCAAATCCTTTTTTATGCTTCTTATATATATATATATATATATATATATATATATATATATATATATTTGTTTGTTTGTGTCTTTCGGCTTTTCCCGGTTAGGGCTCGCCACAGCGGAACTCCGGTCTGCTAATGATTGGTAGTGGATTTTTACATACCGGGTTACCAGCCCTGATGCACAACCTTCAACGAAGGCATGCCCCATTCATGTATGCCTCCACACAGAAGACGCTCTAGCTGAGAATTGAACGGGACAACATCTTGCTATGAGGTGACAACGCTACTGCAGCACCACCACCACAGTATATATATATATATATATATATATATATATATATATATATATATATATATATATATTACAAACAAATAAGACAGAATTATCTTTTACTTCAGTTATACACAGCAGATTCAACCAGCTTTTCTACTCTTCTTTGTTGTTGCTGGAGCTTACACTCAATTTCTTCCTCAGTAATTAGAAAAGAGAATACAGTTCTTGTTTACCTGTATTTACAGTTGCTTTATCTATTCTATCTATCTATCTATCTATCTATCTATCTATCTATCTATCTATCTATCTATCTATCTATCTATCTGTTTAATATGTATGTATTCCTGTCAAAGCAAAAACTATAATGTTTGTTTTCTTTTTTTTTATTTTTCTCTCATATGCATAGCTGTATGAGTTAGTATAATACTGTGCCAACATTCCCAGTTACGCAAGAGAAAAATAAGTGTATGAAATATGCATGGGATGTTGTTTTCAAAATACTATACCGGGCATGTAACACTATGTTTGGGTATAACTTATTCATGAACAAAGAAGTGTAGCAATTCATGGAAGTTTGCATTTTCTTTTCTGTACAAATGTGTCTGATTTCATTGGTAATGTAGAAGTAAAACGACATATCTTAGTAAAGTTTGTGCTGACCATTCACTTGGCACAGCAACCCCAACCCCCCCCCCAACCTCCACTCTAACTGGGGTGTGGTGTCTGAGACTTCAGTCATGCTGTACTTGCAGGTAGAAATATTTTTGAAAAATCAACTGTGTTAAGCAATTGTTTAAGATACTTTTCAATGGCCTACACAAAAGTAGTTCCATGTAATGCAACTATTAAGTCATTTTATGCAATGGCAATAAATTTTACCATGTAACTGTAATTTTATTTTCTTTATTTATAAATCCATTATCAAATCCTTCTTGTATGTAGTACATAATTTACAGTGGGCTCCCCATTGACATGTCAGGACTTGAAATTCTGAGTGCTGACAAGTAGAAAAAAAAGACTGAAAACGCCGGAGAAATGAGAATCTTGAAAATTGCTCTTCTCCTTAAAGAATCTTTTTGCAGAGGGCTTAGGGCCCACATCCCCTGAAATTATATATAAGGACTCTAAAGATTGCCATACCACTGAGAAAAGGAAATATTCTGAGAAATGGCATCTCAGACTTAGTATGTGTAAGTCTGATCTTTCAGCCGCTCAGCCTCGCCTTTTTGGGACTTGCTCTAGTGGGTCTTAACATTTCATGTTCTGCAGCACTAGGGATATCAACCAGCATGAACTGGAGATTTTTAGAGTGATAGTGATGACAATAAAATGGAAGCAGTGTGAGTTCATAACAATGGCAGAGGGTAGGGCAAGGATTCTTTCTGTGACAGAAGTGATTACATTCATGACTTACATGAACCGTGAGTAATATACTGCAATTTTACTTGGCTATATTGAAATTCCTGCATGTAATTATATGGTTTGTGTTAAGTAACATTTTTATTTAATGTGGGTGGCAGGAAAGCTTGTCTAGCATTTGTACTTTAAAAGCTGGTTATATCCAGACAATATTGTCACATTTTCTGACTATGGCATAGGTAGTTGTTGTTGTGCCTTTCGGCTTTTCCCGGTTAAGGGTCGCCACAGCAGGACTCCAGTTCGCTAATGATTGGCAGTAGATTTTTACATGCTGAGTTGCCAGCCCTGACGCACAACCTTCAACGAAAGTACGCCCATTCACACATGCCTCTGCACAGAAAGACGCTTTAGCTGAGAATCGAACAGGACAACGTCTTATTGTGAGGCGACAACGCTACCGCAGCACCACCACCACAGTACACTATGGCATATGTAGTACTAATGGAAAATAAGGTAACAAAGCAAAGAAAGGATAAGTTCAGCCATGAGGAAAATCATGTCCTCGTGGCAGCACTTAGGACATACTTCTTTTTCAGATAAAGGGAGTCTCAGACAAGCCGAGAGGATCAAGGCCTGGAATAAAGTCATTCTTGGCATTATTGCAGTGGGTGGCAGAAATCAAGCATTGGAATAGTGCAAGAAAACATCAAATTATATGGCAGTGTGTGCTGTTGTCTGAACTGGCTGAAAATTTTGATTAAAAAGAATCAAAGAACTATGGACAGTTTGCATTGCAAAATTATTGAATTACAACAAGATATAAAAAGCAAAGTGTCTGTAAATGTGTTTCAGTCAATTTTTAAAGAAATAAAAGAAAAGCTAAAAAAAGTTGAAAATGAAGTAATGGCAAGAAAGAAGTCAAAATTAAATAGAGATGTTCAAGACTATGAAAGAAATGAGATCTACAATTGGCCCAGGAGAGGGCGCCGTTTTCAAAGGAACTTCAAAAGACGTAGAGGAGGAAATGATGAGGTTTCCTCTTGTTCTTCTGCTGAGACTGGTGGTAGCCGTAAAAGTGTGTCTTTTGAGAATATTGCAGCTGCAGATTCGGATGTGAGTGAGGAGAACCGAAGGGGACAGCAGAATTCTCGAAATAGGACGTACAATGTGCAGACAAGATCGACGAGAAAACAACAGGGTAAGACAAGTCATTTGCAAGTTAACAATCAGTCAAAAAACTGACTTTAAACATTCAGTATGCTCAGCGTGCTCCGTTCGTAAGTGCGCTAACTAATGTAAAATCTTCTGATGAAATGTCGTCATTTTATTATGAAAATGCTTTAAAAAATAGCAAACATGTTTCTGAGTATTTTAATGGGGTTTTCTTGGATAGTTCATCCAACAGTACTGGCGCATTAAAATTAAATACGCAATTACGCCATGATGGTAAAACGTTAGAATCATCCTGCGTTCCTTTGGAACAAACTGTTAGTGTGAAAGATTCTTTTTCTTTGGCTAGCAATGCTTGTATGAATTTGGGGCAGGTAGTTAGTTTGGAAGGTGAATGTTTAAATAGTTTTGTAGGTTTGCGATTTATTAAACCTACTAATGATGCAACTGCTGCTCAAACTGTTGAAAATTTTGGCGTATTGGATTTAACTTTGAAGTCACGATGTGATGGTGAAACGCCAGGGTTTCTCGGTGCTCCTTTGGAGCAGACTGTGAATGTGGAGGATTATGATTCCCTGGTCAGTGATGTGTGCACGTGTTTGGGGCAGGCAGTAAGTATGGAAAGTGATGGTTTGAATGTTTAGCAAAGCCCGCAGCTTGGTAAAGCTGTTGAGGATGTAATTGTATGTCATAATATTGAGAACTCTGGAAATGTTCACCTTGATACCAATAATCTCACACAAATGCAGTCTCAATATTTTTGTGAGCACCATGGGGACAGTAGTAGGGATGAGAATAATATCTGCAATACTTATGGGAGTTATAGTGAACTTGTTGTTGTTCAGGATGGATACCAGGACAAAACTAATGAACTCTCTGAGTATGCTAATACTGCTGAATTGTGTAATGGTGTAGAATATGAAATGGAACCTATTGTTTGTGCCACTGTTAGTACTGGTTTAAATGTGATCAATCTCTCTGATGTGCCTTTGTCTGGAGAAATGTTAAGTGTTTTTTCTAAGGGGACAAAATTTGTACCCACTAGAATACCGTCTTTCTCAGATATTCTTTTTGATGTGAAAACCTTTATTCGAAAATTAAATCTGAAGGTTTATTTTCATGAAAAAGAGAAGAGTATGCACAAAGGAGATGAGAGTATGTTGGATGAAACTTTGTTAAACCTAAGCATATATGACTATGAAGGTTTGGGGCTGAATGAAAATGAGAATGGGAATGAAAACACCCTTGAGCTTTCTATGGAATCTAATATGGAGGGGGTTTTTGGAGGTGGATACAACCATATAGAAGTTCCTTATTTTTCAGGTGACAGTAACTTCATGCCTCCTAAGAAATCTCCGGCAATAAATGCCTTTGAGCATGTCATTTTGGCTAAATTGGAATTAGCACATAAATCGTTTTGTGTGCGTAAGAAGGTCTTTAATTTAAGCAAAGATGAATGGGCAGCTCTTAAAGCATTTAGGATGGAATTGGATAGGGTTACTGTTAAACCTGCTGACAAGGGGGGTAATTGGGTGATTATGAATAATGATAGGTACGAGAACATAGTTAACAATTTATTAGTGGAAGATACCTATCAAAAGTTAGAAAGTAATCCCTTAAATTCTTATTCTTATGAACTCAATGAGTTATTGGAAAGAGGGGAAAGATTGGGATTTTTCACTTGTAAGGATGTAAAGAATTTAACAATGAGGGAACCCCGACACCCTTACATGTACATAATACCCAAGATTCATAAAAATAGTGTTAATCCCCCAGGTAGGCCTATTATTTCAGGAATTGGGTCCTTTGTTGAGAGGGTTAATCTTTTCTTGGATTTCCACCTTAAGAAATTTCTTCCGAAGGTTCAGTCACATGTTAGAAATACTCAGGATGTTTACTTAGCATTAAAGGGACTTAAATGGGAAGACAATTACTACTGGGCTAGTGTTGATGTTGTATCACTCTACACCAATATTAAAACTAGGTGGGGTATGGAAGCAGTGTATAAAATGATGGGAGAAGGACCATGTATTAGATTTTTGTTAAGTTTGCTTGAGTTTAGTTTAACACATAATTATTTTATATGGAAAAATGAATATTTTTTGCAGACAAAAGGAACAGCTATGGGTGCAGCTTTTGCACCCAGCTATGCAGTGATCTACATGGGAGAGTTCGAGAAGGAATTTGTTTCAAAACACATTTTTTGTTAACAATGTGGTCTTTTTTAAGCGTTACATAGATGATTTGATTTTTGTATGTAAGGGTGATATTATTTTGTTTGATCAGTTTTTGTTGGATTTAAATAATAATTATCATGGTCTAAAATTTGTAGCACATACATCTGAATTCAAAATTCCTTTTCTTGATGTAGAGTTTTATGTGGGAATGAGTGGTTTGGTTGAATATAGAACTTTCAGGAAACCCACATCGGTTAACAATTTTTTGCATGCTACTAGTATGCACCCTGCACATTTGATTAAGGCTTTACCAGAAGGGGAATTCAAAAGGAATTTGAGGAACACTTCGGATAAAAATCTTTGGGAGGAAGTGTGTGATGAAATTTTGGAAAGATTAACTTCTCGTGGATATGACCATGATAAACTTCAATCTATAAAATGTAGATTGTGTAAAAACAAGACATTTGGGACCCCTGGGCGTGAGAATGTATTTGACTCTGAAAATTTATCAGATTTGAATAGGTTATTTTTTGTATCCAAGTATTCTAATTTTTCAAGTATTATGGAAAAAATTATCAGGGGTCTGTGGCATGTGGTGAGTGAAGATCCAGTAATAGGTCATCTTTTTCCCAAGCATATTACCTTTTCTTATAGAAGGTACCCGAACTTAAAAGAAATTTTGAATAGAAAACTTGAAATCAAAACAGTTAGTAGTGTTGGGATGCATAGGTGTGGTAAGTGTTCCGTTTGTAATAAAATTAAAAATATGCACGGGGTGAAAATAAATGGAAAAAAATACACTGCTTTTGAGAGATTTGACTGTAGGTCATCTGGTGTAATATACATTTTAGGATGTGATTGTGTTCCAGCAAAGTGGTACATTGGGCAAACTACCAGAAAGATTAAGATTCGCATCTTGGAGCATCTGGGTGACATAAGGAGGGGTAACTTGGAGAGCCCTGTAGCTGCACATTTTTGTAGCATACATGATGGCAAAAATGACAGCTTTAGATTTAGTGCACTAGCCAGGCCCCATTTATGTAAAGGGAACTTCAAAGTAGCTTTGAACAAGCTTGAACAGGGGATGATTATAGAATATCGTACTTTATTCCCTAAGGGAATGAATTTGGAAATTTAATGAGATCAAATGAAATTTAATTTATATTTGTTAACTTAACATTAAACAAAAGTAATTTTGTAATGTTTGAATTAAAGTCAAAGTGATTTATAGGATGTTATATTTACATTGCACTTTCTAAATGAAGAATTTATTGTATAAATGAAATTGAGTAATATTGTAATTTTGAGTATTTATTCTATGTTTATATTTTTGCAACATATATAAGAAATTTTGCATATAATGAAATAACGATTTTTAAAATTGTTAAAATAATTGTATTTATTCTTTTCTGGAAAATGTTTCAGTGTTGAAAGAGTTAAAATGTTTGGTATAATTAATTGCTTAATTAATTGATTAATGCATATATAAAAGAACACTGAAAATGTTAGAGTGTGTCCCATTGAAGGCGAACAGCTGAGATACCAGGACGGATTGAATAAAGATGGACTAAAGCCACTTCTGTGTCTTCCTTTGAATTTCTTGTGGTGTTTTCTGTGCTAGAAGAAAGGTCAGGCAGATTGCAATTTCCCTTACCACTGTTGGGGGTTCTGAATTTTATTTAATTAAGACCAGATGAGGAATACCTTCTGTTCATCTGTTGGATAACTATGACACAGGAGATGGTAGAACAAGAATAGTTAAGGGTGGTGGGGACACTGCTAAATAATACCAATGTCTGCAACAGCAGCAATGGTTTTCTGCTTATGAAGGTTGGTTTAAAATCAGTAACATACATTTTTATAGAGAATTGACTTATGACAAGGAATGGCCTCATTAAACACATGACAGTTAATTAGTATTAGGTGAACCTTGTACATCAGCATAGAATGCAAATTAAGGCAATGTGCATGGTAAGTTTCACACTCACCCCTTGGTATTACTGTATGCTATTCTATTATCATTAATGTTTTCAAATAATGTCTTACAAGGTCAACATCAGAAACAAACAGTTCAACTATACCAATAAATTAGGATGATATCACCAGGGTGGGTATTGTAGCTGCTGCTGCTGCTGCTCATGATGATGATAATGAGGACAGCATAGTTATATTTATGAGGCAGCCTGAGAAAAGCAGCATACGGTCCACAAATTTAATGGCCGGATCTCACACCCACAACATATTAGCTCTGCAGAAAGTGAGAGTGCATCACAAAGTCAAGCACATGCTAACATGCCACTCACATTTGTAGAGGAGGAACACCCCGGCACCTCTACAACAGTATCCTCAAATCCAGGGGAATACTTTGAGGATGATGGCAGGCATTTAGAGGTAACAGTGTCCACAGTGACACCTATACAATGGGCATACAGGTGCAGGAATATTTACAGCTAACCCAGGAAACATGTAAAGCATTGGCTGCCTAACAGGAAATGTGCCATGACATTTTTAGTTGTTAGACCAGTGCCATAGAGAGTCAACTGGAAATGGTTAAAGTCCCCCAGGGTGTGGGTGATGATTTCCAGCACTAGTTGAAATGACTGAGAGTAGAGACAGTGCCATGATGGTACTGATATGTAGCATGGTGGCACACAAAGCATCAGTGGTTGCCTCCATTCATACACTAGTTCGGACACATCAGAGTCAAGCTGGAGACAGTCTTGCAAGGTGAAGAGGAAGGAGTATTGTCTGGACACGGGGGAGATCACATGATAGTTCCATTGCTCCTCAGGAAAGTAATGTATGTAGTCAAAGTGAACAAGCACAACATATTTCATGCAGGCCATGTCAGCCTTCATCTACACCTAGCAGACCCTCCCATTTGAGGTCACGATCATGGTCACACAGCACTGTCAGATCAGTGTCAGCAGGATCACCTGCATCAAGTAGGCCATGACATCAGACCAACTTGACTTAACAGTTCTTATGCTAGCCCATCTTCAAAAATCACTTGCACCATCACCTATCCTATCTTTGGGAGGTTTATTCATCTTGCACTACTGTGAATGAGCTCCAGAGACACAGCTGTATGCTTAACTGGAATGGGAGGTGGGTGGACCAAGTTTGTGAATGTATACTTTTAATCCCTGTAAAGCTACTATGCACACCATCAATAAAAGGTAGAAAAACAATTGATGTATGGATTACCATTCCTAATGGTGGCAGTAACCTATAACACAAAAGTAGTAATGCATAAGAATTATCAGGAGAAATATATAATAAGTTAGTGACATGCAATTGTATACTGCTGCCACTTCACCTTCCCCACTGCACAAATTGATGATAGTTTCTGAAGTCAGAATTTATTGGGCAGGATTCACAAAGCCTCCGTGTAAGAGTTATAACTCTTACATGAAGGCTGCAGTTAAACAGAGTGATGTCAGCATGCTCTGCATATTCATGAGAGCATGCTGAATCACACCTAAGGCTAACACGGTCCATGTAAGACAGTAGGGGGCGTGTCCGTAGGCCAAGCCCTGCAAGCGGACATGCCCCCAGAAGAATAAAAGTGCCCAAAGTAAACACCCATGACAGAGTCCATGGAAATGTGAATAAACACAACACAACACATGCCCACACAGACTACGAACATAAAATGTACAAATGAACATCTTATAATTTTTTTGTTAAATTGTAAATATATTTGCCCGTGAGTGCGCTCGTTTGTGCGGGCGTGCCCGTAGCGCAGCCACAGTTAGCAGTCAGTGGGAAAGCATATAAGAACTAAATATGCAAAGTAAGCCAAGACGCAATAGCGTAGCGGTAGAGACGTCGGCTGAAGAGCAGGCATCCATGGTTCGAGCCTCCACAACATCAATTTTATTTTTAGTAAAATAAGCACAAAACAAGTCCCTGACAAATATGTACACATATAAAATCACATTTTATGTAAAATGTAATGAAATAATCCATTTATTTTGAAGAAATGTGAGGTAACAAAACAATAAAAAATGCCAGATGTGCCTATAGGTGAGCTACAGTTTATCAAGGCGAGTGCATCTGCCCGTAGGTGAGCAGTGGTTTAACAGGTGCAAAATGAGTGCCCGTAGCTGAGCAGTGGTTTCACAAGCTGAAACTGTGTGACCCTAGCTGAGCTGAGCGTAATATGCTTGCTGACAGCCAAATGAGGCGTAAACCAGCGCACCCCGTTTGCGCGGAGCTGCGCACCGCGCTAACAAGCTAACCGACGGGCAACGTTGAGCAAGCTGTAACAAAACTTCCTTTACACAGACACACCCCCTAGCCTGTCTAGACAGTCATAAAATATAAAAAGCAGTGGCCAGGTTCAAACCCAGGATACCATGCACCATAGTCAAGGTACTGAACCACTAAGCCACGACAGCTGTACTCAGAAATGCAGTAATAGCAAATATATAGGAAGCAATAGAAAGTGGAGCATGACAAAGCAGGTTTTGTGAAGTGGATACAATTCCAAAATGGCCAATCACAGATAAGTGCGGGAAAAATGGCATATATAAGCCCCATAGGCAGGAATACACAGCATAAACGATTGTAGAACTGACTTGCAGCCAGAATGTCAGGTGTAGGTGAGAGTAGTTGCTTTCGAGAACAGAGGTGGGGCGTTGAGGAGTCCAGATACATGGTCTGGCTCCTAGTCCACAATCAGGAGGTCCAACTCATGCAGGGCCAGGTCCTGTGGGGAGCATATAGGGCTGAGGTGTGGGACCGGTTGGCTCATGATCTCACCAGTGCCACAGGGATTCCAAGGACTGGTGAGCAGGTCTGTCACCACCATGCGGACCTGAAGAGATGCAAGCAGGACCAATTGAACCTTTGGATACAGGAGGCCCGGCAAATGCCCAACGCCCCACTACTGAGTAAGTTACATTTAATTATGTATGTAAGAAATTAAATTAAATTAAATTATGGAGATGTGTATTCCAATATTACTTCATTTATATTACAGCTGCAGGTGTCCGTTCTGCAAACCGCAGAGCCTATGGCGATAGGCTGGTGTGGTTGCACCACCAGGCAGGTCAGTAATCCACTCCCAGTAACTGTAAAGAAATATCAAAATATGACAGTTAGCAAAAGAGTGCAGTGTAGTCACTAAGTAATAAAATGTGCAAGTAACAGTGTAAGAGTGTTTGCAAGTATTGCTTGATTACAAAAGTGTGTTGCAGTCTGTAATCCAAACAGAAAAATGAAAATGTCTGAAATAAAGTCTGAAATAAAGATGCCCCACCTGTAATATAAAAGCACACAACCTGCAGCAAGCTGAAAAGTACAGCTGCAGAAGATGAGCAAATCACGTGTGAAATATAGCCCTGTTGAAATACTGAAACATGACAGAAGTGAGACTGCTGGAAAGGATTGTAATAACTACAGGTAAAACATGTCAATAAAGCCTAGAAGTAAGTACCATCCTGAATAGTAAAATGAAAACAAGTGAGAGAGTGTGAGAAAGAGTTATGAATCCACCAATAAAGTAGTAATAACCCCTGAATAAAGTATACTGCAGTCAGTACAGAATGAAATGAATGTGACAAGTAGAACCAAACTGCAAAATGTGTCCAAAGTGTTGCTGCAGCTGGAATGTGTATCCCAAAATCTGGATATGTTGCTCTCAGTCTGCAATATGCAGATAGTATGATTGTCTGAAATATCAAACATCCACAGTTGTCTATAGCTATATAAAGCAAATGTAGCAGGATGATGTAGCTGAACAAAGCCAGATATGAACGTGTATGAATAACAATAAAATGTATATTGATGTAGCAGTAACAGTCCTATCACCAAATTGAAGTAGTTATCATATAGGAAACTGTAGTTAGAACAATAGTGTGTATATATCTGTAGCTATTAGAAATGTACAGCATATGTATTGGTATTCGAAGGTGTTAATAATATTTTCTTCACCCCACCCTATAACCACATATAATCCATTCCATGTGAAATTGGTATGTGCAATCACAATTAACACCCCTGGACATTTGTCCTGTTGGGTCATAAATATTTGCATGTCCGTTGATGCATCTGCCCTGTTCATACATCCAAACCTGATGGCCTGTTGCCATCAATCAACCTTGCATGTTGTTGGACTGTGTATTGCTGTTCAAATTATGCATGTGTTATGCTCGCTGTTCAATGGTGTGAATATCTGGGTGTTTGGTTAATGGGAATACTAATGCATGCTGTTACAACTAATTGCGAATGGTATTGTATGTTACTAACCCAAACTGTCATGACATAATGCAAAACATAGGACGACAGGGAAGGCGGGTTCCAGCGGACCCACCTCTCCCACCTCAGCTGGCGAGTGCACCTGGCACTAGTGCCCAGTCTGGACCCTCCTCCGGTGGCCCTGTGCCACCTGCGGGTGGAAGCGTTGAAGGGGATGGGGCCCATCCCCCCTCTGCAAGTGTGGCCAGAGGAGAACCACCATTCACCCTCTGTAGCGTCCGGACTGTGGTGCGTAGGGAGATACAGGACTCTGTTCTTGGGCCCCTACGCCAGCTTGAGGCACAGGTGGCACAACTTACGGGCATGCCTGTTGCCCGGCCTACACAGACCCCAGCACAGCCCCATCCTGGGCAGTGAAGGAACAGTGGCAACTGCCCATGGGTGGGGATATCAGTTCCACTGTTGCCATCTGTGGGCTCATGGGCTCTGGATATCCAAACATCCGTCCCCATCAATTGTGTAACCCCCCCCCACGTGTCATACACCGCCCCTGTATGCGTCTTGTTTGTCTTGTCTGTTGACCTACCCAACCTACCTCCCCAGCTATACCGACTTCCTTCACCTGACATACCACTCTCACCTGAAAAAAAAAAAGGGCACTCTGTACCCACAAAAAATTACACCCCATACATAGCTGCCCATTCCACACATATGTCTGCTGGACATGGAAACTATCAATTACAATTGGCTGTACAACAAGTATTATTGTTGTCCTTACACCTCTCTCAGGGGTGGAAGGTATCAAATGCCACACCAAATTACAAACATAAGCACAGCTGTTGCTGATGAAGAAATGGGCAGCTATGGGCCTTACCTACATCCCTGCTGCAAAACCCAAGCTTGTTTCCCTACTGTCTTACCCTCTTTGTGACCCCTTTTTCACCACTTTCCTGTCTCCCCATTTTCATTTCTTTCAAAGAAAATAGCGCGGGTGTGCGCAAGAGTAAGCACGTTTAAGCGGTTGTAAGTGGGTGTGTGCGGAGCTGAACGCCAGTGCGCATGCGTGAGCTCCACGCAAACCAGTGCTAACCCGGTTACAACTGCTTAAAAGTGCCTTAGTCACTCTGATTGACACGTCCTGTAGTCAGTTCAAAAGCAAAATAAAATCCCACTGTCAGTCCCAAACCCAGGACCTTGGAAACAGTAGTCTGCATGACTTACCACTAAGCCATGACTGTCATACAAGAACATTGTGCTAAAATAAATATATCATGTAATAGTAGGAATGAATGTAAAGGGAATATAGGATGTATAGTACACAAAACATGTCATTTAGAATTACTGTCAAAACTAGGGGATTTCCATAATAGTAGTGTGTGAACAGAAACAGCCATGCTAGTTGGTAGCTAGTAGGTAATAATGTCACTGTAGCATCTTGCAAGCCACACACATACTCACAGCAGGATAATCACTGGCCATACCCCACAACCTGTTACAGGAACACATCCAGACCAAGTAATAAAGTATGTGGAGCAAAGGGCCAAAACCAGGGACACATTACAAATAATGTTACAAGAAACTTAGACAGTTCAGAGAGTAACATGTTCTGCATTTTGTGGGATGTTTGGAAGGGTATGAAGTCTGAAACTTGAATGTTTGTCACTATATTCTGACTTGAGCCCAGAGTGATTTTCCAGAAAAAGCTGTGCATGAGATATTGACCAAAATATGAGGCAGAAATGTGGACAACCTGCAAATATTTGTACACATGAGAGGTCTGACACCACCATATTTGAATAGTTAAGAGCCTAGACATAGCAACAGTGAATGAGTTACAGGGATTCCCCACAGACTTCATGTGAAATGTACAAACAGTAGGCAGAAAGGTGTTACAACACATGCAATGGTATCTATGGAGTCCCGAAAGTGTGCACCACTTGCATGGCAGAAAAAGTGTAGTAATACATATGCTCATGCTATCCCACAGTCACAACTGCAGCATACCAGACAATTTAATGGGTGTACCCCACTGATATGTACCATTTCGTGAGGCAGATAACAGATGCACCTGAGAGTCTCTGGGGCCTGCTCAGCAGCATACTCAAATACCCTAATAGATGTCAAGGCCCACACCATGGCCAGACCACACTGCATGCTGTAACACCCTAGCCGATATAGCAAGCATTCCAAGGTGTGAATGTACATGGAAAATAGGAAAGCTACAGCAGCACACTACAGTCAGGACACCTAGCAGGCATACAAGTAGTGACTGTAAAGGGCAAATATTGAAGTCATAGCAACAAAGTGCAAGCAAAAGTGCAAGGAAAGCACACACACACACATTAACAGTAGTAGTAGTCGTAGTTGTCAGTGTACATACACAGTTAGTACAGGAAACTGGAGAAATGAATGGAGGAATGTTAATCTACAACACAGCTGGAAATATGAGAGATACCAACCTTTACACTCACAGAACATTGTCCACAGCATACCAGCATGGATCCCTGCCCTTAAAATCTGAAAGGGCTATTATAGCACTGTTCTGAAATCACAGTGAGAACTGCAATCAGTACACAACTGGCTGCATGCAATTAGCAAATGCTGGCTAATAATTGGTGCAGAGGCCATCACATGGACATATGCAGATACCTACAAAAGTATGCTGTACTCCCAGTCCACATATGCAATACTTTCATTGCACCCTGAGGAGGAAGTGAGAGACAGAGAGACAGAGACAGAGACAGAGAAAAATGAAATTAAACATACACAAGCAAAACTGTAAAGCAACAGCCATCTGAAAGCTGACAACTGGCAAGTGGAGCAGCAGGACACAAAACCAGACGGCAACACAAGCAGCTGTGACAAACACAGGTAATGTAAAGTAATACTATAAAGGTCTACATACTGTGAACCCTCCATATGTGTTATTGGTCTGTATCCATATGTATATGAAGATGTGCAAAGGGCAGGGGACATACAGCAACTATCAGTGAAGGCTGTACATACATTTGTATGTGAGAGCATCTATGTGCACATATCAATGTAGGTTGAATGTAGGTTGTAGTGCAATGTACAAAGTAGGTGTCACAGTTATGTATGTTTAGCAGTATGTTAGTGTGTGTATACAGCATGGTAGACAAACATGTTGATATACCTGTCTATCATATGGATACGTATGTATGTCAAAATATGTATGTATGTATGTATATATATATATATATATATATATATATATATATATAAAGTCCACAAATAATCCCAGCACTCGAAATAAATCACAAGGTCAGCATAAAGTGAAGAGTAGTTTATTAGGACCACCACAGCCCAATAACACAAACCGGTGGCCGGTTTCGCTCACAGCGTCCTCAGTGTGCAGTCAAAAATTAGAAAGGCAGGTCTAGATATACGCACAATGCGTATAGTATACGTCACTCATTAAAGACACAGTGCTTAAATAATAAACACGAACATAAAGCCTAAAGCTAATACTAGCTGAGGGCTAAACATTAAATAGTTATTCACGCATATATGGAAAAATAAATTAAGCGCAATACTATATAGAACAATAAAATATTGCTCATTAATAATTAGTATAGTGCATGATAAATAACCCAACATTCACCCAAAAACATACATACATGTGAATGCACAAGCACACCTATATAATATGCATATATGTATACATACATAGAGAGAGATGTAGGAATACATAGACAGATGTAGATAGATAGAATATGTACAAACATATATATGTAATACACACATACAGATATAGATATATGTAGATACATATACATAGACAGACTGATCTGACTATCTACAGGTATGACTGTATATGATGACCTCAACACCCCCTGTCCCACCCCTCTGTCACTCTCACCCCCTCTATGTCACACACACTCTCTCCATATCTATAGCAATATATGTACATCAATATATATATATGTGTATATGTATACAGACATATATATATATATATATATATATATATATATATATATATATATATATATACATATAGATATATCTATATACATTTATATATATATATATACAGAGAGAGAGAGAGAGAGAGATGTATATATATTCTGAGTGAGGCACATGTGTACAGATGTATTGCAACAGGTGCCTGGTGACAAAGGCATGGAGTGAACACCAGTGTCAAAACTGGAGTACCATACCCCATTTCAAATCACCTACACCAGTAACCACCAGATATGTGATTGGCTGCCGACCACTGCATGTGTCAGGGGTGAACAGGGTCATAAATGTGTACAATAGTCCCCCCAATGATATTCACAGTGGCACACTATTCCTGGAATACCTGCACATGGTATGTGTCAGCAGACATGGTGTGTCAGCTATGGACATGTAGGTCAGTGTACCCCTCCACACCACATAATGGCTGCCATGGTATGTACCTCACATGACAGCTATAGATATGGAGAAGGACACAGTGACATGTACAACACTGTGACAATGCACTCAAACACATTACCAATGCACAGTGACTGACAACACCCCAGAGTACACACATACTACCCACACAGAGGTTACCACTTCTGGATTTACATACGTAAGTCACACCCATGACAGAAGTCCAACAACCATAGTAACACCTCACACCATCCACAACCTAAATGACTGCTGTGTGTCGTCCATGCCACTGCAATAGAGAGCACATGTGGAGGTAAAGGTTCCTACCCACAGATAAGACATACCCTGCAATAAACCACACAGTGTTAAGAACCAAGACTCCCCATGAGTACATGTCACACATACCCCTGCTGAATGTTAGTCAGATAGGTAATATGCCATATGAGTCAACCTGTGTAACTGTGTGACAGCAGCACGTACCATCACACCACACGTGTCACAATGGTCAGGGTAGCAGAACAGTATGCTGCTGTAGTCCCAGGGGCAATAGCATATTGTATAGTATTTGTATTGTAATGTATTGTATTGTGTTGGATTGTATTGGTATGTTGAGGTGCCTCCATCATGGAGTGGAACCACTGCTGCTGTGCGCCAGTGTACAGGTACATATCCTGTAGTCAGGCTAGTGTTACATAGCACTTCTATATGTGTGTTTAGCTCCTGTCAGAGTTCATATAGCATGCAACCGGGGATACCATCAGGTCCCAGTCATGTTGTGTATTCTGCTTTCCTGAGGGCGGCTCTCACCTGGACATCTGTGATGACAGGGAGGTTACAGTCAGCTGGGATAACTATGTCTTATTTTGGGGAGAGGAGGGGTGACACCTGCACTGAACCTGTCTGCCACAATGTTGTCAATATCTGTGGTTTCAGTGAATTATTTGTTGTTGTGTACTAACTATGAGCATAATGGAGTGATTCTGACCATGTTGCTAACATAACTGAAGAAGGCCTTCTGGTTATCTGTAGTGTCCCTCTTGATTTCCCTCTCAAAGTTGCCCATGGATGTTTGTATGAGGGAAAATAGATCCTTACTTGTGCTGCTCAGACATGCCTTCCCTTTATGGAATTATGCTCTGTCTTGCAGTAGCTTCCATCTTTTGTAATACAATCTGTCTATGGCTGGGGTCCACCAGACAGGATGCTGTCCCTTTGTGGAGAGTGTCTTGGTCATATATGGGATTGCATGATCCATGCATTCTCGGAGATGTCCGTAGAAAGCATTTGTGTAGGGGTCAGCATTGTGGGTTGTGGCTTCCACTGGCCCAGTGGGCTGAAAGGATACCATGTCACTGTTGCAAAGTGTAAAGTTTGCATCTGCAATGTTATTCACTATAGTCGTTTGTGCTGGTGGTGGAGGTGGGATATGTATATCCAGGGCAATTAGTTTGTGGTCAGCTCACAGTAGTTGATGATGTAGGCCATACAGTACCTACATACAAACCCCCAGAGTGAGGAGGTGCTTTGGACCTGAATCAGTGTTCTGACTGCTGGGGTTTGGTAGTATGTCGTATGGAGTGTGCCAGGTACTGTTGCACAGTTGCTGGCTGAGCATTGATACCCGGCCATTTATATGTGTATCCACCAATAGACAGACAGATGCTATGTATGTAAGATATGTTGTATCATAACAGTCGAGTAGCATGTGTAGTATGTGTGCCAAATTCTGCTGACATATATTGCTGATATCAGGTTATTTTCTTTTTCAGGTACATGGCTCACCTGCGAAATCCAGCTTACTCCGCAGCTGAGGATGAGGAGATTATGCAATACTCTTTTCCCGCACCAGCCAGAATCAGCAGGAGAGGGCTGCACTGTGGCAAGACCTGGTCCATCGGGTAAATGACATAGGCATGCATAATAGGACATATGAGCAGGTACGACATCACTGCAGTGATTTAATCAGAAATTTCTGTCAGCATGCTTCGGATATCCACAGGCAACAGGTCGCCACAGGTGGTGGGGTGGCTACACATTCCCCACTCACCAGACTGGAGGGACTACTCATGAGTGTAGTGGCTCCAGTCCGCCAGCAACAACAACAGCAGCAGACATGCATTATGATGGAGGCTGGAGCCACGCAGCAGCAAGACTATGAGCGTGCAGGTAATATGCCATATGTATAGTTGACTGTTGTGTACACTGGTAGTTAATGCATGTGTGAGGTGTGTCCTTGGTTTGTAGCTGTCATCATAGTATTTAATGTGCAAGTGTGATATCCTCAATATCAGCAGCTGACCTGTGAAAGGCGACCGTTGTACTACTGACCTGTATCATACTCAGTAACTATGGCACAGTTGTGCCCACTGACATTAGTTTCCTCACTTCTGCAGGTCCCTCTGGTGTAACAGCAATGCAGCCTATCCATGCTGGTGAGTGTGTATTAACAATACCTGTAATAGTCTTGATAGTAATAGTAATATTAAGCTCACTTAGTAGTGCTCTGTGTATGCATGCAGGTGTGTCTGTGTCTGTGTGTTGATATCACGCGTACTGAGTAGTGTGCAATTGTGTGCAATTGTGTGTATGTGTACATGTGCATGTGTGCATGTGTGCATGTGTGCACCTGTGCATGTGTGCATGTGCACATGTGTGCATGTCTGCATGTGTGCACCTGTGCATGTGTGCATTGTGCATGTGTGCACGTGCACATGTGTGCATGTGTGCATGAGTGCATGTGTGCACCTGTGCATGTGTGCACATGTGCACGTGTGCATGTGTGCATGTGTGCATGTGTGCATGTGTGCACATGTGCACCTGTGCATGTGTGTGCATGTGTGCATGTGTGCATGTGTGCATGTGTGCACATGCACATGTGTGCATGTGTGCATGTGTGCATGTCTAGACCTGTGCATGTGTAGATGTGTGCATCACTGGTAATATTGTGTAGACATTGTAAACTGTGTTTCCTGTTTCCCTGCCACAGGTTCTGGTGCTGCTCTGGTGTCATGCAGCAGGGAACCTGAATCAGGTGCCATGGGTACTGATAATGATGACATCTGTGTAATGGCACAGGAAGGTATGCCAGGGTCCATCATTGGTCAGCCGATTGACAGTACACAGCTGTCAACCCCATCAATGCGCACAGTTATCCTGCCAATACACCCTTTGTCAACAATGTCCCTAGGTGATGGACAGCATACAGTGAGCATTGACCAGGATAATATGGTATCTGTGGCACATGCCTCCCCACACAGCAGCCATGGGCATGGCCCTGAGATGGTACCACACAGACAGATGTCCAGGGGTTCTTGTGGGAGCATCCGTGGGCGTACTGCCTCTGTCAGACGTGCCCACAGAGTTCTTACAACCTCAGCTATGTTTCGGGCTGTCATGCGGGCATAGTCACGTATGGAACGGTACACCAGACAGGGTCTGAGGGAGCTGACAGCATGTCGCACAGCCATGACTGACAGTATGCATGACATTGCGGCTGCCATCCGTAATTTCACCGATGTCATAGACAGACGTTGTGGGGACATATTAGACCGGTTCCACAACTACATGTCCATGAGCCAGGGCAATGGTGGACAGTTGAGGCATCAACGTGGGCGTATGCCAGCAACAGCAGCAGCTGGCAGTCGTCGCGGATGACAACAGGGCCGCGGCCACCCCCATAGTGCCAGCAGCAGCCCCAGCAATGCTGGGTCTGTGCTGTCATCAGACCGCCCCAGGAGACCACGTGCACGTGGCTCTGGCCAGGCCCGACAGTGATCTGTGTCCAGTCAACGAACACCTGCTTCTGATGACAGTACCCAGTCTGGGTTGGTACCGGATACGGTCCATAGCACCCCTGCAAGGCACAGGTACCGTGTCCATGACCAGAGACACTGATCTATATGACCTGGCAGGTACAGTCTGTGGCTGTCCACAAACACCAGTATATGGCAGCCATGAGGTGGAACTGTGTGCATCCATACACACATGCGAATTGACAACACCTAGGGCTACCGCATACATGCACACACTGCATCAACATTGCCCCACCTTGTACTGCTGTCCCTCACCAACACACATACACATACATGTCAATCGGTGGTATCGGTGGCTGACTCAGGCATACCAAGTTCACACCCTGTGCATATGATGAAACTGTGCCACCTCCTGCAATCTGTAACATCAGTGCAGGTACAGGTTAACATGTTGCTGATGTACAGGGTGACTACATAGACGTGTAGTAATAGTATCATGTTGTTAACAGTACTGTGTGCTGAAATAATTGTGGGTATATCACAGCATGCCTGATGCAGTAAGGGTATGATTGTCATGTATTGTTGTCTACACCCATGGTAAGTACCATAGTGTATCATCTGCACATGTTGGCATACTGGTGGTAAGAATGTCAACAGAAGGCTACATACATAGGTAGCACAGGGGATAAGGTAATGAAAGTATTAATACACAATGATGGACATGTAAACTGCAAGTGGCATGTTGCCCACACTGGACTCTGCAATGCGGATGTTTGAGGATGTTGATATGTGTGCAGTACTACACGACTGGTACAGGACACACAGGAGCACCCTAGCACTGCAAGCTCACATCTCATACCATGTTAGACAGCCCCAACACACAAAACTAACTGTCACAGGAGGGAGAGTCCCCATACATGTCAGGGATACTGTGGTGGCAGGTCAGGTAGCATACATCCTACTAAGTATAGAACCACTGAGTGAAGGCTCAGTGTCTGTTATTTGACATGTGTATTACTGCAGGTATGAGCACATGGGTTTCCATCCAGTTATTGTACATCCTGACAGTACATGGTCTGTACACTTGTGTGCGCTGAGACTGGACCCTAGCCATCTGACCTGTGTATTTCCATGAACATTTGCATAGTGCCTGCATATTTGCAGTGTTACCTACTGGAAGTGGTACAGCTTGTTTGTTGTACAATGGACTGCATGCAGCCCTGCTTACTGTAGCTTTGTTTGCATGCATGTTTGCTTGCAATTACCCTGGAATACTGATCCCACCTGCAATACATAGTTACAGACCTTCTGTGGACACCTAGTGACATCAGCATAACTTACTATATGTATGTCCATGTCTCACTTGACAGAATGTCACTGTTTGTCCTGTTCACATGTACATTGCCTGTGACACATTGCAAATGACTTACCTGGCATTTGTCCATGTGAGCAGTCATATATGCTACTGCTAACTAATCACAGGCACTACACCCTCACATATTCATCTTCTGTTGAACCACCTGCTTCGCTAGGGATGGCTTGCACCTGTCAACCCTGGGCTTTCGGATATTGTCAAAGGCTCTTGCTACCCCCATAGTGCCTTTGTTAGGCAAGGCTCAAATGACAAACCCACCTTCATGGGTATCACAAGGGATAAGAAACTAAGAGTAATGCTACCCAATGCCAGAAGTCTAAACCTCAAGATGCATGCACTCAAAACTCTCCTTAGCATGGAGAACATCGATATCTGTGCAGTAACAGATGCCTGGTTTAGGGCTACTGAGAGCACCCCAGCACTACCAGGTTATACCTCATACCATGCTTTTCAGCCCCAAAACTTGGAACAAACCACAAAAGGAGGGGGAGTATTGATATTCATCAAAGGTACCCACACCTCCAGGTTGGTGGCAAATCACCAAGCATCAGAGACTATCCATGTGCAACTAACAATGGGTGAAACTGCCTTCCAGGTTATAGCCTGCTACAGACCACCCTCCCAAACCCAAGAACTGCACTCGACCTTCCTGAGAACAGTGGAAAATATGAAGGTCTCTCCAAACACCATTATATTGGGCGACGTCAACTACCCAAACATAGACTGGAAGCATGACTCTAGCTTCAACACCCTAGGCCAAAGATTCCTAGAATATATGAGTTCAAATGCTATGGAACAACTTGTTACCACTCCCACAAGAAGGGGAAACATACTGGACCTGATCATCACCAACATGGGGACTCTATGCTCCAGACCAGAAGTGTATACCTCACTGGTAAGATCAGACCATAAACTAATCTCACTGGATATTCACATCCCGACCCCACCCCCTGCCCAGAACACCACAGTGAACAACTTCTCTAAAGCAAATTCACACTCCTCAAAACTGAGGTGGAAACCTTCAAAGCCCCTGGGCCTGTGGAAACTACAGACCAGACCGCAGATTCCTCTATAAATGCATTCTATGGACACCTTCAGGAATGCATGGATCATGTGATCTCGAATAAAACCAAGACCCAATCCTCCAAAGGCAGACGTCCTGTCTGGTGGATCCCAGCCATAAACAAACTACACAATAGAAGGAGGAAGCTACTAAATGATACAGCAAAATCCCAAAAAGGGAAGGCATCACTGATCAGTATTAGCAAATAACTACAGGCACTCATAAGATTGTCTAAGGCCAGCTTCGAGAGAAATTTCACAGGACACTAAGGATAATCACAAGGCTTTCTTTAGTTATGTTAGAAAACTGGGTGGTAATTCCCAGATATGCTCAGAGGTACTCCAAAATGTCAATAGAAACACCAAACCCACAGACATTGCCAACATTCTAGCTGACAGGTTCAGCGCAAACTCCCCCCCCTCCACACCGAAAGGGCAAATATGTATCCCAGCAGAGTGCTGCCCCCCTGACATCTCAGATGCTCAGGTAAGAGCCGCCCTCTCCAAAGCAATAAACACTGCATCAATGGGACCAGACAGTGTCCCGGGCTGTGTCCTACATGAACTCCAAGAAGAGCTACAACCAAACATAAAACCACTGTTCAATCCCAGCCTTACTACAGGATATGTGGCCAAAGAGTGGCGTACAGCAACAGTGGTCCCTCTACAGAAAGGTGGTGCCTCAACGGATCCTGGACACTCTCGCCCCATAAGCCACACTAGCTCGGTCTGCAGAGCTATGGAAAGGATCATCATGGACCTCATAAATAAAGATATTGGGGACCTACAGACACTGGATCATACCCAGTTTGGCTTTGTTAAGGGCAGATCATGCCTCTCAAACCTGGTTGATTTCTTTGAAACAGTCACCAAGGCCATTGACGAGGGGAAGGTGGTCCACACAGCCTACCTGGACCTCGCAAAAGCCTTCGATACAATACCCCACTCGGACATTCTAGAGAAGCTCACCAGCTTAAATATAAGCCCCTATGTCACTAGATGGATTGCACACTGGCTCAAGAACAGAACCCACATGGTTAGAATTGCTGGAGCCATGCCAGACTCCAAACCAGTTACAAGTGGTGTCCCACAAGGCTCAGTCCTGGGACCTCAATTGTTTGGTATATATTTATCGGAGGTACAGGCCAACATGGAAGGACTGTGGCTGACCAAATTTGCAGATGACTGCAAACTGGCCGCCATAATTGACTCTCCAGCCGACACAAGCATCCTCCAAAAGGGCCTCATAGAAACAGACAACTTGTGCCAGAGCCATGGCCTCAAGCTGAATGCAAAAATGTGTATAGTCATCCCCTTTGGCAAAAACAAAGTGCCCACAAAGTACCACATAGGTGGTAATCCATTAAGTGCAGAAGAAGTAATTTGGGACCTGGGGACCCAAGTTGATAGCAATCTCTCATTTGACAACCACGTGGCCAAAGTGGTTAGAAAGACATTTTATATAGCCCACCCTATCATGAAGGGATTCACATCAAGATCAGGGGAGGACATCGTGCCTCTTTACTCATCCATCATCAGGCCCATAATTGAGTACAATGCCCCTGTTGGGATGTACCTTACCAGACACCTGCAGCAACTGGAAAGACCCCAAAAGTACCTCACCAAGATGATCAAAAGGCTCAAACAGATGCCATATGCTGACCGGTTAAAGAAACCCCAGCTCTACTCAGTGGCATACCGCCTGTTCAGAGGCGATCTGTGCCTGATGTATAAAGCCATGTCAAACCCGGAATTAATGGGCATGCTGCACCTGAGAATATCTAAATCCCATCGAGCTACACGCTTGAGAGACTTGAACCTCAGCACTGAAATAAATAGGACATGCTGGAGGGACAGATTCATAACCCAGAGGCTCAATTCACTCTGGAATAAAATCCCAGTCCAGGTTAGGCAGAGTCCCTCATTGACTCTCTTCAAGAGGAATCTTGATGAGTGGATGGGACATTGTAGGTTTACCCCGGGTATCACTTCTGTGTCACTGTTAGACAGAAGCACAGTATACTAACCTCGAAAAATTGCATGGCAAGATATATTTACAATGGATGGCTACAGCCAAACACATTCTGTCTAGGTTTATAAATGCCCTAGAGCAGATAGTCTAGTATGAACCTATGAACCTATGAACCTATGTACCTTGTTCCCCATTGGCCCTATGTGCTGTTAATCACCATGGCAATCACAATACTATGGTAACATGTGCAAAGGTCAGTTGTCAGTCACCTCTATGGTACAGTTGTGGAATATGTGGGTCATGTGGCAATGTCACAGCTGCCACATGTACACAGTCAACCCTCTCCCCTTCACATGGATGTACAACACATGTATGAGATGGAACCACATAGCCAAACTGGGGACTAAGCATTCTGAACCCAGTACTGGCATAACCTGTCAGGTGGCATGAAATACTACAGTGACTACAATACCAGTCTGATGTAGACCTACACTGACAGCAATACAAGCACGTGAACACACTGGGCCATTCGTGGAGCCTAAGAATAGCTTCCTGCCTGAGCAGCAGACACTTCTGCAGCTGGCACACAGGCATACGTTATGCCAGAACACATCATGCATAACACATAGCACACAAATCCTGTGTGCCAAACAGTTACAGCCTGTACGGCTAGACAACACACCTGCCACAGTTGTGTTAGGTACCTTTATTGTCCGGTACAGTGAGGTCATGCTCACCAGGCTGGACAAGGTAAAGGTCACAGTGATATGCCTGTGGGGCACTATGGTCCACCACATAACACAAGCATACAGGTCAGTCAGAGGAATGGACACATATGACTCAGTCATTGTCCATGCAACATACCTTCTCCTGCTGTACTTATAGGGTGCTGACATCATCAGTGTTTAGAAAGGGGAATGTGCATCCTGTAGTGTGTTCTCCTAGTTGCCAAAAGGGACATTTCCCTCACACAGAATTGCACACACGCTAACACCCCTTATTCAAACACACACACTTGCCATTTGCAGGATTCAAACCCCTACCTAACTATGTTATGACACTAGAGACAGACACATTAGCGGAGCACGCTATTCGCATTACTGGGAGGTTTCTCTTCTCCTGCTGTACTTATAGGGTGCTGACATCATCAGTGTTTAGAAAGGGGAATGTGCATCCTGTAGTGTGTTTTCCCAGTTGCCAAAAGGGACATTTTCCTCAGACAGACTTGCACACACACCAACCCCGCTCACCCACACACACACACACTGAGCATTTGCAGGATTCAAACCCCTACCTAATTATATTATGACACTTGAGGGAGACGCATTAGCAGAGCGCACTATCCGTATTAGTGGACATCTGTTCTGCACCTGCAGTATTTATAGGGTGCTGACATAATTATTTCTACAGAGGTATGTACATCTAGTATTACATGTCAGGTGGGGGATAGCATATATATGCATTTGCAGCCACCTACGTCAGGGTCAGATATGCACATCACACTGGCAGGTTATGTTTTATACCATGCTTCGTGACCACAGGACCTGTAACACACAACACAACCAGTCCTGACCACCCCTCCCACATCCAGGACACACACTTTGTTTCCCTGGGCACAGTGGCAAGATATGCAGGTGTTCACATACACCATTCCAGTTGTTAACGTCAGGTACAGGTATATTGTGTGTGGGAACTACTCAGGCCTCTACAACATTACCCTACAGCCACTGCAATTTGTGAGTCCATGTGCTATGGCAGAACCACTCACCACAGCCACAAGGGGAATACATATTGCACCTGACCATCTACAACATGGGTACTCACTGTTCCACACCAGAGGTAGACCACCATTGTTGATATCTGACCATACCCACCTTTCCCTGGCCATCCATATCCCATCCCCACCCCAGGCAAGGTTGTCACTGCAAACAAACTGTATTTATCAAAAGCAGACTTTACACTTGTGAAGACTGGGATGGAAGACTTCAAAGGACCCATGCTGGGGGAGTATACAGGCCACTCTGCATAATCCTTGACAATTGCATTCTATGAGCATGTGGAAGGTTTGCATTGATCATGCTATCCCAAATATACCCATGACTGCTCCACAACAGGACACCTGTCAGATGTACACTAGCCATATATGAGCTGTCCAACAGTGTGAGCTAATACATTGCAGAGCAGTAGCCCACAGAGGGAGGACATCTCTGAACAGTACTGGCACAACACTTCAATCCCTCATAATCATCAGGACACAGTGTTGACAGTGAAACTGTCCAGACAATGCAGATAAGGCTCCCCTCAGTCTGTTATTGACGCCCACTTACTGTTAGAGGTCCTCAGCAACCCTCTTCCAGCACACACCAACAACATGGCTGTGGCTTAGCAAATTCAAACCCTGGGATCTCCACTGTGTCCTTGCTTGACAGAGGCACAGCACACTAGCCTCACACGGTGCCTTATGTGACCTACTTTACAGTGGCACAGTAGCCTACTGTACTGGGGAGGCAGACGCCAAGCACACTCTGGCTAAGCTGTCATTCCCTAGGGCAAACAGCCTAGTGTTGACCTCTACACCCATGTGTTTAATTGTCAAATGCACATTATTTGTTGCTGATAGACTGTTTGCAGGTCTTTATTGCCATAGCATTCCCTGTTTGTATGAACAACTTGTGTATCTGTGGAAGATGTTTGCATATGGGAGGGATCCACTATATCACATATGTCTCTGTAGTCATTTAACTGTGTGCACTGGGCAGATTGCTGTAATGTGGTTGGTTCCTGGAATAACATTACAAATACCAGATATGTGTGGCCAACTGCTAAACTGAGATTTGGCCTAAGTGTGTGAGCATGCCCAGTTCAGCCTTCCCATGGCATGTTGTCTGACATATGTCTCATTTATCAAAGTGTGTGAGCATGCCCAGTGTGAGCTTTCCATATGTTGAACTCTGCAGCCCACCACATTTGTGGATGAGTGTGAACTTCAACAAATATCTCCCGTTTATGGTTGTGTGTTGTGTGTCATGTTGTGTAGTTACTGTCCGACTGCTTTGCATGTGAACATAACAGGGATTATACTGTGCCTGCAGGGTTTGCATGGGATACTTTGCATACAGTTGTCAACATCATTTCATACTGACCTAACACCATAGTATCGTATAGTGTACTGGTTCAGTACTTTGACTGTGGTGGACAGTATCCTGGGATTTAGTCCTATCACTGCTTTACATTTCCATAGTGAGCACAACAGCCTGGTTAGGGGCCAGTTGTGCACATCTGACCATGTTGCATTATGTTCAGATATGAACTACTTAAACCAGGCTTGTCCAACATTGGTAGTGTATTCCACAACATAGGTGTACATTTGCAAACACTAGCGATGTGCCCTAGGCCATTTCTAATGCTAGTCGGAGAGTGTGTTTGTCCTTCGACACACATTGAAAGTGGAGTTTGCCATGACATATGTCATGGTTAGTATACTGTGCCTCTGTCTACCTGTGACATAACAGTGATACCCAGGGTAAACCTACCATCTCCCATCTACTCATCAAGATTCCTCTTGAGGAGACTCGATGAGTGACTGTATGGATAGCCTGTACTGGAAGTTTACTCATCAGTGGGGGTGGCTTCTGTGTTATGGATCATGCAGTACAGCTTGTCCTATGTATGTCAGTGCTGCGGTTCAGGTCTCTCATGTGCATAGCTCACTGCCATTCAGATTGTACAAGGTGCAGCATGTTTATTGATTCCAGCTTGGACATGGCTTTATACATCAGGCACAGCTTGCCTCTGGGTGGGCAGTATGGCAGTGTGTGTAGCTGCAGTTTGTTTAATCAGGCAACACATGGCATCTGTGCAAGCTCTTTGATACTCCTGGTGGGGTATTGTTGGGGACTTTACAGCTGATGGAGGTGTCTGCTGAGGTACATCCCACAGGGGCTATTGTAGTCAATTGTAATGCTGATGAAGGATGACTGCAGAGCCACAATGACCTCCCCTTATCTAGATCTGACAACCTTCATGATTAGGTGGGTATATGGTATGTTTCTGTAAACACTACAGCCACATGTTTGTCCAATGCAGGATATCTATCACCTTGTGTCCCCAGGTCTCTCATTACATGTTAAGTATGTAATGGGTTAACACCTATGTGGTAATTGGTGGGCACTTACTGTATATCCACGGGGGTTGACTATACACTTTTCTGCAATTAGCTTGCTGACATGGCTATGGCACCAGTTGTCTGTTTCTATGTGGCCCTTTTGTGGGATGCTTGTGTCAGCTGGAGGGTCAGATATGGTGGGCAGTTTGTAGTCCTCTGCAAACATGTTCAGATACAGTCTTTCCATGCTGGCCTGTACCTATGGGACATATATACCAAACGAGGGAGGTCCCAGGACCAAGCCTTGTGGGATGCCAGTTATATCTGGTTTGTAGTCTGACATGGCTGCAGCATGTCTGACCATGTCAGTTCTGTCCTTGGTCTGGTTTGCAACCCCTCTACTGACATAGGGGTTTATATTTAAGCTGGTGAGCATATCTATAATGAACACGTAGGGTATTGTATAGAAGCCTTTGCAAGGTCCAGCTACGCTGTGTGGACCACATTGCCCTCATCAATGACCTTAATGACTGTTTCAAATGAGTCAAACATGTTTAGGGGCAGGATCTGCACTTAAGAAAGCCACTCTGGGTAGGGTCCGGTGTCAGTAGGTCCCCAATATCTTTATGTCTGCGGTACATGCTGATCATTTCCATAGCTGTGCAGACCGAGCTTCTCAGGATTCTGGGTTGGTAGTTTTCAGTATCCATTCAGGCAACACCTTTGTTGAGAACGACCACTGTTGTTGTACACTGCTCTTTGGGTACATATCCTGTGGTAAGGCTGACATTGAGCAGTAGTATGATTTGGCATTCCATTCTTCTTGGAGTCCATGTTGGACTCAGCCCAGGACACCATCTCATACCATTGCTGCTGTGTGCTTTGCTTTGTAGAAGCTGGCTGTTACCTCAGCATCTGCAATGTCAGGGGGGCAGCAGTCTCCTGGGATAGATATTTTGCATTCTGGGG
This sequence comes from Protopterus annectens, assembly GCF_019279795.1. NCBI lineage: Eukaryota > Metazoa > Chordata > Ceratodontiformes > Protopteridae > Protopterus > Protopterus annectens. The sequence continues at coordinate 1,671,276,073 of NC_056739.1, forward strand.
GGGGGGGGGGTTGCACTGCACCTGTCAGGATGTATGTTGGCAATATGTGTGTGTGTTTGGTATGTTGTTTGTAATATTTGTGTGATTCAGAGCATATCTGTGAATTCCGAACATGGTTCCTACCATCAGTTGTGGAAGCCTTGGGATTATCCTTAGTGTCCTGTACAATTTGTATCTTCATAGGTTCATAGGTTCATACTAGGCTATCCACCCTAGGGCATTTGTAAGCCTAGCCAGAGTGTGTGTGGCTTTCCCCACCCCTTGCTATGTGAATATTATGGCCATTTATGATTTGCTTTGCTGTGCCTCTGTCTGGACGTGACACAGTGAAGAGCCCCAGTGTAAATCTACGATCATCCATGCACTTGGCAAGATTCCTGTTGAAGAGTGTCAGTGAGGGGCTCTGCCTAACATGGAGTGGGATTCTGTTCCAGGGTGTGGGGAGCCTCTGGGTTATGTATCTGTCCCTCCAGCACATCCTATTTCATTATGTGTTGAGGTTGACATCTCTCACTCTCACAGCTCCGATGGCTTTGAGTTTTCTGGGGTGGAGCATGTCCATTACTCCTGTGTTGGACATGGCCTTGTACAACAGACATACAATGCCTCTATGTAGGCAGTATGTGACTGCATTCAGCTGGGGTGTCTACAGCCAGGCAGCATATGACATATATTTGAGACCCTTTATCCTCTTGGTGAGGTACCTTTGAGGTCTTTCTAACTGCTGCAGGTGCCAGGTAAGGTACATCCCAAATGAGGCATTGTGCTAGATTATGGGTCTGATAAGAGAACAGTATAGGGGCACAATGACCTCTGTTGACGTAGATGTGAATCCTTTCATGATACGGTGTCCAATATAGGCAGTCTTCCTAGCCACATTGGCAATGTGAGTGTCACATAACAGATTACTGTACACTTGTGTCCCTAGGTCCCTGATTACTCCTTCCATACATAATGGTTTACCACCTATGTGGTAATTTGTGAGTACCTTGTTTGGTATTTGGTGGGACATTCATACTGTCCAGTGTCTTCAGGACGGCTGGGTGGGGTTCCTGTGTGTGAGAGTGTGGTCTGTAGCATGCTACAGACTGTACAGCAGTCTTGCCTATGGTTAGTTGCACATGGGTGGACTCCAATGCCTTGTGCATTGTCAGTTACCTGGACGTATGGGTGTCTGTGCTGAATATGGATACTCACCCTCCTTTTATGTTTTGTTCCAGGTTTTGGGGCCATAACACATGATATGTGGTATAACCTGGTAGTGCTGGTGTGCTGCCAGGAGGCTTGCAGCAGGTTTCTGTCACTGCACAGACATCGATGTTCTCCATACTGGGGAGGGCCTCGGGAGCATGCATATTGAGGTTTACACATCTGGCATTGGTCAGCATTACCCTTATGTTTCTTTCCACTTATGTTTTGTAGGGTGGTGGGTTAGTCTTTTCAGCCTTGCCTATGAAAGGCTCTATGGAGGTGGCAAAAGCCTTATCCAATATCCAGACGCCCAGGGATAACAGGTGCAAGCCATCCCTGGAACAGCTGCGTGGCTTGTCAAGCATGACATCCCAAGCAGACAGACATTGGATCCCCTTGGAATGACACCAGTAATTGTGCCACTTGTTATAACTGATCATTCTGTGTTTGTACTCTGGCATCATTCTTGGTGAGGGTAGGATGCTGCAAATGGTCAGTGTCATACCGGCCTGGACTACATAATCGGAGAGCTCATCTATGTCTCTTTTCATGTAGTCCAGGGAGGTACATCTCAGGTCATTCACACCAGCATGGACTATGACTGCATCATATTTCTACTTGCTTTGGGGTGACCTGCATACTTGTGTTATGTGGCATATTGTAGCAGCCTACAGGCAGCTTACTGTACCCTTTCCCTTGTTCAGTCTGGTGTGGACAGCAGCGTGTCTCACTATGGAGTCACCTATTACAACTGTATCAGGCATGTTGTTTCTCCTTCTGGCCTGTAACTGTTTGGCACACCAGCTTTGTGTACTATGTGTTGCATGTGCTATGTTTGGAGGTTGTTTGATTGGGTGTCTGCTTTGGAGGCCTCTGTTGGTGTGGTGTGTTTGTAATTCGGGCCTCCGGGAATGTTTTTCTGTGTTTATGTCTTTGGTTTGCAGTTGTGATAGGTCTATGTAGGACTGGGTTTGTGGTGTGTGCGGTTACCTTCTCCTCCTGACTAGTTTTGGGAGTACTGAGTTGAGGGCGCTCAGCCTCCAGTTTGGATAGATGGTTGCATCTCTCACATATATTTGTATTTCTTGGGGGGAGTTGAGGGTTGTTTGTGTACTTGGGGCAGGTGTAACATTGCCTCAAGATTCACAGATTCAATTTGTTGTAGCTGGCCTTAGTGGATTGTATGTGTGGACATATTTTATTGCCATACTACTGATCAGTGATTACTTCTTTTTTTATGTTTGCTCTATCATGTAGTAGCTTCCTCATTCTCTTGCATGGTTTGGTTATGGCTGGTGTCCACCATGCCAGATGCCTGCGTGTATGGCATTGTGTCTTGTTTTAATTTAGGATTGCATAATCCAAGCATTCCTGGTAGTGTTCATGGAATGCCTGTATAACAGGTTCTGAGGTGTGGCCCATATTTTACACATGCACAGGACCTTTAATGGATTCCACATCGGTTTGGAGGAGTGCAAATTTTGCTTTACACATGTTTTTCACTGTGGTTTTCTGGCCAGGGTCTGTGGTCAGGATGTGTATATCCAGTGTGATTACTCTATGGTCTGGTCTTACCAGTGAGCAATACACTTCTCATCTTGCCATCCAGTAACCATGTTGCTGATTATCACATCCAGTATGCTTACCTCTCTTGTGGGAGTGGTACGTTGTTCCTGGGCATTTTGGTTTATGGATTCTATGAACTTTTGTCCTACAGTGTTGGAGCTAGTATAATGCTCCCAGTCTATTTCTGGGTATTTTTAGTCACCCAATATAATGTGGTTTGGAGGACTTGATATATTCATGTATTCCAACATAGGCCAGGTGCAGTTTCTGGTGTTGGGATGGTAGTCTGTAGCAGGCTATAAACTGGGGGGCAGTTTTAGCCACTGTTACTTGACCATGGCTAGTCCATGCTGCTTCTTGTTGTGGTACCAACATGGGGGTGTGGTTATCCTTGACAATTATTGCTAGTCACCCTCCTTTTGTAGCTTGTTCCATGTTTTGAGGCTGTACAGCACAGTATGAGGTGTAACCTGGTAGTGTTAGGGTGCTGTTGTGAGCCTTGACCCAGTTTTCTGTTACAGCACAGATATCAACATTTTCCATACTGGGTGAGTTTAGACTGCATGCATCTTGCTGTTTAGACTTCTGGCATTGGGTAGCATTACATCTAGGTTCTTATCCCTTCTGATACCTATGGAGGTAGGTTTGTGTTTTCAGCCTTACCTATTCAGGGCACGCTGTGCATAACAACAGCCTTTGCCAGTATCCATATGGCCTGCACTGATAGGTGCATACCAGTCCTAGCAAGTGGAGCATCATGTCATGCTCAACATGTTATCCCAGGCTGGCACACATTGGATCCCCTTTGACTAACTGCAATGCTTCAGCCAATTATTGCACTTGATCATCTCATTGTCATATTGTGGCATGATGCTTGGTGAGGGTAGGATGTTAGTCACGGTCCTCAGGTGTGCATATAGTACATGGTGTTACATTACTTAACACATGGCATTCATGCCTCAGGTGGTGCTGCAGGGCTGCCTCTGTCAGATGCACATATTACACTCCCTGTACATGTTTGTGAGGAGGTCATGTCATTTTAGGCATCCCTGTTATTATTTGAGTGAGTCAGAGGGGGTATCATTCCCAGGGTTCCTACTGAGCCAGTGTATGTGCTATGTGTTGCCTCTTTGCCAAGGCCAGGGCATACTGGGCATGCCTCCTTCTGCCTACTGGGGCAGGCTCAGGTTGTTCCTCCTCCAAGGCATGCTCTGCCTGTGATGGCCTTGGCAATGGTGGGGGGCTGTTTGGCCCAGCCCTATGCTGGTCCTGCTGTAGCTGTTTTCGCAAGATCATATTATGTAGCATAGCACATACCATGACAATTTGGGTACATGTAGTTGGTGTGTACTGCAAGGCTCCACCAGATGTGTCCAGACACCGGAACCGTGACTTGAGCAGCCCAAACACACGCTCTATTACATTATGTGTTTGTGCGTGTGCCTCATTATGGTGTTCCTGTTCAGGTGTGTGTGTGTTTCTGATGGGTGTCATCAGCCACGGCTCCAGTGCATAACCTGCATCCCCCACTAGGTGTCCATGTGGGATGTCCCCATTGGCAAATGTCTGGTACAGCTGCGTCAAATGCCAGACGTGGGAATCATGGTAGCTTCCAGGGCAGCCAGCACACACATTCATTATTATGCCCTGGGCATCCCACATGACCTGGCAGTTGATGGAGGGGAAGCCCTTGCGGTTAATGTAGGCCCTACCCCGCTCACCGGCTGGTGCTTTGATGCATATGTGCGTGCAGTCTATTTCACCCACTACCTCGGGGTATTCCACTATTTGCTGGAAGAAATGCATATTGCCGGCCAATACCTCACGGGCATTGGGAAAATATACATGATCACCGACATGTGCTGACATGGCATCCAGGTACTGGTGCAGTACCCTGGAAGCTGATGCCTGTGATATCCCCATCATATCACCAGTTGGTCTCTGGAAGGTACCTGTTGCTAGTATTCTTAGGCCAACACATACCTTGGCTTCCACTGGGATGGGATCCCTTTGTTGGTTCTGTGTGTGAGGCGTGGCCTGCACAGCTCCAATATTTACTGCAGGAGCTCTCTGTCCACTCTATAGCGCTCTACTATCTCCAGCTCATGTAACCCATGGTAGGTGACCCTGGGCCTGTACACTCTTCTCCGTCTCCTCACTGTGGGTTGTCTGGCACCATCTGCATTGTCACCACCCTCAGCAAGTCGCCTATGTCTCATTATGACAGCTATGGCAGTCCCTAACATTTCTGCTCTGAGTTCAGCTTTTTCAGTTTTCACTTCTAATAGCTTACTCCTGTCTTGCAGTGTCTCTTGAGAGAAACATCTTGCACTGCTGTTTGCAGAGTTTTAAGTGTTGGGCTGAGCTACTATTCTGCCTGTCTAATTGCTTGCTTCTAATTGTTTTCACCTGCTAGCTCCAGCAATATTCCCTGCTAGCTTCCTACTAATTCTGTTGCTTCCTTTTTCCTTTCTGTTTCCTCAGGGGGGAGCAGCGTGCATACCAGCAGAAACATGCTCACAGTGGCTTACACGTGCGCACACATGCTTACACGGTTCAGAATCTGCTTATTCGGGTTTAAATGTGCGCACACCCACGCAAACAGTGTTAAACATCTACCAACACGCTCCCACATGCTCAGTCTGCCTTACACGAGCGCACACTGTCTTACTCGCGCTTCAAGGCGCACATGCGCATGCATGCCCAGCAAGAAACTTTGGTGTAGGCAACAGTGTACACCTTCCATTTCTTGACTTTCCCATGCTTATGTTGTGGCACTCCTCTTTCCATGATATGTGTCTGACATCTGTCATGTAACTCTGACCTCCAATGAACTGCATTTCTTTCTGCCATTCCCCCCTGTGATGTCACCTATCTCCTACTCTGTTCCTCCCCCTTATGTAACTCTTACACTACTCAGAATGTGCTCATTTGCTATGTGACAGTGGAATTCATTATCCTAACACTCATTTGCATCAGATTGCCTACTAATGCTTAGTTACATGTCTTAGACTCAGCTTCCCCCCTTAGCAACCACTAAACAGTGGCCATGTTGTTTTTGGTCTGCTGGTCCCTGCATTGTAAATCCATGTATTGCATAAAACCCACATTTGTGGGTTTATAACCTTCATTTTTATGTTTTTATATAACGCAGCCTGTTTGCGCGGGGCTGCGCTGCATTTAAACACCGGCAATCGCCGAAAAAAAAATATTTATTTCTCATATTTGCATCAGGGTACCTTGCCAATGGCCACATATATGGCCATTGGCATGCTGCCTGAAACATATGCACCCTTTATTTGGAGCTGACATGGCTCCATTGTGTTTTTTGCAGAAACGTACTCAGTTGTCAACTGAGTACATTTCTGCAGCTAAAACGGCTCTTACACGGGCTGCTTTGGGCTTTCTGGATCGCTAATCTACCTCATTTGCATGCTATTCAGCTGCAAGGGAGGTGATTAGCTTATCCATGCCCACTCCATGTAAGAGACGTTTTAGCTGGTCTCTTACACGGACTTTGGGCTGTTCCTGGATCGCGAAGGGTGCATGGAGTCTTACACTACTCTTAGACTCCGTGCAAGCCTTCGTGAATCCTGCCCATTGTGTATGACAGCATAAAATTAATCTGATGTGTGGTACAACAGAATAACTGAAGAAGAAATTGTATATATAAAAAAAGCATTATATACATTTGCAAAGCATTAACTCATGAATTATTTCACTGCTGTCAATATTCCTTGCTTTTGTATAATTAAGTAATCACTAAAGCAGAAGATATTGATTACAGCAGGCAAAAATGTGAACTATTTTCTTTTTGCTGCCTTTCAACACCAATGAACAGGACTCAGTGAGCACTCAGGCATAGCAGCTTAAGTATTATTCTAAGAGGTAATAAAAAATATTTTAAAATGAGAGAGAATGTCAGATGAACAGTGACAGCAGACCATGTATCATACAGCATTGCCCAGAGATATCACTGCATGCATTAATTATACGGTATGTGTTTCTTTACACTAAAGAAAACAATAACCTGAATGTCATAGTCCATAGTTGTAAACTAGACATTGACTCTTTACCTGTGCAGTTGCATCCCATGCACGAGCCTGCTGCATGAGGTCCCTTACTACTGCTGCTGGCTGGTTATCATTACTTGTAGTGGGACTGGAACTGGGATCTGCAGTGACAGCATCAGTCACTTCAATGCCAGACTGGTGAATGATCTTGTTTTGTAGAATGCAACATGCAGTAAACATCCTGCACGCAATAGCTGGGTCATACTGATGTGAACCACAAGACTCATCTGAACTTCTGAAATGTCTCTTCAGGAGGCTAAAAGACCTTGTTATTGACAATATAGGTCTGGGAGAGGGATGTATTACACATCTCTTCTGAAGCTTCACTTGGATTTTGTACTGGTGTCTTGAGCCATGGCAACAGTGGGTATCAGAATGACTTAAACAAATAAATAAAAGCAAGAAAGAGAAAAAAGGGGGTTGGAAAAAATAGGAATCAGCAATACAGTTTAACATGAATACCTACTTAAATACAATATAAAAATATTTTTTCCACTTACCAACAAGATAATCACTAGGCATTCTGCCATGCAAAAAGAGGCAATAGACTGAGCTAGTGTGCCAGATATGGGAATCATGTTGGGAGGGTGGCCTAATGGTTAAGGTTTTTTTTTTACAACACACAGGTGGCAGGGTTTCTGACAAGGACAAGGGATAAGGCTTAAGGCTTAAAATGGCTGTAAGGGCAAGTAGCAATCACTGCCAAGATGCTGGGCAGAGATGTTGATGATGCACCCCCAAGCATCACACACTACCTTGTAATCGATGGAATGGTAACCCTTCCTATTGCAGTACTGCTCCCCCTGTGGACCAGAATGAGTCATAATTGCAACATGGGTGCAATCTATCACACTGAGTACCTCAGGGAAGTGTGCCAACCCATAAAAACCATGAATTGTCCTGGCTTGGTCCTGAGGAGAAACTGGGAAATAGATACACTGATCCAAATGTGCCAAGAGAACATCCAGAAACTACTGCAGTATCCTTGAAGGGGAAGCATGTGGGATCCTTAATATGTCCCCAGTTTGCCTCTGGAAGGTCCCCTAACAATTTTAGTGAGGGTTGTACATACCTTGGCATCCAATGGAGTAAGAAATCCACATATTCCTCCAGTGACCCTATAGGGGGGGGTCAAACACACCCACTAATATCCTTATAATGATCCTGTCCGCTCTGAACCTATCAATTATTTCCTGAGTGCCAAAGTTATAATGAATTATTCTTTGATTATATTTTTACCTTTTTTGGCCTGGAAGTGCTGCTGGGTGAAAGCAGTTTTGGCCCAGCCAAAACAAACAGCTCACACCTGGAAAAAGCAAAGCTAGCAGTAAGTGATAGCATTTTCATCAACTCCCACTCTAATAGATTTGGCGAGGCTTCTCTGTAACAGGCACAGAAATACAGGAAAATGTTACTATGAATCACAAATGGTGTAAAACATACTTCAGTAGCATAAAATAATCTTCATAATTTCTCATTTCCATCTCATTATTTGCACATTTGCATAAGCACATTTTAGGTCACCTCACATTTGCATAAATTGCCTCTATGAATCACAGCTCAGCTGTGCTTGTCCATGAACAGCTCTGACTGCCTAAGTGGATTTGTGTAACTATGAATATCAGACAAAAAGCTAACAATACATTCTAATATATGTTAGAATATGATATAATCCAATATCTGTTTTCTAGGAATCAATACAAATCCAAGAAGATATTTTTTTCCAAAACAGCCTTTATTAAAACAAGCAAGAATATCAATAACTTATGCACAATAACCAGTAACCTAAGTCACGCTTTATGAGCAGCAAATAGGCAATTGACATTATTGCTGAAGTCCTGAAGGCCTGATCTTATGGGCACAAGGTTGACTGTCTATTCCTGCCCTAAAGATGTATTAAAGTACACTTCCAAATCATATAGTTGTAATCTGCTCCTGTTATAGATATAATCGTCATCTTCTTGTGCTTTTGATCTTGTCTTCTATTAATCCATTCAGTGGAATTCTGCCAGTGATTAACAGGTAGATGTTACTAATGGTGTATTAAAAATTCCCTCCATGCACATAAAATCTTGGCACAGCAAACCTGTGAGATTTCCTGTCCTCTATTAGTATACCAGGTCAAATGCAGCATTTCTGTTGCAGTGGCATATTTAGAGAATAGAGAAGTATATACTCCTGATAATAACTGTACTTGGGAAATATGCTTTTAAGAAGTTGTCACAGAAATGTCCTTGTTTTGTCTAAAAGTGTGGTAAATTAATTTACATATTTTCATTTAGAATAAATCGACCTTTGTTGCAAATATTATCCTAGTTTTATGATATTCTACAAAAATATATTTACTTATGCTTGAAAGGATAGAAATACATTAACAATGGCAAAAGTAAAAACAAATCTTGGCTTAAATCTTTACAAATCCAGTCCTAACAATGGGTCATATTAGAGTTTACCAGGTACTTTGAGAAATCCCAAAGTCTATGCTAATTACCTAGAAACTATACATTTTAAGTTCAAAAATTCTTCCACATAGAATTACCCAATCCTGCACAAGACCCATATCTTGCTTCAGCCTTTATCTGTAAAATAGCTTTGTTAGAGATATATCATTTCTACTTCTGGAAGCAGCCATAAAAGAGGAACATGAGTTTTGGCCTGCAAAGAATGGCAAATCAATGATGAGCAGTTATAAATGTTTAAATTTGGTAGTTTTAAACTACCCTTGCTTATCACTAATATAAACCTTCCCCTAGATAACCTTTGATGCTCTCATTGGGAATGTTAACCAGAAGCTTTTCGAGTTTATTAGAAAAAATGGTATTTGCATAATACAGATATGGTCAGCAAAAATTGAAATTTAGTAATGTCAGCAAAGAGAACAACTTTAAAACTTTGATCTTGGTTATAAAGGTAAAAATGCAAGTTTAAATTTCTGTAGAACCAGTTTCAACTCATATAAACTGTAGCCGCCCTTATATTATTTTGTTCCAATACAGAGAGAGAGAATCATCAAAGACAAGCTTTATTAAAAGGAACAAAATGCACTTATCCTGCTTAAGGGATAATTCCAGCAGTTTCTTAAATTTCTGTAGAGTTGGTATCAATTCCTAAAGGCTTAAAATATAATCCAAAAAATGCAAATTTCCATTATCCCTGGTGCAAGCAGATAAAATGCTGGAGTTATCTGAAATTGTGAAGAGTGTTAGTATTTTGCTAAAATGTGCCATACAAGTTCTTATTATGATTACTAATAATCAAAAAGAGATATGGCACCATTGTCTGGAACCTTATCTAGAGTGAAGGGGAGAGATGCTATTTAATTCTTTTATAACTTGAACAAAAGGTTTCTAGTATAGTAACTGACATTTCTCTATGAAGTGTCCTTCAGTTCCACATGTTAGCATTTCCATATAAAGGCCACTCAAGAGAATCAAAGGATTTCAAAATTCTAGCAAATAGGTAGCCACTGGGTTTATGATGCATCTTTTAAATTGTGCCATACTGTGCCATGATTTGAATAAGTCTGGACCCCTTTACCTACATTTCACTAATATCATAACATATAGTAAAATATAAATTACTTTTGCCAATCATTTGTATAACTTAACATATAAGCTCTTTGCACAGATTTTAGTTTCAATCTGCAATAAATAATTATATATTTGTTAAGTAGGATTTATACAACATATGTTTATCATGAGGACTGAGGAAACTATCCCATGTCCTCCACCTAGTTAAATATGTTGAGCAGTACAGGAGCTAACCTGTCAATGAATGCTTTTAAAAAAACTCTACTAACAGGCCATCTGGCCAGGAACATTCCCATTTGAAAGGACTTGAACTATATTCAGAATGTCTTGCATTGCAGTGGGTTTGTTTGAATGCCTTCAATTTTGTTCTAAGAAATTTTACTCAATTAAATGACTCTAAAATGTCTTGTCCCCAAGTGCTGAGAGTCTTACTCTTGTTATTGATTTGGATTAATATAGGTTTTAATCATAATTTGAATAACCTTAGTAGATATTCCATTTCCTTTCATTTGTTCTAGTAGCAATTAACATAAGTAGTATAAATCATCAGAAATGTCTATGGACAAATATTTAATGTCTGCTATAAAAAAGTAATTGTTTTCATCACATTCAGTCCATGACAGAGCATCTAAAAAGCTATGAATCCCTTAAGACATCGGGATCTTTTACAGGTTTCCTTTCAGTTTTCTGTTCACAGAAAATGTTAGGGGCTCTGTTTTGGATCCCACTGCCATGACAATTGGTCAAAAAGGAGGATCCTGACTGGTCGTGTGAACTTTTGATACTCCATACAAAATTGAAATACAGGGAATATTTTACTGTCAAAAATGTAAATGTCTCATAGAAGATAAAGTTTTACAACTTTAAAGTAACAAATTAACAGTCACTGTAGCTGTAAGCAATAAAAATTAATTTTAGATACATTTTGATAAATGGAATCACCCATTAATACAACTTGAATTTTGTGTTCTTTAACACCGTACCTTCACCTTTGTCAGGTTTCATAATCCAAACAATTATACCCAAACGCAGTGTGTTAAGCATCTTTTGCTCTTAATGAGACAAATTAAAGCAGTGGTTATATAATTTATTCTTAGAAATATTCCTAATAACAAGATCAGAAATATTCCTAATAACAAGATCATATAATTTTTCAAAAGCTGATATGTTAGGGGGTTAATGATGGGTTAACATATTTCTCCTTGTTAAATCTTGTTTATTGACATTGGACAGTCAAACTGAAAAGTAACAAGAAATGTAATTTCTTAGCGAATAATTGAAATTAAATCAAATTAGATAAGCTCACCTGTCTTGAGGGACTAGCATAAACCCCTTTTTTCAGAAGTTCAATGTGTACTTTTGCGATCACCAAACTACTACAATTAAAAATGTTAAAGTCATCTGTATCACTAGTGTCACCACCTGAAAGAACCTTATCTTTCATTGCCATTGAATGTTTTTACATTGTTTTTCCTCTTGCTCTGAACCCCATGACCTGCAATTCATTTCATGATATGTTTCTTTATCACATTTTGAAAAAGCAGGTGTCCCATTGTCGCAATCCTATTATAAAAAGATCAAAAATAAATGATCCTACTACCTTATTGGAGTCTGGTTATAAAGTTTCTACTTTTGGGTAATGTAGAATTTTATGACTAATAAGGATATCACATCCTATCCGGGCCTTCTAAGCTTGAGTATCCAAGAAACAAGGGAAGACTCCATTGGATCCAACTAGCTTAAGGATAGAAACCCCTAGTAACTCATTCCTCAAACTATAAAGTGGCGCACACATCTCAAAAGCTGTGCGGGATAATGAGAAATGATTTATGCCATTTCCTTCTCAGTCCCATATCTCTAGCAATTTGATCAACCATCCCTTTCCAGTACAGATAATCAGCATTAATTGCCACTTGATGACTGGTATGAATTAAGAATAGGAACACTGTTCACATAGGGACAACTGCCTCAAACTCCCCAGAAACAAACAGACATAATTAACAAAGATCCCAACATCTCCTACACTTTCTTTATACTGTCAGTTGCTTCTCGTAAAGGGCTGACAAAAATGTTTCTCAGGAGTTGTTTATATTAAGTTCAAATTATGCACTGATTTATGTCTATGATACAATTTGGTAACGTTAATATCCATTACCATTTGCAGATTCATACCTTGAGCATATGTATCTCCCTCTTAACCATGTCTAAACAGCATACTTGAGTTAAAAATATTCCCAAATGTCTTCCTGCAAAAGCCCATGCATTTCACCCTGTATTATTATTCTACCTTTAGCAAGGAATCCTTGCATCATAATGCCTTCATCAACAGTATGTCTTTATACTCCTATACTTTCAGATGAAAACTGTGGTCACCAATATGTAATGCTTAACTCTTGTATACACTGATCCCAACTGACCATTGTTGACACAAGTCCATTAAGGGCCCAGTCCTAAATACACTGGTACAGCAGCATGCATATAGACTTGTGTAAGAATCCCAAACCTCTTTAGGCAAAAGAACATAAGCCATACCTTCCCCAGTCTTGAATAACATAACATTATAAAGAAACTCAAATGGCAACCATACATTTTGAAAAAGCCTTCTGACATAGGTTCTGAGCAAATGATATGGATAGCAGACTCTAGACTCCTCTTTGCATTCTTTAGGTATCAGGGATTACTCCACTCTAGAACGGTTCTTTTCAAAGAACATTATCATATTCCTCTGCATTAGCTTGACGTACCATGATGAAAAAGAACTAGACTATGCTGGAATGGTCTGATAATGTCTGAAAAGGCCATCATATTTTGTTTGGTCACTTTCCAAGAATATGACAAATGGAAAGAAGGTTACTTGATATACATTGTCCCTAGTCTGGATAACAAGGCCTCAAAACTGGCATTATGTGCCTGCATGGGTTTCCATGTGTCCCAAATCCCAGATAATCATATAGAACTTCCTGACAGTTCTTACTGCAGTCAGAGGGGCCTTATCCAATGACAAAAAAGCAGACTGTTTACAAATTATGAGTAGCTCTACTATTTCCCTAAACTATGCCTCTCTGAGCAGAGTCACACACAAGCTTGAGATCAATATGACAGCTTTTTCTGTAATCAAAGGGTTTGTTAATTAAGTCAAAGGTCCCTCCCAGTGCCCAATATTGCAGAGCTAGGGAATTCAAAAAAATCTATTAATGGGAGATAAAGATAGCTTTGCACCTTGTAAAGGGAAAAGGAACAGGCACAGGATGACTCACGTATACTTTATCAAAAATCAATATATAGAACACCTATTAAGGAACAAACCTGGAGGTCAATCTTGATCTGACATACTTCCTCTTACTGGCACTAGGAAATGCAGGTTTGGCTTGCATACATGTTGGAGTAAAAAGACCCTTTAAAATATCAATATAAATTTAAACTACTTACTCCATTTGTGTACTAAAAAGTACTTGAAATTTTTCAGCTGCTTAACCTACTTAGAATTATATCATCACAACCCACAATGTGCAGTTATGTTCTGTGTTTAACTATATCACAAGCTGCTAATACTTTACATGAACACCAGTTATCCCTAAAACACTTGTCTACTTCTCTAATTTATAAAACAACTTAAATGTCTACAACAAGCTGCATGAATGACCTGGGCATTTTTTTTGTTTTTTTGCCTTCCCACTCAGACCATAAAATACCTGCCTCACCCTTCTAATTCATTCCCTTCTCCACTTAATGGCTTTAGCTACAATACCAGCTGGGGTAAGATCTATGGTCAATGTCATCAGGATTTTCAGTCTTTTATTATGGACCACCATTAATCCCACTCCCATACCCAGTGGCAATGTAATAATCCTGCTATGAGCTGTCAGGGCTATTGCAACTTTGGGGACACTGAGTCCCCACTGTGGGCTATAACCTTTGCCAGAAATACTTTATCTCCCCAGGATGTATGAGACGGTATCACGCCTTCTAATCTCCAACATGTTTCTCAAGACATGGGTCATTTAGTAGAGCCACTGTCTAATTTTTCAGTCAGGACTTTATCCCACTAATGCCTTGCAGCCAGTTTAAGATCTTATTGTTCAACTGTTCTCCATATTTAATTTCAATCATCCAGTACAGGTCTTGCTCTTCTCAAGTTCTTTACCCCAATATATATCAAAGCACTTTCAAATGCATACTTAAGTCAGTTATTTGTTTTCTGATTTAAAATGTTCTTGAAAAGCTTAAAACATTTAGATTGTAAAGTTTAAGCAGCATAAGTAACTAAAGCCTCTCTTTCTCATTTTACAAAACATGCTGTCTGCTCCGAGACTTTAACAGATGTTCCTTAAACTGATAGATTAAACCCTGCAATGTCTTGCAAATGCTATTAAATTACTTTAAACTATAAAGTTTCTAGCTTTCTTTAAAATATGCAATTAGCCCCTGCTTGTGTAGCATTTTTTCTTAACTTGGTTGCATCAAAACAGCATCTGGACTTGGCCTACATGTGGACTGAAAAAATGCATTATACAAGTCCCACTAAAGCTGCAATGATAGCACATTTTCTTTTAGATTCACAGGTTCTAATTTCCGCAATGTCTTTACCATCAATTTAAGTACAGACAACTAGATTGACTCTGCACATTAACAAATGGGTCACAGGTACATGGGACATAGCTCATACAATGTTTGATACGATTCTTATAACACTGCCACTCCTTTCTCCATCTAATAAATGCATTCTCTCTATATATAACGTCAATAGAAAGTGATATGTTCAAGAGAAGGGCAAAATCAATAATGACTCTTTTGTTACACTTAGCAGTTATAAACAAGATTTGCCTAGTTGAGGCAACCACAGTCCTCATTGCTATACCAGTCGGCAGCATAAAATATTTCCTATTAAATAAAATAAATAAATACAAATAATTGTTAACTAAAATTAATTCCAGTATACAGAGTTTTAATTTTATGTTCTCTGAAGAAATATACCTGCATCATTTTCATTAATCATTTCCTTAGAGCTAATGTACTCTCTTCATGTGGTATGACTGAGTATAATGATTTTATATTTATAATCACAAAAATCCTCTTGAGTGGTCACACATAAATATTTTACTTTTAAAATAAAATGAAAATTCAAATACTCCCCCCGATGTGTTTAAAAATGCTCTACTACCATTGTTAAAGGCTCCGTTTTATAAACTGTTACACTCACTAGTAGTCTGAAAGGGTCTTTATCAGTTCAACAAAACAGCACATCATTGAATACAACAACTTCAAACTTCTAACAATGAAATCTAAAAACATTGAAAGCTCACAACAGTGAATTTTTCCCTGGGAAAAAAATCACTGTTCCGAGAAACACACAGTCAACACAAGCACACCAAAAAAACAGCAATCCAAACACATACACTTAAAATCCTACATCTAACCCTACACTAAACTGTAGATACAGTACTATCTATCCACTATCCTTAACCCAAACCCTAACCCTAAGGTCCATCACTATCGCACACTCACCTCACCCGTGCCCTAACCCTAACTCACATACCCCGCTCCAACCCTAAAGTCTACCATTATCACACACTCACCTCACCCGCACCCTAACTCTAACTAACATATCCCGCCCTAACCCTAAAATCCATCACTATCGCACACTTCCTTCACCCGCGACCTAACCCTAACTCACATACCCCGCCCTAACCCTAATGTCCACAAAATCGCACACTTACCTGAACCCAACCTGTAACTTTCCACCACAGTGCTGAAAATAGCAAAGCCACAGAAACAGACAACCAAATTCTTTCCCTAGAAAAAATTTGGTTATCTGCAGCTTCGCTATTTTCAGCATTCGCTGTTTTCAGGTCAATATTAGACCATTTGAAGTATTAACACTTCGATGATCTAATATAGACCTGTCTGAAAGTGTGCAGTGACAAATCCAAATACAGCTTTTATATACCTAGGAGCTTAGCTGTTTTGTATTCTTTAATATCAAACATGTTCTCAATTATGCAACCTGTTGCAAATAAATCAGTTATAGCTATACCATCTTGTCCCTCGTTCCCCTCTAGTATAGATGATGAACAGGCAGGGTAGTTCATTTATATGCTTTATTACATAGAAACATATCAGGATGGACAGCAGCATTACAAAATATAAGCAAACTGATTAACTGACGGAGTACACAGACATACATGCTTACATATCAACAGCTTACTACAAAATGGCAATCAGGCTCGCACGCGATCAGTATTTATACACTTGTGCAAGCCCCTAGAAAACTTCTTAAAGGCAAACATACATATTTATCTACATCATCCCTCTTAAACAGATTATCCTCAATGAAATTACATTGAAATAAGACATGCAATAATACAGACATTAGAAACAAACACAATGTTCATGTCCAAGTTGCCGTGTATCTGTAACATGGTCTGGAAATGCAACCGGATCTAGTAATGCAGTAATCAGAAATGGGTTTAGCAAAAGGGACAGTCTTAGGTGAGCAACTCATATCAGGAATTTTGGGATTCATCTCAGGAACAGGGATATTTACTGGAATGTCCTCTGGAACTGGAACACTGGATAATTCACTCTGAGATAAAGAGTCTTTCTCACAGGCTAGTTACTGTGGCACAGGCTCGGACACTGGCATCAAATGTTTCCAGTTCCAGCTAAACTCTACTCCTTGTGATTCCACAATGTATGATCTCGGCTCTGGACAAACACTTTTCATGACTCCAATCCGATCATAACCTTTGCACATTTGCATTCTCACTGTCTCTCCTTCACATAATGGATCGAGCGGTTGCTGCACTTATAATTAATTAATTAATTGATTGATTGATTGATTAATTAATTAATTTATTTATTTATTTGACATTTGTGAACCGGGAGAGTCCCTTTGAGCAAAAGGCCTTCTTCAGTGGAGACCCAGGGAGAAAAGCTCCACAGTACAAATAAGCAAGAAAATTTACAAAACTAAAGATGAATACAGTGAAAAATGTACAATAAAACAGTTAAACAAATGTAGATAAAGCTCCAAAGTACAATATAGTAAGAGGCATTATACCACTGAAGAAAAAACATAGCAAAGAAATATACAATAAAACATTTGAATGAATTTACATAATCTTCAGCGGGTAATTGTACAATACAGAGCAGTTAAGTAAGTTATGGTAGTAGGGAAGGAGGAATAGAGAGGATAGTAATAGAGAAAGCGTGGGTTAATAATACTTTTGGAACAGGTGTTTCTTTAACAGATGAGCGTTTACAGATCTGTTATTCTTAGCGCTTGGAATGAATAAACTACTGCAGATTGGTAATGTAGTTCTGATTTACCTAGACAGATGTTTCTGGGCAGGTGAACCACGATGTTTATCATGAGGAATATTTCTGTTATTCAAGAGATTCAGGAACACATCACTGTTGTCTCATTTCCACTTCTCTAGTAACTGTTTTCCACTTTGAACTACATGTCCTGCCAAACCATTTGACTGCAGGCACTCAGGACTAGTGAAATGGATAAAGTCCCACTCTTTGGTGAATCTTCTGAATTGCTGGCTAGTAAACTGTGTGCCATTGTCAGAAATAACTTGTGCAGACTACCATGGACTGCAAAATGATGCTTCATCTTAGTAATGAAAGTACTGGACACAAGATTAGGAAGCAGGTCAATCTCAAACCAATTGGAATAAAAGCCTATTTACACCAATGAATGTTGACCATTCCATTTAAAAATATCAGTGGCTACTGTCAACCAAGGTAGCTCAGAAATCTGGTTTAGCTGAAATGGTTCCTTCTGTTGATCTGGCTTTGTACTATTACATACAGAACAAAATCAAAGTACTCTCTTGATGTCTTGTGACGGTTCCCATTCAGAAGCCTGAAACATCATAAGCCTGAAAATCAAAATCCTGAAACCAAAAGCCTGAAAATTCAGAATCCTGAAAACTCAAAATCCTGAAAAGCAAAAATCTGAAAAGACCAAAAAACAAAAACTCAAAAACCTGAAAACAACAATGCTAATATATATCACTATAAAGACACTACTATCTACTGACCCTGACCCTAACCCCTACCCTAAGGTCCATCACTATCGTGTCACCCACTATCGACACCCACTCCCTAACCACTTTCACTTAAACCACCCCACCCTCAACCCCACTATTTCATTGCATACATGCCTAACCTGCGCTAACCTAACTCACTACTTACACCACCCCACCCTAAAAAAAAACCAACACACTTACACACCTGACCCCAACGCATGACCCCACAGGGCTAATACACCCAAAGCCACAACAACAATGACATGTCTATGTTGTGTTTGTGTTTTGAGTTTTTTTTTTTTTCATTTTTCAGGACTTTGGGCTTTGGGCTTGATTTTCAGGTTTCAGAATCTTGTGACATAGAAGGCCAAAATACTAGTCCTATCACCCTTAGTTTAGTAGAATCAGTTCCTAGGTGGCCACAATGCAAGATAATAATGTACTGTTGTTGCAAGGACTTTGGAACAATAACTTTTGGACCATTTGTGATGATGGCCATTTGGCAGTTTTTCCATCTCTTTCAACTTACTGGTTTAAAAGTCTGTGCTTGCACTTGTTTCCCATCTTTCCTGTAACTAGTCTATTCCAGATACAGATCTGGTGAATCCAGGATTGTTTGTAAGCTTCTGGGTCCCCCAAGCCATTCTGTGTTGGAGGGAAGCCTTCTAGCTTATCAGTGGGAGTGATAAGCACTAGGTAGCCTATCTACCACAAGAGTGGTTTCTGGCCCAGAAATTGTAGTTTATTGGCCGTTTGGACAGTTTTTCCATCTCTTTCAACCTCCTGGTTTAAAAGCTCACATTTGCGCTCATGTCCCACCTTTCCTGTAACTAGTCTAGTCCATATACAGATTTGTTGTATCCAGGACTGTTTGTAAGCTTCTGAGCCCCCCCACCCCCAAGCCTTTCTGTGTTGCAGGGAAGCATTCTAGCATATCAGTGAGAGCGGTAAGCACTAGGTAGTCTATCTACCACAAGATCCAGGTACAGATTCTTCGTTTTAGCACTTAACTTTGCTTATTCATGCTCAGCCCTTGTTCAGAACTTGTTGTTAGTACTAAATAAGCTACAAATTACTACAGCACTCAACCTTGTTTACCTAGAGGAAAACAGTTTTTATACTTACTTTCCTCACTTGCTTGAGAAAAACAGCTCTTATACTCACTTTAATTACTTGTCTAGAGGAAAGTAGTTTTTTTTATTCAGGCATGTCCAAGGGTCAGCTCCCAGTGCTCTCTCCTGTCTATCTGATGAATCTGGGCATCTTGAGGCAATGTAGAAATTACCTCATATACACAGACAACCCTCTCCTCCTACCACCCAACACCACAACCTGTGAGAGCTGCACTTATCTAGCCAAACTGGATGTAAAGCTCTCTCCCACCAAGGCTGAACTTGACAGTTAAGAAGAGAAGGTAAACACTTGCACCACACCACACTCATCGCATAGTCCCACCAAACCTACACCACCAAAATCCATGCATAGAAACATAAAAGAGACCTCCAAAGCAGAAATGCAACAACCTCCACCCCCTCCACAACCCAAATGACACATAGCCTGCAGACTCTGTGTGCCAATAAACCAGAACCCATAAGGCAAACCAACGTACCCAACACATTAGTCACAGGTGAATCTATAGTCAGGCACATTGATGACCCACTCACCAGCCTAAACAAGGAGAAGGTTACTGTTAGCTGCCTGTCAGGTGCCAGGATCCGCCACATAACCCACGCACTCAGGTCACGCAACAAGTACAAATATGACTCTGTCATTGTCCATGTTGGTGTGAACAACCTGAGACATACCTCCCTGGACTACATGAAAAGAGACATGGAAGAGCTCTCTGATCTTGTATCCCAGGCAAGTATGACCCTAGCCTTGAGTAGCATCCTGCCATCACCCAGAATGATACTGCAGTACAAGGACAAAATGATTGACTTCAACAATTGGCTAAGCTTTTGGTGTCATTCTAAGGGGATCCAGTATCTGTCTGCCTGACACAACATGGTCGACAGACCAGGATGCTTTACCAGAGATGGCCTGCACCTGTCACCCCTGGGATTCAAGATACTGGTTAAGGCTCTTGCCTCCCCTATAGTGCCTTTTTTAGGCAAGGTTCAAATGATAAATTCACCACTGTAACAGGAACAGGCAAGCAAAAACTAAGGGAAATGCTGCTCAATGCTAGAAGTCGAAATCTCAAAATGCACTCACTCGAGGCACTCCTTAAAATGGAGAACATCGATATCTGTGCAGTGGCTGAGACCTGGTTCAAGGTTCTAGAGAGCACCCCTGCATTACCAGGCTATAACTCATACCACACTTTTCGGCCATCTAACCTGGACCAGAACACCAAAGGTGGAGGTGTGTCCATATTCATTAAGGATATCCACACCTCCAGACTAGTTGCGCAGCATAATGCATCCAAGGTTATCCAAGTGCAACAAACTCTGGACAAAACTGCAATCCAAACTGTAGCTTGTTACAGATCCCCCACCATGCCCCAGGATTCCCACTCCTCTCTTCTTGATAACCTGGAAAATATTATGGTTCAACCAACCACCCTAATAATGGGCAATTTCAACTACCCCACCATTAACTGGGAAAACTACTCATGTACCAACTCCTTCACTCAACGCTTTTTGGAATTCATAAATTACAATGCCCTGGATAAACTTATTCACATCCCCACCAGGGGCAACAATATCCTAGACCTAGTCATTACCAACATGAGTGACCAGTGTTCCACACCTGAAGTCAACTCCTCGGTCCGATCCGAACATAAGCTAATCACCCTTGATATCCACATCCCACCCCCACCCACCATTAAGGAAACCATGGTAAAAACTTTCTCCAAAGCCAACTTCATGCTTCTTAAGACAGAAGTGGTGAACTTCATGACACCCATGCAGATGGACAATACAGTTACGACTGCTGAATTCTACACAAATGGACTCTATAAGCACTTACACGAGTGCATGGATCGTGCTATCCCAAACAGAACCAAGACGCTATCCTCCAAAAAAGGAGGCCAATCTGGTGGTCCCCTGCCATAAACAAACTCTACAACACAAGGAAGAAACGGTTGCAAAAGAGAATAAAATCCCATGAGTAGAGGAGCTCCCTGGTCAGCCTCAGTAAGAAGCTGAGATCCCTTATAAGATCCTCCAAAGCTAGCTATGAAAACAAAATCACCACTGATTCTAAGGGCAAATGCAAAGCATTCTATAGCTACATCAATAATCTCAATGGCAACACCCAGATCTGCTCTGAGTTACAGCAAAATGACATGGAAATTACAGTACCAACTGATATTGCCAACATCCTGGCAGATATGTTCAGTGCTAACTTTACCCCGCTCTCACCCCCTAAAGGGCCCATATCTATACAGGAAGAATGCAGAGTCCCTGTAATCACATCTATGCAGGTAAAAGCTGCACTCTCTAAAACCAAAAAAACAGCATCCATGGGACAGGATAATATCCCAGGCTGTGTTTTACACAAACTACAGAATGAACTGGCTCCCCACCTAAGCACCATGTTCAGTCATAGTCTTACATCAGGCGTTGTGCCCACTGAATGTTGCCCAGCAACAGTTATCACACTCCACAAAGGGGGAGCTACCACTGATCCTGGGAACTATCACCCTATAAGCCTGATGAGCTTGGTCTGCAAGGCCATGGAATGTATCATCATGGGACACATAAACAAAGACATTGGTAACCTCCAAACTCTGGACCCCACCCAGTTCAGGCTTGTCAAAGGCAGATCATGCCTTCTGAACCTGATCAACTTCTTTGAGGCAGTCACCAAAGCCGTAGGTGAGGGTAAGGTAGCTCACACAGCCTATCTTGATGTCGCCAAGGCTTTTGACACCATTCCCCATTCTGGAATTACAGCTAAACTCACTAAACTAGGTATAAATCCCTACTCACAAGATGGGTTGCCAACTGGATCACTGACAGATCCCACAATGTAAAAGTTGCATACTCCAAATTTGACTTCAAACCAGTGACAAGTGGTGTACCAAAGGGTTCAGTAATGGGACCTCTCCTGTTTGGCATCTACTTTTCTGAAGTACAGGCTAACACAGAAGGCCTCTGGCTAATGAAGTTCGCAGATGACTACAAACTAGGAGCCATAGTCGAGTCCCCAAATGATGTGGGCATCCTACAGAAGGGCTTCACTGAGACAGATGCCTGGTGTCAGAGGCATGGCCTCAAGCTCAATGCCAAAAAGTAAATTGTCATCCCCTTTGGTAAAAACTCTATAGCCATGAACTATCACATAAACAGCAGTCTATTTAACACCGAATGTGTAATAAGAGACCTTGGGACCCAAGTGGACAGTAGTCTCTCCTTTGATAATCACATCGCCACAGTAGTCAGGAAATCCTTCTATGCGGCACACCTCATCAAAAAAGGGTTCTCATCCAGGAAAAAAGAGGTCATTGTTCCCCTCTACTTGGCACTCATTAGACCCATTATAGAGTACAATGCCCCATTTGGAATGTACCTCACAAGACATCTGCAGCAGCTGGAAAGGCCACAGAAGTACCTCACAAAGTGGATTACTGGCCTCAAATAGATGCCCTAAACTGACCGTCTCAAAAAACTCCAGCTTTACTCTGTAGCAGTATCACCTACTCTGAGGAGATCTCTGCCTAACATATAAAGCTATGTTAAACCCACAGCTGTTGGACATGCTACACCTAAAGAAATCCCAATCCCTCTGAGCTACACACTCTAGTGATCTAAACCTTGTCACCACAATAAACAGGACATGCTGGAGGGATAGATTCCTGTCCCAGAGACTTCTTATACTCTGGAACAAGCTACCCATCTATGTCAAGCAAAGTTTCTCATTAGCACTCTTCAAGAAATATCTTGATGAGTTGATGGGAAATAGGAAATACACCCCGGGGATCACTTCTGTGGCTCAGCGGAGGCTTATAAACTAGTACCTACTTATGAACCTATGAACCTATGAACCTATACCATTGTCAGACAAAAATCTTATCTCTGTAAGGAAAATAGGGTTGCACTTCTTGAGGTAAACTAGATTGCTTTGACAGTCATCCTTGATTTATAAAGTGGTTGAGCTTCTGTAAAACATGTGGAAAGAAATGCTCACTTCCATGACTTCAAAATCAAGTTTCTCATTCTCATGCTGGTCAGTGGTAATTCTGGGTGACCTAGATAATGTATCAGCAAGATAAAGAATTTGCCTTTTGTGTAGGCAGGATTGAAGTTGTACTTTTGCCATCTCAACATCATACATTGGAATCTGACTGGAGCTGTATGCATAGGCTTTCTCAAGATAGTGACTAGAGGTTGATGTTCAGTTCCAGTCTGGATAGGCTGACCATGAATTTAATCATGGAACTTTGAACATGCAAACACAATTGCCAAGAGCTCGTTCTCTATTTGAGCATACTGCATTTCAGTTTGGTTTAGAGTTCTTTTCTGTTTCAGGACATCAAATGCTCTTTGGTGCTGTTCCAATCATGACCAGGATACATCTTTATGTGTCAGCTCTCAAAGCAGTGCTGCTAGTTGACTAAAGTCTGGAATGAACTTGTCCAGATAGTTAACCATGCCAAGAAAGAATTGAAGGGCTTGAACATTGTCTGGAGCTGGCATCTCAAGAATAGCTGTTTGCTTGAAAGGGTCTGCTCATAAGCCTGAAATGGTAAACAAATGATCAAAATAAGTAACTTCTCGTAACCTGAACTTGCGCTTCTGAGGATTCAGCTTAAGATTCACTTGATGTGCTCTTTCCAGAAATTTCTTGAGGTTTCTGTCATGCTTGGCTTCACTGTTACCTCGTACTAAAAGATCATCTACTATAATAGCACAGGGATACCCTGAAAACAATTTGCTCTAGTGCACGTTGAAATACTTCACTGGCAGAATTTATCCTAAATGACATTCTCAAAAATCTTTACCTGCCAAAATGAGTACTGAATGTAGTTAGCAATGAGGATTTCTTGTCCAGCAAAATTTGCCAAAATGAACTCTTTGCATCTAAGACAGAAAACACAGTGGCATTTGAAATCAGAGCTGGAACTTCTTTAACTGCATGCATTGGATGATGGGGTCTTTTTGGTGCTTTGTTCAAATCAATTTGAAAAGATCAGCATACGTAGAGAAAATAGATTGGATGAAAATAGAACAGTGGTCTTTTAAGCTAACACGATGGATTTCCTTATTAAATGGAAGAAGTCCCATTTTCAAACTGTCTCTAATGCCTAATAATGATTAGACGTGCCTTTTGATCACATTAAATTACAAGTTGTAGCTTTTCCCAGCAGAGCAACATGAAAGTACTACTGAGCCTTCAGTTTGAATCTCTTCACCACCATAAGCAACAAGCTTCACACACTTTGCCAAATCAAGCTTCTCAGCAGCACATACTCTAGCAAATGTTTCTGTAGATATAACATTGCACTTTGAACCTGTGTCAACTTTAAGCTCTGTGGGTCTTCCATTTATCCAAACAGTGCAAAATAGTTCATTCTTTGCCCATAAATCTACTGTATTAATCATTTCATGAAGCCCTGACACACCGTTAACATAAAAAGTAGAGTCACGGCTTTCTAATTCATCAGCTTGTTTCTTTGAATGTTCCCTTTTAATAAAATGATGTGTCCCTTTTGATTTATAAAACCTTTTAAAATGATTCCACTTATTACATCTGCGACATTGCTGACAAAAAGCTAAACATTTTTCCCTCTTAGACTCATGACTTCCACCACAATTACGACAGTTGGCAATGAAACTTGGTGGGGCCCATACTTTGAGTTTGCTGACTCACTCTCATGCTTCACTGAGGCTGTGCATGCTCTGGAATTTGCTAGAAAGTTACAGGGTTTCCCAGTGAGTGTTGCAAGGTTTACAGTTGCTGCCTTTGTTTGGCCCTGTCTCTTTTAACCATGTGCCATATACCATCAACATGAGCTTTAGAAGATACTGGAAGCATGAATTTATCATTTGTAAACATATCTGAGTGCTCTTCTGTAAGCTCATATATCTGACAAATCTCAGTGGCCTTATTCAAAGTTAAATCACTGTCAGTCTGTCTTTTATCAACTCATCTCTTAAATCACAAAATCTGCACATTTTAGCTTTGTTTCTCAAATCACTTATGTATGCTGCAAATGTTTCACCAGGCTTTTGATCTCTTGTATAAAATAAATGCCTCTCCATTGTAACATTAATTTAGGGGTTACACATTTCTCTAAATTTACATTTTAAGCACTCAGGTTCTTCCCTTGACTTAGCCAGAATAACTATATCATGGTTTTCCCCCTCTCCTGCAAAGACAGCAGGTGCATACATAAACAAATGCTCCCTTTCTATGACTTCTGACCCAGCTAAATTAAGCAAAATAAATGCCTTTGTATGGTCATCTTTATCAGAAAATGCAGCCTGTATGAAAATTTCATACTTTTGCTCAAACACTCTCTAGTTCTCTGCAGTATTATTGTCTAACACAAGGTTCCCCTCCATCTGCCATGTCAACAAATTATTCCCAAGCACACTGAAAAATATGGCCCTTGTAATCATATACAAACAAGCTGCTATGTGTGTTCCTGAACTAACATTCATATGCACAATAAACTCTTTGAAACACTGTACTTTTCAAAATATGCTTTGAAATGTCTGTATTTTATGAAATAACTGTACTGCAATACTGCACAAACGTGAATACTGCATACCCTTCAGACAACGCGAATAACTTTGATTAATGCAAAAAAGTAGTGTTTAATGAAAAAAGGTCATTTCCCTTATTTTATTCATTTTATGTTATTCAGACTTTATTTCAAACATTTTCCATAGTTATTTCAAATATTTCTGTTAATATATTGTAGTTTTGAATATTTATGTTACTTAGAAATTTGTTTAGAGAATTCTGAATGCCTTGTTTCATACTTAGTGAATAATTAATAGTTTGAGCAGGTTTTAATACCTGAAATTCGTTTCTGACCTCTTTTGTGAGTTATACATGCAGTAGGGAAGGTTCACTCCTATATATTTCTCCAGTCTTAACTGACTGCCTCACGATCTCAAAGCTGAAGAATATGGATCCCATTGTGGCACTATGTTCTTCTTTGACATGCCACTTCTGACACCATGTTGCTCGCCCCTCTCTAGTATAGATGACGAACAGGTGGGATAGTTTGTTTATATGCTTTATTACATAGAAACACATCAGGATGGACAGCACCATTACAAAATATAAATGAATTGATTAACTGACAGACTGCATAGACATACATCCTCACATCTCAACAGTTTACTGCAACATGGCAGTCAGGTTCGCACGCGCTCAGTATTTATACATTTGTGCAAGCCCCTAGAAAGCTTATTAAAGGCATACATACATCTACACACCTTTTAATATGCTTTTTGCACTTCCTTAAACTATACTTTTTTTAAGTTTTGCCATCCAACAGAAACAGTTATTCAGTAACTTTCAAATAATCATCTGTAAAGTTTGTGCCCCAAATTTATCTGTCTTTGTCCCTTTTGTTAAACTATTCTTGACCTTCCTTTTTTCTTCATTTAAATTATTCACTTCATTGAATCAGTTTAAAGCAACAGCTAATGCTACATAACTTAAATAGAACTGTCTAGTAAACATTTTCCGAGATGTAAAGATATTAAGTGTTCTATCCCTTCCGTTAGGTACAATGACAACCTTTTTCTTAAAACCTAGAAAAAGTTGTTAGTTAAATTGTTAATAAAACGTCACTACTGTCCATGTGTGTGTTTGTGTGCACACATGCATATGTATATATATATATATATATATATATATATATATATATATATATATATATATATATATATATATATATATATATATATATACACACACACACACACACACACACACACACACACACACACACACACATATTTATGTAGAGAGAGAGCATGAAAGTGTACATGTAGATGTGTGCGTGTGTGTGTGTGTGTGTGTGTGTGTGTGTGTGTGTGTGTGTGTGTGTGTGTGTGTGTGTGTGTGTGTGTGTGTGTGTGTGTGTGTGTAGGATGTAGGAAGGCTGTGATAAGCCTTTACATCAGTTAAGTTTATATTAATATTCACTTGTTAATACATTTTCCAGAGGTAAGTACCTAGATTCTTTAGTTGCATATGCATCCATTATTTTGTTATACCATTAATACCCTCCATCTACAATGATCATCTACACCTTCATAGCATCAATAAGTTTATTAAATATTAATAAATACATCTACTTTTCAAATGCAACAGTAGTCTAAGTAGTTATAGTCCAAACGTATTAAATGATAGTGGACAAACTGATATGTTTATAGACTTTGTGCAGCAGGAAAACACACCAAGTAATGCATTCACAACCATGGATTTTCAATTCATCAACCAACAGACCAGTTATTTTTTCACTGGATGCACAACAAGAAGAAGAACTTTTCAGTAGGCAGTGTTCAAACACCATTCTTATGCTTGTTAGTGCCAATAATAGCTCTAATCCATTTCTTGAAGAAGATACAGTCATACCCACTATTAGTGATGGGGGTTTAGTCCATGTTGAACATCTTAACAGCAATAACCATAAGTCCCTCATTTTTTACCTTGAAAGAAAGATTGCTTTACATAAGAATATTGAGTATAACATTTTTTTACTTGAACACGTGTGTTCACCACAATATAGTACCACAAGGCCTTAGAGTGTTCAAGTTTCTGAATGGGATAGCTCAAGATTCTGATTTGTTCACTGAATGAATTAACCAAAATTTACAATGATGCAGAAATTGCAGTAATAAAATCTCTTATTAGACATCATCAGAGAAGAATTGATGTTTTAAGAAAAGAAATAGAAGGGCTTCATAATGTTATTACACTACATCAAAGATTTCAAATTTTTCCACCACTTATTTGACAGCATAGCCCCCAGAATTAGTAGGCAGGTTGCCACTATCACTCATAGAAAAAGGCACAAATTAAATCGTGACTTAAAGCAATATCAGAGTGGTGTGGCTTACAGAAACAACAAGGATAGACACTGGCATAAAAGTCTGAATCGTACCTAAAGGGTTGGTCAGCAATCACCCCCCCCCCCAGACCCAGGTTACTCACCAGGATTCAGAGGTTAACACAGAGCAAAACCTTGCACTGCTGGTGCTTCTGTTATCACAGATATTGTACTGAGTCCTTCAGAAGCACAACAGCCATTTTTATCCCAAGATCAATGCAGTTTGCTGAATACGCGAACTAGCACAATTGATACTTCTCTTAATACGGACACTGTAAAGAGTCTTTTAGTAACACAACAATCTTTTTTATCCCCAAGATCAATGGAATGGGCTGAACACAGGGCTGAAGGCTGGCATGAATGTGAGAGGGAAAGGAAAGAGGAAGGGGAGAAGACATGGAATGAACAGCTTGACTTTCACAGAGACAAGAATGACGGCAAGGAGGTCAACAAGGAAATGAAGAAGGAAGACAGACAAACACCATTTTGTTAACATATAGACAACTGACACCAGAACACTTACAGTTACTGAATAAAGGGTTCACTTTTATTCCCTCACAAAGACCAAACATCACCAATGTTTTATTAGACTTAACATTATTTTTAAGAAAATTTAATTTGAAACTGTATTTTCATGAGGAAGAAGATACTGAAGATATCATTCAAATAGATGTTGCTAGCTGTGCTCTAGGATTCAAAGAGAAAAGTCTTTTTAATCCAGTTTTAAAGAGCACCTTACGCACTTTGTGAGAGTTTGCAAGCATGACATAAGGGAGCTTTTAACACTACCGAGTTACAACAGAGGGTTTAACTTGACACCACAGGAAAGACAAGCACTAACAGATTACAAACATGACAGGCAAGTATGGATAATGAAATCAGATAAGGGCACTGAGTTAGTGTTAATAGAACAGAACATTTACACATAATAAATTGAAAACATCCTTGTGGACAATCAGTTTTACAAAGAAGTCACCTTGGATTATATGTGTTCCCATTTTGCCAGCATTGGCCATTTATTGAAAAACTAAGAAACTAACCAACACATTTCTCTGGAGGAATACCAATACCTGCTAGTTATGAATCCTAATCTAGGGAAACTTTTTGGTATAAATTAAATTAAAAAAAAATGACACTGACCCACCGTTCAGACTTATTATCTCTAATAAATGCACTAAAACTGGAAATATTTCTGAATATATTGATGGAGTTTTGAACCCACTAGTACAGTCTATTCGGTTTTATATTAAAGACTCTTGGGGTTTCCTGGATGAGCTTTACAAATCTAGTATTGATTTCTCCAAATGCACCCTGGTTACAATGGATATTGTTGCTCTATACACTAACATACCCCATCGAGAAGGACTTACAGCCTTGGAAATGTTTCTTCTTAAGTACGCCGGGATCATGAAGAGCAGAGTTAACACACTGATTAGTCTAACAACAGGAGTTTTGAAAAACAATTTTTTTTATTTCAATAAAAAGACATGCCAACAGGTCAAAGGTGTAGCAATGGGGTCTAAAATGGCCCCAGCCTTCGCTAACCTGGTGTTAAGCACATGGGAGTTGGAGACTCATGTTTCTTCTCGGCTTTAGCAGTATTCATCTCTATAGATATTTTATTGATGACGTTTGTTTTTGTATGGGAAGGGTCTGAAACCGATCTGGACATTTTTACTGATAATCTTTCCAACAGCATTTCCTATCCGGACTTTGTAGTTTTTGGCTGTGGATCGGAAGTCTCTTTCTTAGACACCACTTTATCAGTGAATGAAAATTCTGGCACATTCAGTTCCAACATGTTTAGAAAAAACAACTACAGAAACAACTTCTTAGACTTTAATAGTCAACATTCTTTCTTTGTTAAGAAAAATGTTGTCAAGGGACAGTTTATCAGACTTTCCAGAATTATCAGTGATGAAGAGATTTTTTTGTATAGAACGTGAGTTTCTGTCTCAAATGTTTTTCAATAGACATTACCCACAATAGCTTGTGCAAGACATTTACAGTGAAGTGTCCTTAAAAAGACACAATAAATACAAACCCGTCCTGTTACATGAATTTGAAAACAAGCAAAAAATAGATCATATTGGGGAAAATACTGATAGAAACTGCAACTTCCCTTTACCCATCTGCAGGGACATGGCAGCCATCAGGAAGGTTATCTGCAAGAAATGGAATATTATTAAAGCCCACAATTCTTTGAGCAACCCTTTAGGGACATAACCTGTGTTTACATATAAAAAAAAATACCACTTTGAAAGCTTCCTTTGAAAATAATGATCCACACTATTTATTAAGCCAACCCAGTAAAAGAAGTGATTGTGGCATGTTTAATTGTGGCAAATGTATAGTGTGCTGTGTAATGTACATAGGGAATGTATATAAATTTGTACACTGTAATTTCCTTGCCTCTTTTAAAAGACATTTTGATTGCCATTCCTCCATGGTAGTTTATGCAGCGGTCTGTAATACCTGTCTTGCATTTTACATTGGGAAAACTATCAGAAGGCTTTCTGATCAAGTTTAGAAACATTTGGCTGCTATTAGGAAAAAAGATGAAACCAACACGTTAGTATGGCACAGTATTAGATGTCATGACTTTACTGGTTTCATTTTTCTAGTTTTCAAAAAGATTGATCAGTTTTTTGGTGACTTTGACACTTTTATGCAGCTAAAAGAACTCCGTTGATAGTTACTTTAAATGTTGATATGGTTCCGGGGCTGAATGAGAACTTGAATCTTAAATGTACATTACGCTGGTTTGCATGAGCCTATTTGAACACGGCCCATTCTTTTTGATTAGCTACTGTATTTACAGCTGGTTGTTTCTAGATTGCTGATGGACTATTTTCTGTTTTGATATGTTTCTATTGGGTATTGATGTTGTCAACCAGTTTTAAACAGTGGGCACTTATTATATTACTTATTACACAGTTTTACTTTACAGTATTAGTTCTGATGAAGTTCTGACAATGTTACAGAATGAAAGCGCTTAACAACAGTTTCACCTCAGTGTTATTTCTCTTATTTATTTTTTGAAAGTTATGAAGTCATTTTTGCAGGTCTTTTCTTCATATTTAATAGTCTGTTTTTTTATACTTTATTAAATATTACTTTACCTTCTATAGCATTAATACCAGGATGCATATATGGATACAGTATAACGTGATTGTTTATTCATAAAAATAGCTATCACATTCTTCCAAAAGATGTTTTAATTAATAAAAATATGTTAATTGTAAGTGTAACAATAAGTGAAAACAGTCCCTGGGATTTATAAACAATCATATATGCTTTGCGAGAAGCCTACACAATGTTTATGTGTTAGATCAATGAGCAGCAGCATTAATCGCATATGCATGCTGCTCATCTGGCTAACACAAATGCATGCTCCTTTCCATAGCCAACAACAGTGTTGACAGCCAGGAAACCCTGTAGAGCAGCATGAGCACACACAATAAACAAACCAGCTTGTCTATGCGCAAACCTATTAAGCGTGTTCGTTGTCACAGCACAAAGAGCTCCATAAGGCAAATAATGCATGTACACAGGCAGGGAATGTGTACTGAGTATATTATGCACATAAATAAAACATATGAATACAGAAATAAGAAATAAGGGATGTGAATGTGAAATGGCAAGGGCATCTCCAATACATGGATTACCAGAAAGGAAAAGTGTACTTAGGACAATATGTACAGAAATCAAAGTGATGGATACAGAAAGATTTCAAAGGGGAGGATAAATGTTCAAATTCAAATGTGATAATTCATGTGAAGGTGCTTATGTCACAAAGACAAATTTGTAATAATAAAATGTAATACATATGTCAGAATAATTAATGGTGATCACAATTCTTGTGCAGAAGTTGGTAAATAAATGCAGTCATGATATCTATAAGATGTGACAATTACACAAATCCACATTATATTACCAATATGTGTTCCCTTGATGGTTTGGTTATCAATAACAATTCTGCCAAGGTTTCTGTGAACTCTTCCCCTTTTTTGGACCAAGCCAGCAATGGCAAGGAGTTGAACTCAATTGTTATAACACATCACCTTTCCAACATGATGAATCGGAACAGTCATAGAAGAAGGGGGGCAGGGGCTGAGGCAGAGGTCAGAGATGTTAACTTTGGACTATGGGACTGATATTGCATTTATTCCTCCATATGTGTGCTTGTTAGGAATGGCTTTAATATTTTCAATTATTCTAGTCATGTGATTCAGAATGCTGATTTCTCATTTGTCACCTACTGTAATTTTAATGTGGCTGATGCACTTTTAGAGTTGAAGCTCTTTGTTCATGAATTAAATGTATTGATTTTCTTTAGAAATAAAGAGAATGATGCTTCTGTTACCCAACATGTAACATATCAATCTTTCAGTTTAAATAGTGTAAAAAAGAAAAGTACCTTTGTTCCCCCTAACACATCACTCATGAGTGCCTTTAACAATTTATGCAGAACAGAAATTTTTGATCTGCATACTGCAGCAACACATAACCATTGTTATTATAACTCGCAAGCACATAAATGTGATGCTCTTTCTTCCATCTCTTCAGAGAGTAGTTTGAAGGTCATAAAGCTCGATAAGGATGGGGATGGTGTTGATGGATTTGGTCGACTATTCAAACAGGATGCAGGCATTGCTTTTAGATCACGGGAAATATGAGTTGGTGTCTCTAAATGAAATCCATATAGCCTATCATAATATTATTTTACTGCTTAGAGATTCATTATTAGGTGAAGAGATTTTGCAAGATACCTTTGTCTTTCTCCATATTCCCCAGCCCACTATACCTGTGATATTTGGACTTCTGAAAGTCCATAAGGACCTATTTGATTCCCTATGAGAAACAAAGTCTCTGCAAATAAATCTAAGATGTTTTTGTTGATAAGAAATTGAAGAATGTACTAAGCGACTATACGTATATCCTCAGTGACCCATGGGATTTCCTAAGACAGTTTCCACAGTAGGAGAATTGTGATAAGGTGATTTTTGTCTGCATATATGTGCAGGATCTTTTTGGCTGCATCCTTTTAGGGGAAGGTCTGTTGTGGCTTTTACAGTGTTTGTTGATCTTCAATTGCCTTACACCATCAGACTGTTAGATTTTGGAAAGATTCATGGAATTTATTCTAGAATATAATTTTATGATGTTTGATTTTTTTTTTTTTTTTTAAGGTAAAAATAGTGTGGAGCAATGGGGGCCATTTGTTCCCCCATCTATGCAAACCTTATTATGTGGTGGTGGGAACAACGGGTTTTATTTCCTTCTGAATTTAGGGACAGTTGGGTGCATTATGTCCGGTACCTGGATGATTTGCTTTTGGTCTGGACTGATACCCTTAAAAAATTGCAGTAATTTTTAGATTGTATTAATGGTTCTACATCCTTTTTGAGATTCACTCATGTAATTTAATTTCGTACAACACTGCTAATTATTTAGATGTTACCATGTATTTGTGAAAATGGATTTGCTAAATCTACTATTTTTAGAAAACCACCATTTTCTAATGCTTACCTCCATTTCAGTACTTTATGTCCTATGCACTGGAATTTTTTACTTTCAATCTTTTACTTTCAATTCAATTTTAATTTTAAATTAAATTCTTTTATATTTCAATTTATTTATTTTTAGTATCTTATTTTGATTTTGATTTTTACTATTTAACTTTTTATTAATTTAATCTGTCTTCCTTCTGTAAATTGTCATTCTTACGGTACAAGCCTGTGTATCGAAATGTTGTTCAGTGATACACATTTTTCCTCTATGTTGATCTGTGTGACAATAAAATTTACTTTGACTTTGACTTTGAAGGAGAAATCTTTAGTTAAGGGGCAATTTGTACACCTCTCCAGGATGGTTTCTGATCATCAGGTTTTTGAGCAAGAAAGTGATATCCTGATGGATATGTTAAAAGAAAGGGGTTATCCTTTGCAGTTTATTTTAGATATTAGACATAAGGTTTTTGTAAATAGGCCAGGATATTTTTGTCCCATTTTGGGACAGGCCGAATTTGTTGACATTAATTTGGAGACTACCGACATGTCTAAAAGCCTTTGCTGGAATACCATTTTTTTACCTCACAAGTTAGGCAGATTATCAATAAATACTGATCAGTCTTCAGGACAGACTGTGAAATTTCTGCCTTTCTTGGCTGTTCACTGAGGGTGGTTTTCAAGAAAGACAAGAACCTAAAACTAATTATTGAAGAGCCATTGTGTGACAATAAAAAGAAAGGCAGGGGTATGAGGAAATGAGATTGCTGTAGGCAATGCACATACATCTTAGAAGCATCTGAAATTATAGTAGGACCATCCTGTATTCCAGTTAAACTTGTAGGGGGATGTAATAGCAATTCATCTATGGTGGTTTATTTTGAATTGTGTTCCTCTTGCAGCTCCTATTAGGTTGGGAAGACTGTGTGTCAAAATGCAGGATTTATGAAAATACTAATGATATTAAGAACAAGAGTACCAGTTATGCCTTGTATAAATATACCCTGAGTTTAATTTTGCTGTTTTAGAAAATAGTTGATTAGTTCCCATGGTGGTCCAATTGAAGCAATATTAGAAGATAAAGTGTTGCTATGCAGATGAACTCAATTGATTCCCCTCGTTTAAAAGAGAATACTTCAGTGCTCAGTGCTATCAGGCTTAGGGCCTATGATTAATTAATTTTATTAAAGTTTATTGATGCTTTTCTATTTGCTGCTTCATTATGGTTGTACTAATCTATCTCACTTTCTGTCTTTTATGTGTTTTTAGATATTTTTTAACTTATTTATCAATCTGTATACTCAACTAATTTGTATTTTAATATTTACTAATGAGTTTTTGATCATAATTAGAAGGGGTGAGCCTTTTTCGTTATTAATTTCCTGTTTTTAATCTATTTAAATGTGGTTTATTTACTGGCATTATTGGTTCTGAAGAAGTTAGTTTTATTTTGTGTTTGACGAAAGCACTTAACCATTCACAGGATTTTGTTTGAAATAAAATAAAGTGTTTATGAACTTTATCTTTTACTTTTGGAGACATTGTTCCAGCAATTTCTGTTTTGTGACAAATTCACATTGTAACAGTGGGGAATTACATGGCATATGAATGTCATTGACATGATGAGGAGAAATGACAGCTCGCAAGAACAATATACGCATAACAGGATATTTGCACAGCATGCCTTTCATCAGTATAACCTACTGGAAAGTAGGAATGGCTCAGATGCCGCAATCTCTTTTTGCAAGAATTAAACCCATGTCATCAGTATCAACACTGACCTGTGTAATAACTGAATGCCACAGAAACAGGCCTAACACATGTACAAGGAGGATCATCCTTGAAGGGAATTATACACCTCAAGATTCCAATAGTTATACATCCCATATGCAGGTGCGTGTGTGGTGTTACAAATATAGGAGCACAGTGTGGCATATGTAATACCCTTGTGTAAGGCACCCCTGCCTAACACAGTTATTGTGTTGACAGATCAGAACAGATGCAAACCCCACACCATGATGCAATGTATTCTCTAGAGCTGTACATTGTCAGCATCTGCCACAGGAGGTAGCAATGGGTATTCTAACAAGCAAATTAAATTAATGTGTGAAATTAATCCCTGAGAATGTATGTCATAGCAGCATTTCAAACTGATGGCAATTAAATAAGTATGCTTATGTGCACACAATTATAATCAGTCCTATATCAATGTCCTGTGATCAAGGACAGCTTCTCTGTATGTCTCTACACTTACCAACCAAGAACTAGACCACACTTGTGTACACCACAGTGCTCGATGTATGTGCCAAGTCAGCAATTCCACCATTTCATTAACAGAACAAATGTGTACTTTCATAGGTGCATATGTAGTTACTAGGCTATCGGCCCAAGGGCGTATGTAAGCCTAGCCAACAAAGTTCCCTGGCGTACGCCACCCAAGAAAGTTATTTTCCTGTGCCACTGTCGAGCAGAGACACAGAAGTGATCCCCAGGGTGTATTTCCTATTTCCCATCCACTCATCAAGATTTTTCTTGAAGAGTGCTAATGAAAAACTTTGCTTGACATAGATGGGTAGCCTGCTCCAGAGTATAGCAAGTCTCTGGGATAGGAATCTATCCCTCCAGCATGTCCTGTTTATTGTGGTGACAAGGTTTAGGTCTCTAGAGCGTGTAGCTTGGAGGGATTGGGATTTCTTTAGGTGTAGCATGTCCAACAGCTCTGGGCTTGACATAGCTTTACATGTTAGGCAGAGATCACCTCGGAGTAGGTGATATGCTACAGAGTAAAGCTGGAGTTTTTTGAGATGGTCAGTGTAGGGCATTTGTTTGAGGCCAGTAATCCTCTTTGTGAGGTACTTCTATTGCCTGCCCAGCTGCTGCAGATGTCTTGTGAGGTACATTCCAAAAGGTGTGTTGTACTCTATAATGGGTCTAATGAGTGTCAAGTAGAGGGGAACAATGACCTCTTGTTTCCTGGATGAGAACCCTTTTATGATGATGTGTGTCATGTAGAAGGACATCCTGGCTACTGTGGCGATGTGACTATCAAAGGAGAGGCTACTGTCCACCTGGATCCTAAGGTCTCTTATCACACATTCGATGTTAAGATTGCTGCCTAAGTGGTAGTTCATGGGTACAGAGTTTTTACCAAAGGGGATGACACTGCACTTTTTGGCACTGAGCTTGAGGCCATGGCTCTGACACCAGGCATCTGTCTCAGTGAGGCCCTTCTGTAGGATGTCCACATCATTTGGGGACTTGACTATGGCTCCTAGTTTGCAGTCATCTGCAAACTTCATTAGTCAGAGGCCTTCTGTGTTAGCCTGTACTTCAGAGAAGTAGATACCAAACAGGAGAGGTCCAGGAAATCCAAAGCTATGTTCACATGTGTCCGTGTAGCATATCATGGGATAAGACTGATGTGATGCAAAGCTTGTTGTGTGTCATCAGTATGTTCATGCAAAATGATTCCCTATGCTAGAATTGAACATGATTTATTTATTTATTTATTTATTTATTTATTTATTTAACATTTGTTAACATCATTAACATCAAGTTGTATATCTCCTCAAAAATAACAAGATGGGTATTAATCGCATTTGCCTCAGTGGAAATGTTATCACAGCTGTTGAATCCCACCTTTTTGAAGTCATTCAATCATCTGTACTTTATCTACACATAAATTTTACCTGCTAAAAGTTGATGGGGGTGGCCTCTACCACTAAACACATTCAAAGTATAATGGGGAGGGTGTCTTTCCTGTAGAACAGTTAAGGACTCAAATGTTTACAGTCATTAAATGCTGGTTTGGAACACTTGCCTAAAGATTGAGAAAATCAACAGCATAGTGGGATTACTGAATGTGCCATGGAATAACTGCATTTCCAGTTGGCATAGGTGCGGTTATGTGAAAGCATTATATCATGTGTATGAATCAAGGAATATGTATCCCTATAATTACTTAAAAAGAATCTTGCTGCATGTCAGGCAACATTGCCTGATGCTAGGTATATCCAAACCTACATGTAGCTCCCTGCTGTTGTCACTGTGATGGCATAACAACAATTATGTCCAGTGTGGATATAATCCCATACTGGAACACATAATTTAATTAGGCAACAGTATACATGATATTGTCTTATGTCCTCAGTCCTGACAAGATATTTCACTACAACTGTGATGTGACAACAATCTATTCAAATGACAACATCAGTCTTCAATATACCCTTTCCAAAAGAAATGTAGAATAAACTCTTGTAACAAGAAACAATATCTACACCTTAACATAGCGCATATGGGTGACAACACAAACTATGACTGTAAACAGTGATGTTGAGATTTTAACTATATAGCTAACATCACAGGGTAGTGAAGGTTTGCTGAAACACAAGGGCTACTAAGGATTTATTTGATGACTGTAACACTGCACATTTGAATGGATGACATTATCATTGTGTATTACCTACATGTTGCTGCTAAAAAGTGGTTGCACAGCACATTGTGCAGATATATCTCATATATGTATTTGCAGCCTTTTCAGCACAGTAAGAGGAAGAAACACACAACCACAGATAACAGTCATTCCTGTATTTGAACTCCCTACCTGTGTACTTAAGTGGCCTACATGTAAGTTTATTAAATGCACTTGTTCATGAGTAAATTGACTGAATATGAGCCACACTGCATATTTGAAAGGATGACACCAACTGTGTCATGCAAAGGAGATGTGTGTGCAGAAATGACTTCGGCAGCCATGTGGGATTCTGAATGTTGTCAATACTAAGAGGTGTAAGACACACTGGCATACATTTACATTCACTCACACAGTCAGGGGAGTCTCACTGTTATATTCAAACTCCCTACATATCGGCTAACACAATCTATACACTAGTGTATTAAACACACATGCCACAGGAGAGGTCTGACATTTGTGGTGTGAGTGTTCATTATTGAAATGATGACCTCATTAGTATGTTGCAGACAGTATGCATTTGTGGACAGACTGAAAATGTGATGTGGGATTGATCTCATCATATAAATGTTTCTTACAAGTGGGAGTCAAATGAGCATATCTACTGAAATAATCTTTTAGCGATGCAATGGACCCACTATCACACATACAAATGGATTGTTGTGAGATTAGAACCCCCTACCTATTTAGTTATACAACATAGAATGCACAGGACTTAACACAGGCTACCTCTGTATTATGGACAGCAGTAGTTCAGGTAATATCTGCACGATGACACACACACACACACACACACACACACACACACACACACACACACACACACACACACACACACACACACACACATTGACTGCCATGACATTAGAATCTCCTACCTAAGCTAAATGAAAAAGCAGACTGAAACAGGGTTTGACTCCAGTAAGCAGATGGTTTTACAAATAGCGTCAGAATGTGATTATTGTATTAACTTTTTACCATGACTTTAGGAATACCTAGGAATGACTATTATATGTATGTTTCTTGGCAAACTGTATAGGTAATAGCTACAAAATTATTTATTTTATGTCCATTGTACATAGACATACTTCCAGAGAAAGCACTAGTTAACTTTGTCTACAATGAGGTGTAAGGCAAATACTCACTGCATTATGTAATAATGCCTGAAGTGCCATTTAGCATGACACACTATCATTGCACATTGCCAGATGTCATGCAACTGCCGAGTACTACAATTGATAAAGCAGAAAGTGCTTAGAGAGATACATAGGCGACTCTTTCACAGGAAAGACACATAACAACAGGCAGCATGAATTCCACCTAATGCTGGACACATACCATTATCAAGAAGAAAAATTATGTCTACAGATTTGAACATTATCTTTAGATCCTGCCAAAGAAATCCTACATTACACATCTCAAAGTTACACCTTTGAAGGGACAGTGATATCTTATGTAGTCAATGGAAGATGTAGCTTTTATTCTTCAGCAAAGCAATGGCAGACAGACAATGCCATACCATTACATTTACATCCATCTGTCCAATAAATAGTCAATAGAATAAAGGGGTGAGTGAGAAAGGGTAAAGATAGAGACAGATATAGGGACACATATGAAAGGGTGCTGTTATGGGTTGTTAATGTACATCTTAATGCTCTGTCTTCAGTATTAATCAGCTAGGCTCTGTATCAGTAAGTGGTGACTGTGGTATTGAAGAACTGTAAGACAGGCAAAAACTGAATCTGACGTGGGCAGAGTAAGAGTGACAATAATTTGTCCTTATGTGTATGGGTGTGCTTGAAAATAATTTTATGCAACACTATTCAAAATCAGTTTGTGAAAGTTTGTTAATGGATAAAATTTAAGATGAATGTCTAACAGAAGTATCACTTCATAGTAAGAAATAATGTGACATACATCTGAACTTGAATCCTTATTGCTATAGGTAGAAAGTAAACTTCAGACAAGTGATTTATATCAACACTGCACAGAGGAAGTTGCACTTTGCTATATACAGTAGTCAAAGAACTGAGTAACTACTGCAAAATATTGCCTTTATTCTGCCTTTACTCTGTATTCTGATAGAGCAGTATGTTTAAGCAACTTTGCACAAGGATAACTGGACTTCTGCTGCTGATGGTAACAACTGACAAGATTTGCCATAGGACATGAACAGCCATTTATGGTCACTCAGCATTAGTGTATGATGCCAAACTCTTTACAAATGTTAAGGACAAAAAATTGAAGGCTTTTTTATGGGCCATTTCTGGCCATGTGTGTTGTGTGAGATTCTATTTTTTGACCAGATTACATGTGTGAAAATGGGGTTCACAGGAAAGTAGTGAAACTGGGGGGGGGGGGTCAACCAGAAGGGAAGACACAGAGGAAAGAATTGGGGAATTTGTATGATGGTAGTGGGGGAGAACCACAGCTATCCAGTTCTTCGCAACATAAATGTAGAAGTGTAGTCAGAATTTGATGATTTGGGACTGTTATCACACCAAGGTAGGTGACAATGACAGAATAATGTTCTACATCCAATTTTACCAAAGCAAGTATGTCAAGATGACACATAGGTGAAGTGGAGAGTTATTTATGGATCATTATTTTCTTGTGGAATAGGCACCACTTGTGGTGAAGGTACTTAGGACTTACATTGGCAAGGCTATTAAAGCCCTTAGAAGTAGGGTCTATCAGCACTGCTATGACATCAGGAAGCAGGACATCAAAAATGCCCTGGCAGTCCACATTAAGAACAATGAGGGACACAATTTAAAGTTCACAGTTTTAGAGCAGGTATCAATGGGTGATAGGGGGTCCAGTTAATGGCGTTTTAGAGTTTTATGAATTAAGGTGGAAGATGAGGACTAATGCTACCAAATACCCAGGCCTTAATAGTAACATTTTCATCAGCCCTATACTTAGACTAAGGGCTGAAGGATATATGTGAATAATATGCAGTTCATAATATATTTATATTTATTTTTATATATTTATATAATATAATTTACAATTAAATGTTTTCTGTGAGTTTACATATATATTTTTAACAGATTATGTATTTTATATATTATACATTGCATGTATTTCAAGGTATGTATTTATTGTATTGGTGTTTTAGAGACTACACCTTTAAGCTGATTGCTAATTAACATTTTTGTAAGCAAGATTGCTATATAAGTTATGTCAGCCACTGTTCATTTGTAATTGTCTTATTCTGATGAAGTTTTTTATTCCAAAAAGCAAAAGCGCTCAATAAATATTGACATGTGGATCCTGGCTTGCTTCTTCTAATACTGGTTATTTCTCATTTTGTACTTTGGGTGCTGGCCTTTCGTTCACTGCTTTGAAACACTTCCAGTCAATAGCACTCTCTGCCAAAGGGCACACAAATGAGGAACACAAAAAAGGAAAAGCAAAACAGTAACAGACAATTGTCAGTAGTAACACACCTAAAGTAATACATAACAAAAAGGATGATTGTGAAGTTTCCGAGATCTGTGTGTGGTACAGCTTGATCATATACTCAGAAAATAATCATTAACTCTGTCAGACACCACCGTATCTGGAATTGATCCCTCAGCTCAGTGCATTAATGCAACATTACACATTCAGTTGTGTTTCTGATCCCACCAACACATAACTAAAAATTGTTACTTTCTCATTTGCTTGACCATGTCAACAGTAATGTCATACTGATAAATAATTTGCAGTAATAATGGTCCTCACCATTGTAATGTCAGGTTGACAACACTGCCAGCTACTTCTTCTCTTTATTTTCTGAACATCTTCCCCTACTCTTAGCTTAA
The DNA here is from genome assembly GCF_019279795.1 of Protopterus annectens. Classification (NCBI taxonomy): domain Eukaryota; kingdom Metazoa; phylum Chordata; order Ceratodontiformes; family Protopteridae; genus Protopterus; species Protopterus annectens. The sequence continues at coordinate 1,671,318,283 of NC_056739.1, forward strand.
CTACAGAAATGCAATGTCATGGCCATTTATTTGCATCTTTATTTCAATGTATAATATAGCTGATAAGCATTTCAGACAGATTTTAAGCAGAGGGCGGACAGTGTTCAAGGATGTCAGTATTGTTATGATTGTTCTCATAGCTCTCAATGTGCTTATACCTTTGTCTGTGGTAGAGTCAGTGATGACCCCCAGCTTGCAATCATCTGCAAACTTAGTCAGCCATAAAACTTCAGCATTTGCTTCCATTACAGGGAAATATATGTCAAAAAGGAGCAGGCCCAATATGAAGCCCTGGGGAAATCTGCTAATGACTGGCCTCTTGATTTAGGTGGCCTCACCTATTTTGACCTCCTGGGTCCTATCAGTAAGCCATTTTGCTATCCAGTGGGTGATAAATTTTTTATATCTAAATTAGTGAGCTTGTCTATAATGCCTAAGTGGGGTATTGTATCAAAAGCCTTGGCCAGGTTGAAGTAAACTGTGTGTACAGTCTTACCTTCATCCAATGCTATGGTGACCATCTAAAAAAAGTCCATCAGATTTAACAGGCATGACCTTCCCTTATCAAAGTTAAACTGGGATAGATCCAGTGTTTGCAGGTTTCCTATAGACTCATTTATCATGTCCATGATGATTCTTTGCATGGCCCCACATATGAGGCTGGTAAGCCTTATTGGCCTGTATTTACCCAGATCAGTGGTTGGACCCCTTTGTGCAGGGGAATGTCTGTAGCTACCTTCTATTCCTTGGGCACAAAACCTAACTAAAGGCTCTAGTTGAAAAGTGATGCAAGTGGAGCAGAGAGGTTGTATTTCATGCTATTTATTAAATACCTCAAGATGTCATCAGGGCTCATCAATGAATTTTGGCCATAGAAAGTGTATTGATGACCTGATCCTTAGTAATGGTTGGGGGAATTTTGGTATACCATATTTCCTTTGGACTATCAGGGGAGTGGGGGAGAAATTTGAGCTCAACCTACAGGTTGGCAATGGCCTCTGGTTCAGTGTGGGTGATGTCATTTACAGTACGTTCTGCACATTGTTGTGTATGTCCCCTATGGTTACAGACATAGCTATAGAAAGCTTTGTGGTTGCCCTTTGCCTGAGAAGTTACTTTCCTTCAAATGTATCCTTTTAAATATTAGTTAACCCTTTTAGCTGCCTGTTTAGATTGGTTAGTGGGCTTTTAGTATGTATGGCTTTGTTCCTCCTACGCTTGTCAAATCATTTTTTTCTTTTGTTTTATACCTGATTTATATTGTAATTCCAACAGGGTGGTTTACCTTTTGAGTTTGTCTTATTCTTAATACGGATGGACACAGCTCACTCTATATAGCTATAAGTATGACTGTACAGAGATTTTGCAAATACCTCAGTGTATGCTGTTGTTTACTGGGCCTGGGGGCTTGGAATTTAGCCAAGGTGTTGCTTAGTAGAGAGAGGTTAGCCTTGGAATAGTTGCTACATGTTTTTGGTTTTACTGGATCCCTGGATTGCATTTTTATTTTAAGTAATATTGCCTTATGGTCAGATCTGGTGAATGAAGACATTACATTGGCTGAGAAACATTGCTCTCCCCCATGTTCATGAGTACAAAGTCAAGGATGTTAGTACACCTGGTAGGATAATGTAACAACTGTTCCAGGATGTTGGTATTAACAAAGTTTAGGAATGGCTGGGCATATACATTAGAAGTGGTGTAAGATTCCCAGTCTATAGAGGGGTATTTGAGATCACCCATGAGTATCATATTGGGTTGAATTGTGAGGGACTCTAGTACATTGAAAGAGATAGTACGGGTTTCCTGTGACATGGAGGGGGACCTATAAGTTGCAAAGATATGGTACAGCACCCTGTTTATGGTGAGTTACACATGTATGAGTTCCAGAGAGTCATATACTTTAACTAGTCTGGGTGTGATGTTGTTTTTAATATTGATTGAGAGTCCTCCATGTTTAGTTCCCTCTTATGCAGTAGCTGGTCTAAAGGTGTGAATGGCATTATAACCTTGCATCACTGGGGTACTCTCCATGACTTTATTCCATGTCTATGTTCCTACGCAGATGCCTACACTCTCCAGAGAGATGAAGGCTTGCAGGGAGTGGAGTTTCTTGTTAAGATTTCTGTCACTGAGCAGTACCACCTTCAGATATTTCTTCATAGGTTTAGTTAAGTCAGTAGGTTTACCAGTTTGGTATTGCCAAAAAGAGGCAAATGGGGGTGGAAAATGTATTTGCCAATATATGTAAGCCTAGAGGGGGTAGGTGCAGACCATCCTTAGCAAAGCAGCATTGTCTGTCAACCATGTCCTCTCAGGCCATCAAATATTGTATCCCCTGGACTGTACCAAAAGCTAAGCCAATTGTTAAAATTAGTCATTTTCTGTTGGTAATGTGGCATCATCCTTGGAGAAGATAGTATTCTATTCAGTACTAGGCTCATACCTGCCTGAGACACATAATCAGAGACCTTGATCAAGTCTCACTTCATATAGTCAAGGGAGGAACATCTCAGGTCACTAACACCCACAATGACTATGACAAAGTCATACTGGTACCTGTGGTTCAATGCCCTGAGTGCCTGTGTGACTTGATGGATCCTAGCCCCTGAAAAGCAGATAACCATGACTCTGTCTTTACTCAGTCTGGTGAGGAGGACACTGGTGTGCTTCTCTAAACAATCACCAATGACCAGGGAATCTGGCTGTGAGCTGGTTTGCCTTAATGGCTTAGCAGTTGAGGCACTGGATGCACTGTTACTATATGTAGCTGTGGGTGGTGTTTTAACAGAGTGTTTACATGATGGCTGAGGACCCTTTCTTTGATTGTACTGTTAAGGAAATCTTAATGTTTCAGGCATGCTACCTGTAAGTGTCTCAGCATAACTAGATTTATGTGTAGGATTTTTACCCTGTGCAGTAGATATGGTGCAAGTGTCACTGACAACCTCTATAGGACTAGTTTTGGTTGTATGAGAGAGTTTTACCTCCAGCATCAAAGTGTATTTACACCTCTCAGATACTGTATCTGTTTCATTATGAATAAGCAGGTTATCAGTGAACATGTGGGAATTGCTACAATGTCTCAGAATACCCATCTCAACCAGACTGGCCACAGATAGAGAGTCAAGGAGTGCATATCACAGGCTGCTGATCTAATAGAGAGGAGTGAATTAAATTTAAATATTGAATAGATAAATAAGAGAAGGAATTTCATGAGCAATGCTCAGCTATATGCAAACTAGATGCTCTAGTATTTAAAACAATTTGTCTATATAGTAATTCCACAAGACTGTAGACCACAAAGATTCCTAATGTAAAATAACTGGTTTGGAGCCCAAGTACTTAAACCAGAAAAAAGACACTTAGAGTGAAAGGCACAATAAGCTTTCACCAGCAATTCCTAGCTCAGAAAGGTGGAGGCTACCCTCTCCTCTCAAAGGAGTGTAGAACGCAAACCTTCTTAATGTAAAATAACAGGTTTGGAGCCTAAGTGCTTAAACCAGAACTAAGACACTTTTAGAATAACAGACACAATAAGCCTTCAACTAGCAATTCCCAGCTCAGAAGGGAATATGTTATCATCTCTTGTCACAATAGTGTAGACCACAAACCTTCCTAATGCAAAATAATTGTTTGAGGCCCAGGTGCTTACATCAGAACAAATGCACTTAGAATAACAGGCAGAATAAGCCTTCTCAAGCAATTTCCAGCTCAGAAGGGTGAAGGCTACCCTCTCCTCTCAAAAGTAGTGTAGACTACAAACCATCTTAATGTAAAATAACTGGTTTGGAGCCCAAGTGCTTAAACTAGAACTAAGACACTTTTAGAATAACAGATACAACAAGCCTTCAACCAGCAGTTCCCAGTTCAGAAGGGTATAGGCTATCCTCTCTTGCCACAAGAGTGTAGACCACAAAACTTCCTTATGTAAGATAACTAGTTTGAAGACCAAGTACTTAAATCAAAAATAAGAGGCTTTTTAATCAGGGTACCAACAAGCAGTAATAAAGATTAAATGCAACTGAACACTTTAAGAATGTGCAGCAAATTGTTTTTCTTACTGACCATAGCCAACAAAAAACTAAACCAAATGGAATATAAGAAAATGGTACAAACTAGATCTTAAATGAATAACTTTAACTAAAATCAATTGCAGACAGAGATCAGCAAGAGTCAGACAGAGAACAGTAAGTCAAACAAGGATTACATCTCATAGCTCTCAACCTTCCATCTCCACAATGTGGAACACTGCCTCTTATAATGTGGAACAAATGGACAAAATGTGGAACACATACAGCTTTCTAACAACTTAAATTAGGAAGCTCACTGGATGGTTAAAATGTGTTACTTTATACTTATTAAACTTTCTTTTGATGAATTAGTATGATTTAATACTATTTACTATGGATATCAGTTAAAAGTATGCTTAACACTGAATGTGTGACAGACAGTTTCAATGTAGAATAATGACGAATGTGGACTTTTTAAGACTCAAAATGAGGAACATTCCTCTCAATGAGGTACACTTGATAAGCATGCTACAGCTAAACAAAGATATCACCAAATATTTGTAGTTAAATGAGAAGTGCTATTTTTCAGCTCCTCCCACTAATTAGCTGGATGTTATACACTGTCTGCAAAATAATTATTTTCTAATTGACCCTAGCCAACAAAAAACAAAACAAAATTCAGCATAAGAAAAAGATGAAAAAATAGAAGTAACCAAATCTTAAATTAACAAATTCAATCTAAAATCAAATCCTGACAGAGATCAGCAATACTCAGGTAAAGAACAGTAAGCCAAACAAGCCCCATAAATCCACTCAATATCGTTTACATGCCATTTCATACACTGTTGAAATATTGCAGTAAAATCTTTATTGAAAAAAAAAACTTGTATATGGGAAGTGCTTATGAAGACAGTGGGAGAAGTAATTTACATGTGCTTTTGTACTTGGGAAGACTGATATTAATAGTGCTTCTGTATACTTTTGATGAATTCAAATGGGCTTTTGATGTCTTGAAGGGGTGTGTGTATCTCTCAAGTTATGTGCATGCAATAGATTCAGTACAGTGCTAAAAATATTCTTTATAATTAATCAGAACAATTGGGTTAAAATAGTAACATTAGTTTGCACTTTAATGTCTTCAGATGAATTTCTTTCATTTATAAAGCTATAAAAATAATTGTCTTATTACCAACACAAAAAAAACATTTATAAAATAGTACAGCAGCTGTACAGTACTGACGTGATTTTAAATCCTTTTTGTATGCTTCTTGTACATACTACAAACCAGTAAGACAAAAGGTTCTCTTGGACTTCAGTTATACTTATCAGTAGATTCAACAAGTCTTTCAACTCTTTGCTGTTGCTGCTGGCGATTTTAGTTAATTTCTTCCATAGCTATGATTGAAAGAGAGAAGGCAATTTTTTGTTTACCTGTATCTGCACTTCTTATATTTGCCATTACTCTTATCAAAGTAATAACTACTTTTTATTTTCTTATTTTATTTTCTCTTACATATGCATAGCTGTATGAGTTAGTATAATACTGTGACAATATTCCCTATCATTCAAGAGAAATGTATGGAATGTTGTTTTCAAAATACATGAAACACTGTGTTCAGGTATAACTAACTCACAAAGATAAAATCTAGCAAATCATAGAAGTTTGCATTTCCTTTTCTGTACAAATGTGTTTGATTCCATAGGAAATCATGAAGTAAAACAACATTTCACAGTAAAGTTTGTGCTGCTCATTCACTTGGTGCAGTAAACCCCAAACCCCTCCCCCAACCTGTAGTCTCACTATGGTGCAGTCTCTTACACTTCAGTCGATGCTGTACATGAATTTTTAAATACTTTTGAACAAATTACTGTGTTAAGCAGCTGTTTTAGTTATATTTCTATGTCTTACATAAAACTGGCTTTATGTAATATAACTATTATAAGTCATTTGTTTGCAATGCTAATAAATAATAAATGTGCAATTGCAATTTTTATTTCATTATTTTATAAATCCAGCCACAATTAAATGTACGTGCAACCCAGAATAAGATTTAAAGAGTTATATGCAACATTTGTGTATATTATTAAAGTCTGTTAACACATTATTGATAAGCCCCATTGTTAAAAGTTAAAAAGATGCATCCATGATCACAAACATGTTAACAATTTTCTACGTATTTCATAATAGCATTGCAAGTAATATCTTCAGGTACACATATCTTTCTTTGAAAATACCTGTAGTTTTTCAAACTTATCAAACTATTTGCCTTTAATATAATCTGTTTAAGAAACTAAATATTTTATTTTACTTAATATAGAACTCTGGTCTTTTTGCCACAACCTGATCTACCCACTCGGCCAGCTAGTCAGTCCTATATTTTTGCAAATTATCATACCTTTGATGGCATTGCTGGTTGGAGAGAGTTATACCTGTTAAGTCTGAGAGGTGGTCAGCCAACTCCTGCCAGATATTGATCTTTTTCCAAATAGTGTGTCTTGTGCATGCCTTGATTTTATCCCAATATGAATCATGCAGAAGGAAGAGCATGATCTTGGTCTCCTTATCAGACCAGCTAGGAGTTTGGCCTAGTGCCTTCAAAGGAGTTGCAATGTTTTGAAGATCCATAATAAGAATGAGGAAAGTAAGATCAGGGATGAATTAATCAGGGTAAAAACCACTGCATGTGGAGTGTGACATCATCTTAACTAAGCCCTTTTTGCTAAGATGGTCATTACAACACCTATTGATACTATTGACAAGTTTGGTGCAATCAAAACAGTTTTGTCACATACCATTTTTTTCTTAAAGGAAACCGCTTACCTTTCCCTTTTATGCTGCATAAAAATGGAAGTATAGGATTAATAATTTTTATTGATAAAGCTTATTAGTAAAAGTTATTTATTTTGTAGTTCAACAGAATTTTTTTGGGTCGGGGATAAATGTCAAAATGTGTGTTATTTTTAAGTTTTATGACATGACTTGCTTGAGGTACTAGAGAAAGACACACAATGTTAGATTAACAAGGATTATACTTCATCTTGTTGCAAACCTGTTATCATACCTCCCAACCTCTTAGAGCAAGAAATCTGTACAAAGCCATATATAAAAGTAGGACAATGGCCCAAAAATAGGGACAGTTTTTAAATATTGCTCCTACAAACTTAGAATGTTGATAGAATAAAATGTTTTGCATTTGTATGAATTTTCTGAAGGGTATGAAGTCTGAAATTCAAATGTCTGTCTCTATTTTCTAACTTCAGTCTTCAATGATCTGCCACTAATTTGCTAGAAAACTACAATTTTATGAAAAACAGACCAAAAATGTGAGGCAAAAATCTGTACAGTTGAGAGGTGGCTGTTATTCAGATGACTCAATTTTTTTAGCTGCATTCTGATTTTGGCTAGTCTAGGGCCATTTGTTCATTCCTCTGGAAAGCTTGGGATAGTTGCAGAGTACTGTAGACTTTGAAACTATCTACTGTGCATGCATGTCACTATTAAATAAATTCATATGATGTTTAATGCACATTCACAATCATTGAAATGCTGGAATTCCATGGTATATCTCAGGACATGATTGCATATTACCACAATTCACAAAGATGCATATAAATTGGACAAATGTGTATGTAACACAAGTAAATGGCCCTGAATTTTCATTTTTCATCAATAAATTGAGCATCACCATACTAATTCACCAATAGCTATGATAAGCAACAAATGCAGTAGGATAATGCAGACTTACTATGGGTAAGGCAATCTTTTTTAAAATATTATTATTTAATAAAAACATTTAAAATATTATTTATTATTGATTTAATTCTCATCTTCAATGAACTTACATGAATGTTATACATGTTATGATAGCACTGACTGATTGGAAAATTTCTGTCATTTTGAAGTTGCATTTATTGACATCAGCAGTGGAAATGATTACTGATGCCCCAAAATAATCATTCAATGGTACAATTTACTGATTTTGCATACATGGGTAGAAATGCAGTAATTTACAGAAGTTTTACTGTGCTAAGGATATGAACAGGCATGTGTGATGAATCTAATTTTTTTTGGAAGTGACAGTGAGGAATAAAAAATGGCAGTATTATCAGTATATAACAATGACAGAGGATAGGGGAAGGGTGTTTTTTGTGACAAAAATTATTGCATTCATGACCTGAACGAACTATAGGTAACATTACAATTTTATATGGCTATATTGAGATTTCTATTAGGTTATCATATTGGTCTGTTTCAAGCAACACTTACTATGGGTGACAGGAATACTTGACCAGTGTTTTTTACTTTAAAAGTTGATTACATCCAAACATTACTGTCTATACCTCTCAACCTCTTAGCACAATAAATCTGTACAATGCCTAAAATAATGGGGGGACAGCAGCCTAAAATAGTGACAGATTTTAAATAATGTTCTTATTATCACAGGTTCATAGATTCATAGGTAGATACTAGGCTATCTGCCCTAGGGCATTTATAAGCCTAGCCAGAGTGTATTTGGCTTCCGCCTCCCTATTAGATTAGCCTACTGTGCCTCTGTAAAGTAGGTCACAGAAGGTACCCTTTTAAGATTAGTTTACTGTGCCTCTGTCTAGCAGGGACACAGGAGAGATCCCAGGGGTGAATTTGCAATTTCCTATCCACGCATCCAAATTTCGCTTGAAGAGGGTCAGCGAGGGGCTATGTCTAACATGAACTGGGATTCTATTCCAGAGTGAGGGAAGCCTCTGGGAAATTAATCTGTTCCTCCAGCATGTCCTATTTATTTTTGTGCTGAGGTTTAGATCCCTGGAGCGTGTATCTCTAAGGGACTTGGATTTTTTGAGGTGGAGCATGTCCATTAATTCTGGGTTTGACATGGCTTTGTACATCAGGCATAGATCGCCTCTGAGTAGGCGGTAAGCAATTGAGTAGAGCTGGAGTTTCTTTAGTCGAGCTGTATAGGACATCTGTTTGTAGCCCATGATCCTCTTGGTGAGGTGCCTTTGGGGTCTCTCCAGTTGCTGCAGATGTCGGGTAAGGTACATCCCAAAAGGGGCATTGTATTCAATTATGGGCCTGATGAGTGACGAGTAGAGGGGCACAATGACTTCTCTTGATCTAGATGTGAACCCTTTCATGATAAGGTGGGCTATATAGAAGGTCTTTCTAACTATGTTGGCAACGTGATTATCAAAGGAGAGATTACTATCTACGTTGGTCCCCAAATCTCTAATTATTTCTTCCGTACTTAATGGATTACCACCTATGTGGTAATTTGTGGGCACCTTGTTTTTCCCAAAGGGGATGACTATGCACTTTTTAGCATTTAGCTTGAGGCCGTGGCTCTGGCACCAAGCATCCATCTCTGTGAGACCCTTTTGGAGGATGCTTGTGTCAGCTGCAGATTCGATTATGGCCCCCAGTTTGCAGTCATCTGCGAACTTTGTCAGCCATAATCCCCCATGTTAGCCTGAACCTCAGAGAAGTATATACCAAACAAGAGAGGTCCCAGAACTGAGCCCTGTGGGACACCACTTGTAACTGGTTTGGATTTGGACATGGCACCTGCGATTCTAACCATGTGGGTTCTATCTCTGAGCCAGTTTGCAACCCATCTTGTGATATAGGAGTTGATATTTAAGCTGGTAAGCTTATTTATGATGTCTGAGTGGGGTATTGTGTCGAATGCTTTTGCGAGGTCCAGGTAGGCTGTGTGGACTACCTTGCCCTCATCTATGGCTTTGGTAACTGTTTCAAAGAAATCAACTAGGTTTAAGAGGCAAGATCTGCCCTTAACAAAGCCAAATTGGGTAGGGTCCAGTGTCTGGAGGCTTCCACTGTCTTTGTTTATGAGTTCCATGATAATACGCTCCATAGCTTTACAGACCAGACTAGTCAGGCTTATGGGGCGATAGTTTCTGGGGTCCATTGTGGCACCACCTTTGTGGAGTGGGACCACTGTAGCTGTATGACATTCTTTGGGTACATATCCTGTAGTAAGGCTAAGTTTGAACAGTGACTTAATGTGAGGGTTCAGTTCTTCTTGAAGCTTGTGTAAGACACAGCCTGGGACACTGTCCGGTCCCATAGATGCTGTGTTTTTTGCTTTGGAGAGGGCAGCTTTCACCTGTGCATCTGTGATGTCAGGGAGGTTACATTCAGTTGGGATAGGCATTTGCTCCTTTGGGGGGAAGGTGGGGGAGAAGTTTGCACTGAATCTGTCTGCCAGGATGTTGGCTATGTCTGTAGGTTTGGTATATTTTGTACCGTTATGCAACAATTCAGAGCATATCTGGGAGTTTCTGCCCATGTTCCTGACATAACTAAAGAAGGCCTTGTGATTATCTTTAGTGTCTAGGGCATTTTTTCTTTCGAAACTGGCCTTTGATGATTTTATGAGGGATCACAGTTTCTTGCTAATACTGATCAGAGATGCCTTCCCTTTTTGGGATTTTGCTCTGTCATGTAGTAGCTTCCTCCTTCTGCTGTATAGCTTATTTATGGCCAGGGTCCACCAGACTGGTCTCCTGTTTTTGGAGAAGTGAGTCTTGGTTTTATTTGGGATAGCATGATCCATGCATTCCTGCAGGTGCTCATAGAATGCATTTGCAAAGGATTCTGCAGCTTGGGCTGTATTATCCTCTGGCCAAGGGGCTTTGAAAGATTCCACCTCAGTCTTGAGAAGTGCAAAGTTGGCTTTTGAGTAATTCTTTACAGTGATTTCCTTGGTTGGGGGTGGGGACGGGATATGGATGTCCAGGGAAATTTGTTTATGGTCTGATCTTACCAATGAGGGGTTTACCTCTGGTGTGGAACATAGAGTCCCCATGTTGGTGATGACCAGGTCCAATATGCTGTTCCCTCTTGTGGAAGTGGTGACCAGTTGTTCCATTGCATTAGAGTTTATAAATTCAAGGAACCATTGGGTGAGGGTGTTTGGGCTTGAGTAGTTTTCCCAGTCAATGCTTGGGTAGTTGAAGTCACCCAATAACATAGTGTTTGGAGAGACCTTCATATTCTCCAGTGTTCTCAGGAATGCCAAGATGGATTCCTGTAATAGGGAGGGTGTTCTGTAGCAGACTACAAACTGAAAGGCAGTTTTGCCCACTGTTAGTTGCACATGGATGGTTTCTGATGCTTCGTGCAGAGCCACTAACCTGGAGGTGTAGGTATCTTTGATGAATATAGATACTCCCCCTCCTTTTGTGCTTCGGTCCGAGTTTTGGGACCGAAACACATGGTATGAGCTATAACCTGATAGCGCTGGGGTGCTCTCAGGAGCCTTGAACCAGGTTTCTGCTACTGCACAGACATCGATTTTCTCCATACTGAGGAGAGCCTCAAGTGCATGCATATTGAGGTTTAGACTTCTGGCATTGAGTAGAATTACCTTTAGTTTTTTTATCCTTGGTTTGTCTATGGAGGTGGGTTTGTCCTTTGAGCCTTTCCTCAAAAAGGCACTATGGGGGTGGCAAGAGCCTTGGCCAGTATACGAATGCCTAAGGGTGACAGGTGCAAGCCGTCCCTAGCAAAGCAACATGGCTTGTCGAGCATGTCATCCCAGGCTGACAGACACTGGATCCCCTTTGAATGACACCAATACTTTAGCCAATTGTTGAAACTGATCATTTTGTCTTTATACTGTGGCATCATTCTTGGTGAGGGCAAGATGCTACTCAAGGTCAGGGTCATACCAGCCTGGGCTACATGGTCAGAGAGCTCCTCTATGTCTCTTTTCATGTAGTCCAGGGAGGTACGTCTCAGGTCATTCACACCAGCATGGACAATGACGGAGTCATACTTGTACTTGCTTTGGAGTGACCTGAGTGCTTGTGTTATGTGGTGGATCCTGGCACCCGACAGGCAGCTTACAGTGACCTTCTTCTTGTTCAGTCTGGTGAGTGGGACTTCAGTGTGCCGGACAATAGAGTCCCCTATAACAAGTGTATTTGGTGTGTTGTTTGGCCTTAAGGGCTGTGACTGTGAAGCACACTGATTTTGTGAGATATGTGATTTGTGGGTATTGTTGAGGGGTGGCTATTGCTTGGATATCTGCTTAGGAGGTCTTTGCTGTTTAGGCAGATTTTTATTTACAGCCTCCGAGTATGTTTTGTGTGTTTATGTGTTGGGTATGCAGATGCAATAGGTCTGTGTGAGACTGGATTTGTGGTGTGGGTGGTTACCTTTTCCTCCTGACTGACTGTGCCAGTCTTGGGTTGAGAGAGCTCTGCCTCCAGTTTGGCTGTGTAACTGCATCTCTCACATGTATTAGAGTTTGTTGGAAGGAGGATAGGGTTGTCTGTGTACATAAGGCAATTGTAACATTGCCTCAAAATTCCCAGATTCACCAGCTGGACTGGAGAGTAACCTTGAAACTGACCCTTGGACATACCAGATTAGTATAGGGAACTGTTTTTTTACTGATCAAATTAGGGAAGGGAACTGATTTTTCACTTGATCAGGAAGGACCAATCGGGAGTCTAATACTTAAGAGAAGTCAAGGAGGGTGTAGTGCTTTAGTTAGTTAGTGCTTCCTTATTAAGAGCTGAGCAAGTGCAGGGCTTTAGAAAGAGAATAGAGTGATTACTTTGAGAGTTTGAACAGTTCTAAGGGAAAAAGTGAAGAGCAGACTTTGTGGAGCCTGGAATAGTTTAAACCTGTTTAGGCAGCTCTGTCCGACGCTGCTCAGTGTGCAAAACTGCACAAAAAGAGAGTTGTAGGGTTTTAAGAGAGAGAGAGATCAAGGAGTTTAGAAGTGACCCAAAATGGCCAATAAAACTACAGCTTCTATGTAGTAACCACTCCTCCAGGGACAGGCAGGCTGTTCAGTGTTAACCACTCCCACTGGTGAACACAGAGACTTCCCTTTAGCCCAAGCAAGCACTGGCCTGCTAGAAACTTCCAAACAGTTCAGAACAGCAAATCTGTAACTGAACTTTCTTAACTTTCAGAAAGTGGGAAAAAAGCAAGATTGATATTGACAGAACTGAATGCTGACATGGAAAAGATGTAATTAAACATGTTACAATTAATTATGATTAGGTGAACCTGGTATATCAGTAAAGAATGGAAATGAAGGCAATGTGCAAAAGTGTCCCACTCACTCCCTTGTAAGCATACTTTACTGTATGCTGTTGAATTATTATTATTATTAATGTTATCAGTTCAACTATATTAATACATTTGGATATCAGTAGTGGAATGGGTATTGCTACTGCTGCAGATGATGATAGCATAGTTAGATGTATGAGGCAACCTGAAGGAAGTGGCAGGCAGTCCCCAGGATTAATGACGTCTCACCTCACAATGTGTTAGTAATGCTGCAGAAAATGACAGTGCAGAACAAAGTCAAGTGCAACTTGACATAGCATTCACAGATGTTCCGGAGGAATACCCCTGCACCTCTATATTAGTATTTCCAAACCTAGAGGATACATTTTAGGATTATGTTAGACATTCAGAGACAACAGTGTCCACAGTCACACTTTACAAAGGGGCACCAGGTGCTGAAATTTCTTACAGCTACCCCAGGAAACACATAAAGCATTAGCTGCCCAACAGAAAAGGTGCTGTGACATTGTTAGGGCTCAGACTTCTGCCACAGACAGTCAGCTAGAAATAGTCATAATCCTTTAGGTTATGCATGATGATTTCCAGCACTGCATTAAAATGGCTGAGAGTAGGAATAATGCCACAATCACATTGATGCATATTAGGGGGCACACCAAACATGAATGGCTGCCTCCATTCATACAATACTTAGGACATATCAGAGTCTAGCTAGAGTCAGTCTTGCAAGTGGCAGAGGACAGGGTGCTGTCAGGACACATGGGGTGAAATCACATTATACTAGCATTGTGTCTCAAGACAGTAATGCCAATAGTCAAAGTGAAACAGCATAACACAGCTCACACAGGCCACGTCAATGTCCAGCTACATGAAGTCATGATCGCAGTCACACAGCAGTGTCAGGTGGTCAGTGACAGCAGGATCACCTGCATTAAGTAGGTCATGACATCAGACTAACTCACCTTACAGTTTTCATGGTAGCCCCTCCTCAAAACCAATTGCACCAACAGATAGCCTATCCATAGGGGATATATATGACTCATTTGACCTTGAACTACTGTAAAACCGCTTCAATGACACAGCTGTTTTTTTTTTTTTTTAACTGGAATGGGTATTGGAGGTTTGCAAATGTATGCATTTCATCCCTGTAAAGTTAATATGTACAGCATGAATGAAACAAGAAGTAATGTTACATGGATTACCATTCCTAAAGGTGGCAGGTACCTAAAGCATCGAAACAGTAATGGACAAAAATTTTCAGGAGAAGTATATCATAAGCAAATGACACATTAAAATGAACTTCCTGCCATGTAAACTTACACTGCTGCCACGTCACCTTCCCCACTGCACAAATGATGATACTTTCTGAAATCAGAATTTATTATGTATGATAGCATAAAATTAATTAGCCGTGCAGTACAACAGAAGAACCGAAGAAGAAATTGCATATATAAAGAAAGTATTATATACATTTGCAATGCATTAACTCATGAAGTATTTCACTGTTGTCAATATTCCCTACTTGTGTATAATTAAGTAATTCAACCAGAGGTTATTCATTACAGCAGAGTAAAATGTGAATTATTTTCTTTTTGATGCCTTTTGATATCACTGTACAGGAATCAGTGAGCACTCAGGCATAGCAACAACATAAGTATTATTTTAAGAGATAATACAAAAATATTTTAAGATGAGAGAGAATGTCAGATGAACAGTGACAGCAGACCATGCACCACACAACATAGCCCACAGATATCGCTGCATGCATCAATTATACCCATGTATTTTTTTACAAAAGAGGAAACATTAACATGAATGTCATGGTTCACAGTTTTAGACTAGACACCACCTCTTTAGCTGTGCAGTCACATGCTGAAGGGCATCCCTAGACTCATCCACGCACCTGAAATGCTCTTCAGGAGGCCAAACACCCATTTGATGACAATACAGGTTTGGGACAGGGATGTGTTATATGTCTCCTCTGCAGCTCCACTTGAATTTCTCACTGGTCTCATGAGTCAAGGCTCCTATGGATATTCAACATCAGCTGAAAAAAAAAACAGATAGAAAAAAGGGGGGGCAAAAAAAATAGCATTCAGCAATACATTTTCACATGATTAGCTACTTAGGTACAATATTATTCCACATACCAACAAGATGTCCATGGGCATCCTACTATGCAGGAAGAGATGGTAGAGTGAGTTAGTGTGCTAGATATGGGAATCTTGTGCACTGCCAGAATGCTGAAGAGAGGACTTGGTGATACGTATCCAGGCATCACACACTATCTGTCAACTGATAGAATGGTAGTTCTTTCTATTGCAGTACTGCTCCCCCTGTTGACCTAGAGAGGCCCTAATTGCAACATGAGTGAAAGCTATCACACAGAGTACCACTGGGAAGCATGTCAGTCCCTAAAAGGCATGCATAGTCCTGGCTTGGTCCTGAGGTACCACCAAGAAATAGATGTACTGTTCCAAACATGCCAAGAGTACATCCCAGGACTGCTGAAATATCCTCAAGGCAGAAGCCTGTGAAATCATCACGTCCCAAGTCTGTAGATGGAAAGTTTACATAGCAAATATATTTAGGGATATACATAATTTGGCATTCACAGGGATAGTAAGTCTACACTTTCCTCCACTGCCCCATAGGGGTCAGACATGTCCACTAAGATGCTTATAATGCCCCTGTCCACTTTAAACCTATCAAGGATTTCCTGATTTTCAAAGTTATGAGTAATTCTTTCTTTATATTTTCACCTTCTTGGCTGATGAGCACTGCTGGGTGCACGCAGTTTTGGCTCAGCCAAGACAACCAGCTCATAGCTAGAAATAGCAAAGGTCGCAGCAAGTGATTGCATTTTATCTGAATGTATCTCTGATAGATTTGGTGACACTTCCCTTTATATAGTGCATCTGCAACCAGCATGGGAAAGTGGGAAAATCTGACAATGAATCGCAAATGATGCAAAACATACTTCGGTAGCATACAAAGGTTTACATCACTCCCCATTTCCATCTCATTATCTCAACATTTGCATAAGCACATTTGAGGGCATCTCACATTGGCATAAATGGCCTAATGAAGCCCAGCTTAGTGGTGCTTAGTCATGAACATTGTGGATAGCTTCACTGCATTTGTGTAACTGACTATGAATGCCGTCCAGAGTCTCACACCATCAGTTACAAATGCCAGACACCAAACCTTCACAGGTTAAGGCAGTCACCTTGCACTAACACTGTACTCCCAACATCTTCAGCTACCAAGTATTAACTCTTGAACATCTGCAGTCACCCATAAAGCCACTGAACAGAAAAGTTGAGTCCACCCTCTATTAAATAAGAGTTGTTATCCTACTACAGAATATGACCCAAACATCAAAGATCACAGTCGTACGAATAAAAATGTTTTTGTGTGCCACTACACTTTAATTTCTCACTTGAAATCTTCTAATATTGTAATTGTGAAGTCTTTCAAAGTAAAAGGAATGCATAACAATCATAGTAACTAAACTTAATACATGGAAGACAATAGGAAAAGTGAAAAACACTTAACTATACCTGTTTTAGCTTTTTATGCTTCTATGTTTTCAAATAGCCTTTAATCATGCATTTGTAAATATCTGGCTACATCATTATTAATACAGTGACATAAAATACTTCAAGTAAAGGTTATATATAACCAATCATGATAGCCGTGGCACATACAAAAACTTAACCTTTACATAGATTCACAGCATTACAATACACCACTGCATAATATATAAAAACACATCAGCACAGTCAAAAATATTTATTCAAAAATTCTACAAACATAGATAACCTATAAGACTTTTGCACCTCAATATACTGTCCATCCTTTCACTATTCAGAGTTATGAGAATATCAAAGTTTTCAATGCAATTCATCAATTTTTATGTAAATTCACTTTCTCATCCCAGTATGTACCTCCAAATATAAAACAGGAGATATGGTTCTCAAACTCACTCTTAGTTTAAAAACTGGGCGAAGCCTGAACAGAAGCTCATACATTCCACTTTTTCTACAGCAGAAAGGCCCTTGACATACCTCCAGGAAAGTGCATTGCCAAATGAGATTTAGTACACATCTGCATACCACTTGGAGAAATTATTTCCAACACTACTGGGAAAGCCAACTCAGACTTTGTGTTCATATGTCTGCATTCCTTCATTACCTCAAAAATGTAGACCATTGGGGGCGTGGCCAAGGATGAACACAGGATAGCAGCAGATTTCTTCAGCTCCACCAATTTCACTGCACTGACAGGAATTAATTACTTAAAAAATTAATTTATGAAGTAATTTTCTTTCTAAATATGTCTGTTTTATATATTTCTTGAACTATATCTAAAAAAGAAAGGACATTTTAACAATATTCCTGTCAGAAATCACTTTGGAAATTTTCCTGTCAGTTTCTCTGTCTGAAATGAGTTCCAGTAAGACAAATTCTCAAGACTCCAGCATCAAGAAAGAACTTCAGTCTCTGATAACTACAATCCAGCAACTTACTGCCAAGATGGATAAACTGGATACTAAAATTGATACCTTCATAGAAAAAACTACAAAACAAATACACTTGTTACATATAGACTTGCAACAACAGAAGATCCAGATGACAGGCAAAGAAGAGGCTGTAAATGACATGGAAAATAGAATCCAAGAAGAGGAAATCAACATTGAGTTTCTGCTGAAACAAAATACACATCTACAAACAAAGCTTGATGTACCTGGAAAATAGATCTAGGTGCAATAACATTAGGATTTTTGGACTGCCAGAAAATATTGAAGGTAACAATATTACTTCTTTTTTAACAACATGGCTCCCTAAAACTTTAGACTTACCAGAAGCATTCTCTTTTGGTATTGAAAGAGCCCATAGATCTATAGCTAATACTAACTCTAACAAAAAGTATCCTAGATCAGTTATAGTTACATTTCTATCATCTTCTGATAAAGAAATGGTTCTTAAATCTGCTTGGGCTAAAGCTCCTGTTAAAATTAATGAGACAACTGTGCATTTTGATAATGACTATTCTTCCCTGGTAATTACTAAAGAAAAGTCTTTCTGCCATTAATAAAGGAGCTTAAAAAAGCACAGTTTAAAACCTACCTTCTGTTTCCTGCCAAGCTAAAAATCTTCCTTCCTGATGGTCCTAAAATTTTTGATGACTTAGACTCTGCATTGCTGTTTATCAAAAAAAATAAGATTCTGGATAAAATAGAGGAAATGGAATGGGCTAGTCCTTCATTAAAGAGGTTGGCAACTGAAACTTCGTGGAAGACTTCAGAGAAGAAGAAGAGACTAAAAAACAAATGGCATGTTCTTTTTTTTTCTCTCACTTTAATTTTCTTCACTATTAATCTTTTTAAATATAGTTTCTGCATTTTCAGAAAGCCCCAAATATTCTGAAAAAGATTTAATCAAAATTATTTTCTGTGTACAAAGAGCTGTTTTGTCTCATAAGCAATCAAAATATCTGAGGAACTAATAACAAGCTATCATTCAATATGTTTCTCTTTCTGACAAAGAGAATTAAGGTCAGTAACTTGATACATTTTTTTCTTCTTTCTTCTCTCTTCTCTTCTTTTTTTTTATTTTAAACAATAACATTCTATTTAGATTATGCAGTGGGTAAGGGGTGGTGGGGAGGGCAGAGAGAAATGTGATGAGAATATGATAAATGGAATGATAATTTATTTATTCCTTGTAAAAAGTTTATATGCGGTTTAAATGCTATTGCTAATTATACTTTCTTGATTATATTGCTTATGCTTATTCACAAATAATATGTCATGCTTTAATTAATAATAATTAGAACTAAATAATAGTAAATAGTATGTTTCATTTTCATCTTTATTAATATAAACAGCAAGTAATATTCCACTGTAAATACCTTTTATAGCTTCCTTTTACATTTTTTTATCTATGCTTTGCTCTCTCTTATTTCCTACTTTCTCTTTTTTTTCCTCTGTTCTTTCTCTTTATTCTCTTTCATATTAATATATTGACATTCTTTTGATCATACAGGTACACTAAATAATAAGATTTGTATAAAAATTGAATTAGGGCAAAAATAATCTGTTCTATCACATATTAATAACTTTGGGCTTAGTTTCACTTTCATAGAGGCTGTAATAACTTGTAAAGTGCTTCGAGAAGGTTTTGCTATGTTTAGCTTCACTTATACTGCTAAATGAATGTTAGCCACTTGTTTTTAACAAAATTCCCACCAAAATCTTAAGGGAGACAATTTGGGATGTGAGTTACCTCGTGAACAGTGTCCTCAAGTTGTTTTAAAAGCTTCAACACTCAGAACTCACGCAGAGAAGCTGAAAGCAGTCAATTTGAACTTTGACCCCAGAATTTGACACAAGATTCATGAAGAACACTCAACCAGGAAGTAGAACTGCTGCAAATGCAACTCTGCGATGGAATATGAACTCTTTATCATTTAAATGTGAGTTATTTTATATAATTACCTAGTTATTTATGTTATAATTTATAAAATATGTACGTTATAATGATTTTGAATGATGAAGTTTCTCATAGTAAGCAAATGTAATTTTTTAGAAGGCATAGAAAGTGAAACTTTTATACAAGTGTTTTTGAAAGTTCACTTGACTACAGCTTATTAATGTATGTAAAAAACCTATGATTTAAACTTATACACTGCTATGATTCATTTGATTTACATGATTGACAAGCATAAATAACTTTATGACTCTATTCTGGAAGAAGTTGTCATCTGACATATTTTAAAGCAGCAGCTTAGATATACAAAACACTGATGGCTTTCTTCACAACAAAGCAAGTGTTTTTGAGAACTTGCTTAACTATGCAGTATGATTTATAGCAATACCTATAAATATAATGTTTTATTCTACTGACAATAATAAGTATAAGAAAAAAGCTCTGATACAAGTAATTTAACGTCTTTTGGAAGCTGTTAACTGCATTTACATGACAGAATATAGATACATCTCAATATATATAATGTATGAATCATATTAGCCAAAGTTATTGATTTAATTGAACATTAGAACTTATTTTTATAAACTTTGAATAAATTAATGTGTAGATATGCCCCCCCCCTTTTTTTTTCTTTCACTATCGCTTCCTCTCTCACGTCTTTTACTTCTCTCTCTCTTCTTGGTTCCTAATATCAAGTTTATTTGAATACTATTTGAATATAAATGTATCATATTAAATAGATGTATATAGTAGTATGAATAATTTAAAAAAAAATGGTTTCTCTTAGTATATATGATGCTGTTTTATCAAATGTGTAGTTTTGTCTTACCAGATAATCTAATTGAAAGTTATTAATTTAAGTTAAATATAACAAGTATTAAATTGATAAGGTGGCAGCTGAGGTACTGCTGCTTAGGGTAGGGGGTTAACTTGAGTAGTATGTACTACTCTAAGTTGGAGTTTTTAACTCCAGGCTGCTTGCAAGGTTTAATCCTTACATGATTTTTCTTGTTCACTGTTGTATGTATATAGTTCTGACATCCACAATACACTTTGTAAGCTCATTGTCACTACAAACAAAATTAAATCTTATACAAAATCCCATAAGAGACTCAATAAATGCAGCTATATCTAAAGGTACACCTAAAGGAGGAGGTATAATATTACTTATTTTGTTAATTGTTATTTTAATCATAAGTTTTCTATGTTTTAAAATTGCCAAATGACTTCTCTAAAAGGAATTTCTTTAAACATTAATGGACTGAATAATCCGTGTAAAAGGGCAAGCCTAATAAAATACATTAATTTACTTAAGGCCAACCTAGTCTTCCTACAAGAAACACATCTCTTGAAAAAGGATATTGATAAACTAGCTACAAACAAATATACAGTATTGGTTAGTTCAGAGCACACTCAAAAAAAAAGAGGAGTGGCTATTTTATGGAATAAAAGTATGCCCATTCCTAAAACTATTAAGTCTTATCAAGACGATAAAGGAATGTTTTGTATGGTTACAATACAAATCAATGGGAAGACTTATACATTAATCAATATATATATTGGATACCTGGAATTTGGTATTAATACAGTGAAATACCATCTTGATAAGATCATATCATTCTCTATAGGGGATATTATTTTAGCTGGTGACTTTAATTGTATATTACATGAAAATGACACTACCACTATAGGAAAAAGGAAAATTACATCTAATGCAAAACATTTAAAGGATTTTGCTAATTCTTATCATTTAAATGATATTAATAATCAGATAGATTCAAAATCATTACCATATACATTTTTTTCTAACAGGTACAAAACTTATTCAAAAATAGATAGAGTCTTTATTTCTAACCAGATGGTAACAGAATTAATTAACTCTAAAATCATTTCATGTCCTATATCTGATCATAATTCAATTGTTTTGAGTTCATGATAAAAAATACTCACAATGTTCAGATCAAAAGGATACCAGCATACTTAACTCAATTAAAAGACTATAAAGAATATATACTTTCAGAAGTACAACATTTTCTAGATATAAATAATACTCCTGAAGTTTCCATTGTTTATGTATGGGATGCTTTAAAATCATATCTATATGGACAAAGTATCAGATGGTATAATAATAAAAGGAAATCTTGGGATAAGGAATTGTTAGATATTCAAAGTAAACTAGATTCTTATAAACATAATAATAAAGAAAATATTATGGATAAGAAAGTCATTGAAGAAATAAACAAACTAAATGAGAAATACAAAGAAATTTTAACTCATAAAGTTAAAATAACTTTAGAGAAATACAAGTTGTTGTCTTACTCAATAAGCCTCAAATACTTACATAGACTTAAAAACAAAACAAAAAGGTTAAATAAGCAAAATCATATCAAAGAAATCTTTTCTCTAAGGAAAAAGAAGAATGTTTCTAGTCTACCAGAAATACTAGATGAATTTAGAAATCACTTTCACAAAATTAATCATAATAACATTAACATGGAATCTAAAGATAAAATAAGGGAATTTATAACCACAAACATGAATAAAAAACTTAATAAACAACAGATTAAACCATTGGATAAAAGTATTTCATATACAGAGGTTGTTACACAAATAAACAAGCTTAAATCAAACAAAGCACCAGGTAATGATGGTATTATACCAGAGATATATAAAATCCTTTCTAAAAGTACATATTCATTAATACATAAGGTTTTTATTTTGGCCCAAAATGAATTAATAACCCCCCCATCTTGGCAATATACATTTATTTCGCCAATCTTAAAACCTAATAAAGATCCAACTAGATGTACTTCATATCGACCCATCTCATTACTTAATGTTGATTATAAAATGTTTATGAGTATTTTCGCTGATAGATTGAAGACAATCATCCCTGGCATTATAGATATAGATCAGACAGGCATCATTGTAAATAGAAATACTTTTGATAACATAAGGAGAACTCTAGCATTAATTGATTTTGCAAATAGGAAAAAGAAAGATTTAACTCTTATTAGTCTTGATATAAGCTCAGCATTTGATTCAGTAAGTTGGGACTACCTGTTTACCTTACTGAAGTGCACAAACTTCTCAGAAGCATTTGTAAATCTAATTGAGCATTTATACAGAGGAACATTGGCTTATATTAAGATAGGAACATATGTCTCACAAAAAATACCAATTTTTAAAGGTACAAAACAAGGGTGTCCACTCTCCACTATTATTCACTTTAATAATGGAGCCTTGTGCTAATTTGATCAGAAACAGTACTGGCATAGAGGGATTTGAAATAGATGAAAATACAACATCTAAAATTCAACTCTTTGCAGATGATGTTCTAATTACATCAGCAGGATCTAATTCTTCTATGCAGTCTCTGTTTGATAAAATGATAAATTTTAAAAGTATTTCTGGTTTAATATTCAATGAAGAAAAAACTAAAATACTACCTATATATATGCACGAAAAATGTTCTCATTAATGATTTTACTAAATATGTACCCAATTCAGGTCAGATAACTTATTTAGGTATAATATTATCTAAAGATATTAAATCTATTATACATAATAATTATAATGCCTGTCTTCTTAATATACAAAATCTCTTTAATACCTGGAATAATATGTTTTTTACTATGGAAGAGAGACTTACAATTATTAAAATGATAATTTTTCCCAAGATATTATACTTAATACAATCAATAACACTTCCACCTACAAACATAATTATCAAGAAATTGAATACACTAATGTTAAATTTCCTATGGGCACCTAATAGACCTAGGATTGCTTTAAAGAAACATACTAATAGTTGGTCTCAAGGGGGTATTTCTTTTCCAGACTTCAATTTATATACTATCTCTTCTATTATAAAAGTTATTACTTTATTAATAGATCAGTCATATGTTGCAAAATGGAAAGATTACTGGGAGATAATTAGTATTCACTTCATGAAAATCTTTTTAACACATAAAAATATGATTGTAAATAACTCCATGTTATGGTTACTGAAAGAATTTTGTACCTCATCTATTACACCTAAACATATAGTTAGTTACCCATTAAACATTATTATTAGCTATCGTAACTTTATATTCATACATCCTAAATATAAAGAATGTAATTTTATTATATTCCCTATAATGTATACTCGGGGTATGCTTTTGTCATCCACTTCTGAAGGAACTCATTTAACTACAGATAATGATCTAAAGTACTGGTATCAGTTGATATCTGATAATAAAGTTAAAAATCTAGATTTCTTAAAACAAGAATTTGATCTAAGAGAAACCTGCTGGTTATAGGTTCATACCTTTAGGCAATATCTCATTGATAAAATAGATCTAATGTCTATAACAGTTAAAGAATCTGTCCCAACATTGATTGATTACTTGATATCAAATTTACAACATAAAGTTTCTGATAAAGGTAAACTTTCATACATACATAAAATTATCAGACAAGAAACTTTTTTACAGTGTGTATACCTACTGGAATTATTTCATTTCCATTAATGGTGATCCACCAAATCAACAAGATAAACAATATAAATCTGCCTATAAAACTACGTCTTCCATTGTCTGGAGACTTTTTACATGGAAATTTTTACATAGATCCTTTTATACACCTTTGATGATGAATAAAATAAATAATAAAGATAATCTATGTAAAAGATGTAATATAGAAATTAATGCAGACTGAGCTCATATGTTTTATGACTGTATAAAATTGAAAGAATATTGGAAGTCAATTAATGAATTTTGCAGGCTGCAGGCTTTTTACAGATAATTTTATTATTTCTAAATCTCTTATATTATTCAACACACCTGTACCTCAAAGTGTTAAAAAGGTTAAGCTTCCCCTGATATGGTCTATTCTAGCAGTGGCTAGAAAAATAATAACCAGAAATTGGATTTCAGATACACCTCCTTCATTCAATGAATTTAAAAATGTTATGAATATAGTGTGCCATATGGAATTGAATACAGTGAAGTTAAGAACTAATAGAAAAACGTCTTATTATATTGTATGGGATAATTTACAAAACTTGTTAAACAAATCTTAACTTCAATAACATGGTATTTTAGTTTAATTAATTGATCTGATTGTAGGGGATGTCTTTGTAAATACTTTGGTTGCTTTGTTGAATGTTATAATCATACCTATGTTAATTACTTGTATAAAATTGTTATGATATTTTCTTGTATGTTAAAAACAATAAACTTGTTTTAAAAAAAAAAATGTAGACCATTGCATTCTCAGAAGAGTCATGATCAATGTGTACTATCCTTCCTTCTACATAACACTTTTTGCATTGTTGACAAATCTACCATTGTACGTGTTCCTCTTCATAACAAGTCAGAAATTGCAGCAATATTCCCAAAGGCTTTCCGGTAGCCCACTGTATTGCAGTCAAAGGCAGTAAATGTGCTTTTTTTTTTTTTTTTTTTTTTTTATATTCACTCTGTTGACTAGACTGACCCATTGGTTCCTCATACTTCACCCACATTACCAATTTGTTTCTCTACCAGAGGGACAAGAGCAGTGCCCCTAGGGAAAGTTGCCAATCCTCTCTCCTTCCCTGAGCATACTGGACTTCATCTCTGGGCAGGACAAGAGTCCTATGGTCCAGTTATGTCCTGTCAATTGAGATCTCCAGTGACTTGGGTTAAGACAAAGCTTGGTTCCACCTCCTCCCTTGGGTGACATCCCTAGAGCTCATTTATTCCTCATATCAACCTCACAAGACCCACCCTTTAGTTAAAGGTATGACTCAGGTGATAGGGAATGAGCAGTAAGTTGACTATGTGGACAGACCTACTTCAGTGCCTTGTGGCAGCACTGCAAGCTTCACAATGGCTGCTCATTAGGGAATGCACATGTACACTATTGTGCATGGAGTTCTCACACTTTTGCATCACGAGTATTGCTAGGTCTACTGCCACCAGAAAACATCCGCTTTCTAGAAAATGTCACTAATACTGTGAGTTGCTACTGCGTTCCTCCCACAATAATGGTTGTGTTTTCTCCATCCACTCACTCCCATCTCCATATCTGGTTCCATCAGAATCAACACCGTTAGCTACACATATAGCTGGGTTTGATAAGGTCTTTATCCCAGTATACTACACAGAATGGTGGTGATGTGCTTTCTTGACCTCCAGTGACCTTTTCTGAGACTTTTGTTCATTTCTCATTTTTATTTTGACAACATCCACACAGTTCAAACAGTCTTCACCATCTGGTACTTCACTGCATCATAAACAACACAACCTGTATTTGTCTTTCATGCACAGTAACTGCTGTTCAGTATACTAATAATTAGATTCAGCTCTTTCTCTCTATGTTCTCTACATCTCTGCTGCAAAATTAAGATACTGTAATATTATGCTGGAATCAATGAAAAATCTTCATCATCACCTCCATCCAAATGCTTGGTAT
The DNA here is from genome assembly GCF_019279795.1 of Protopterus annectens. Classification (NCBI taxonomy): domain Eukaryota; kingdom Metazoa; phylum Chordata; order Ceratodontiformes; family Protopteridae; genus Protopterus; species Protopterus annectens. The sequence goes on from NC_056739.1 coordinate 1,671,344,298, forward strand.
ACAATGGTAAATTATTTGTTAACATTATCAATTCATGCAAGATTACTTTATAGTTATACCCAAATCTTTACAATTTTTTTGCCATATGGTCTTTCTCTCAAGTCAAGCACACTGTTGGTAACCTTTTCCACAGTAATCTTTTTTAAATATTTTACAGTATTTCAGAGCCCAACAGTAAGTTATAACTTCACTCAACACCCACTATAATTTTTAGATTTATATCACTCAAATACACTAAATATTGCCTTTATACATAGTGACTGATAAAAAATACATCAGGGTCTCTATTATTCCATTCATTATAGCCCACCATCTATCTAATCTATTTATATCCTCACTTTCAACCTAGCTGCCTTCAGTTTATGTGTTAATGCCCCCAAAATGGCTCGATAAAGTGAACAGTCATCACCCTATCATTCTTCTTTACTAAATCTCTACATTTCATTGTTATCCTCATGACCAAATTACAAGTATTCTCTATTTGTTTTAATTCCTTTCATTCTTCAAGTTGGCAGCACATTTCTGAATGCTTCTCTAAGCTCCCCTTTTACACATACCTCTAACCCTCCCTCTCTAAACAACTGTGCTTAATTTCCATCCACTAATCTCAACAACTCCTTTTTTGTGATCTTCTCAACATTACCCATAAGCCTCCCCATTAGGAAATAAGCTTGACTTTTTCTAGTAAACCTATTATATTTAAAATGTTTCAATTCCATTCAAATTCCTATTCTTATTCATTGCTAGAACATGCTACCTAAAATCAGGTATGCTGTAACCACTTAAGTTTTTCCCCGTACTTTATCTTTGTTGGCTGAACCTTCATCCATTACCATTCCAGATGCATTAATCACAATATTTCTCAATTTCTATGCTCTGCTGACTTAACTGAATTAAAATTTTCCATACCAATAAAAGTATAAAATGTTATATACCCGAGGGCCACCATTAGTGTGAGAGAAGATATGCAAAGTCCAATACATGATAAAAAAAAAACTTCAATTAATGTAACAACTGGAACAGTCTGAAAAGTTAAAATTATGCCTTTCAGTTAGACATTAATGATTGGTTTAGGTGAGGAAAAAAATACTGTTTCTACTTCTTGATCTAACAAAAGTAAAGCTCTGTGCATATGCAACTGGAAAAGTCAAGTTTTGCTCTTGAACAAAGAAACAATTTACCTGTGGAGTAAAAGTACTTTTACAGTGAAGTAAGTTGGTGGATATACCTTGCTTAACTAAGATATCTCAACAGCCAACCAACTATCAATTAAGACATACTGCTGTAACTTTACAAAAATGCAGTGACTAAAGTAATATATATATATATATATATATATATATATATATATATATATATATATATATATATATATATATACACACACACACACACACACACACACACACACACACACACACACACACACACACACACACGCGCGCACACACACACATAATATATATACATACACGCATATATATATATATATATATATATATATATATTTATATATGTATGCATATACATTTATATATATATATATATATATATACATATATATATATATATATATATATATATATATATATATATATATATATATATATATATATATATATATATATAGATATAGATATAAATATATGTATATATACCCACACACACATGCACACACATGCACATACATCAACATATAAAATAATAAGAGACTATAAGTCAGAATTTAAATTAGACAGGTGATCCACTGTGGCGACCCCTAACCGGGAAAAGCTGAAAGAAGAAGAAGACGAAGAATTTACCTGGCCACAGCTGATGACATTTCTTAATCCCCATTTTCGGCTCCTATACAGAGGCTACTTCAAGAAAAACTTAACAGCAAGCAAGGTTGTTTTGCTTTGTATAAACAGAGATATTTTATGAGCATCATGGAAAGAAGGTAGCTATAATTGCAATATTGTAATTTTATGCAAACCGAGCATAGATGCTAAGGAATAGATACAATACCCAAATTCCTCATGTATTCTCTTTTGCTTAAAATAATCATGTACATGCAATAAATCTGCAAAACTTAGCTGAACAATGTTAGAAACATAGCATCATAGGAAAAATACTAGGCAGTTTATCACTGGGACAATCAGACACCTAGCCATACATATTTCTAAGCAGACACACTTGATTGTTCATGCCAGCCTTTTGACAACTTACTAGCCCTTAACTATCAAATTGAGCTGGACCATATATGAAATCCAAGGGCAAATTTGTTTCTACCTATCCAACCAGCCAATGTAGCAATTTGATTGACCTGTAGTGATGATTTATATCACAGGTTGTTAATGTGATGAGTTAATAACCTATCCCTTCAGTAAGACTTGTTTGTTTGCTGATGTAGATTTAAATCCCTAATGTGGGTGTTTGTAGAGCCACTGGTTTTGCAAAGAAACAGGAAGTCATATAGCATTATGTGCATGAATGTTTTAGCAACTCAAATTTAGTAGGTCTTCCAAATTGCTAAACAATAGTGTATTTAAGGACTATTATGTACACAGAATAACTCATGACTAAACCTATTAGTGAGTGCTTAAAGCAAAATATGAATATCTAACTATAATTACATTAATAATTGCTTGATTTGCATTCATCTGTCTTTCAAACAACTGTTTACATAATATAGCATTTGAGTACCCATATTCAGCATTGCCAGATTACATTTTCTTTTCTTACAAATACAGATATAGAAAAAAATATTTTTCTTAAACAAAGTCCTTAAATGCTGAAATAATCTGTGTTATAGTGTTATTATTAAATAATTTACTATTAAAACAGCATTTAATAATGCAGAAATCTGTGGTACTGATGAATGTATTTCTATATGTATTTAATATGTAAAATTTCTATTTTCTGGAGGAACTTTTCTCCTCAGGCCAACACTGAAAATGGGCATTTGTAGCCCAATTGGATAAACCCGGTCAACAATTATAAAATAAATATAAAATAAATAAATAAAATTTAGAACCTTCTGCCTAATTGCTGGGTAATATTGTTTTAAGATGCAAGAATATCCTTTTAACATAAATTCTAACACAGATGTGATCAGAAATATCAATAAACTAAACAGAAAATATCAGTTAAAGAAGTGATCAGATTAAGGAAGAGGAAACAGTATTCAGTCATGTGCCTTATAATCCTTATCCCACGCCATGTCCATCATAGTCAAAAATAAATAAATAAATACATTTCTTAAAACCATCTGACTTTTAAGATGCAAGAGTCACCTGAATTAGAAGATGGTAGCTTTCTTGAAGGATTTACCAATGAATCACACAAAGCTTTTAGGCACGTTTTGCTGCACAGAAACTGTTCAGTAAGAGTAATGTTTAACATTACACTGCAGGATTGTAATATGACTGATGTTACAGATTACTTCTGCAAGTAAAAAATAATGTTATACCCTGCCTAATCAGAAACTTTCAGTTTTATGACAATGCCTAAATGAACAAGTTACACTTATTAGGTTGAATCCAGTGTACTTTTTAATAGACTTACTATGAGTATGAGTGTGATGGGCAAGAGGGATGAAGGATGAAACAAAAAGAAAAGCATACTTTTGTATAAAAATCAAACTCAATTTTGGTAGTATTAGCAGAAGTGAATTCAGAGTGTGTATAAAGTATGTAAATTAAAAATAACTGCACTTGGCACACAAAGTGTAATAAAACAAGTCATAAGAATGAGATAAAGCAAGAGAAGACTCAGCAAACATAATTCTGACTATCTCCCTTTCAACTTCTTGTTTACTTCCTATACTGCCCTAAGTCAGGAATATAGCATCATACAAACTGTGTCATCCAGTCCACTAATTCTTTATTGTGAAGAACCATTTCTTTTTCTCCTTTGGTGTGGTACTGTGTGTTCAGTGAACTGAAGATGTAAGGCACAAAGATCAGATTATTATTTTGACAAAAGCTAGCAAGCTCATGTTTCTTCTTTCCAGTCCTCTTTGTCCACTGAACCTACCTGATGGTTTCCCTTCCTAGACCTAATAAGCCTACTCTCTCTCTCTCTCTCTCTCTCTCTCTCTCTTGGGACATGGGCAGGCATCTCTGCGGCAGACTGGAGTCCTACAACCCATTTGTTCCTGCCTGCAGATTCCAGTCAGCCCAGTGAGCAGCAGGGAGAGGACCGGCTTCAGGCGCACAGGAGTGTTGAACCATCCCCATCTAGTTCTAAATCCCAAATGCAAATTTCTTGAGCTTCACAATGCTGCCATATACAGGGAAGCCGGTGTGCCTCCATATACAAGCTATTCCTTGTGCTGCTTTGTGCAAGGCACCACTTGGCAGCATGTGCTCAGCATTCTCATGATCCGTGGTTGTAATACCTTGTGTTCCCACTGTTACCCAAGTGCAGCACCAAAGCAACCTCCCACCTGTCCGTATAGGTAAGCTAGCATCAGCCACTCACTACTATACTTTCTGACCAGGTCCATCCAGTAATCATGCCTCTAAGCAAACACATGTCATATGGGTCACATTCAGGATTTCATCCTTCTGCAATGGGTGGGCAGCAGCAGTCTCATCTTCCTTAAAGGGCTTCTGCAAATAAGTAATTACCTTAGCATATTTTGTTTCCCCAGTCTTAAACAGGTAACTAAGAACAAATTTTTTGTATAATTAGCAATTAGCCTGAAAAGAAAGAAGGTTTTCAGCAATGGACTTAGGATTATGATTCTGTGTTTTGAATGGAGAGTGAAGTGAATGATGTGCTTATTGTTCCTTTTGTGACAATTCCTGTAACAGGTTAAATACTTTTGGAAAACATCTAGTTAAATCCAGGCCTTGATTGTCTTCAGGCATATTGTTCTTCTAGCCTTATTGTTCACTGTTCTATACTGTCTTGAATAAACTGATTTTGAATAATGAGAAAACCTGTAGTGCAGTTCTGATTCTTCTTCTCTAATGTGTGAATGCAGTGTCAGTGCCTATATCACCAGGTGGGTTACAAACTGGCTCACAGGTAGAACCCACAGTGTGAAAGTAGCTGACACCAAGTCAGACTGCCGACCAGTCATGAGTGGAGTCCCACAGGGTTCGGTCCTGGGTCCTCTCCTGTTTGGTATCTACTTCTCTGAAGTCCAGGCCAACACAAAGGGAATCTGGCTGACAAAGTTCTCAGACGATTGCAAGTTGGGAGCTATTATTAACTCCCCGAGTGATGTTGACATCCTGCAGAAAGTCCTCACTGAGACCAACGACTGGTGTCAGAACCATGGCCTTAAGCTCAATGTCACAAAATGTGTCATCTTCCCCTTTGGGAAAAACCCAGTTCCCATGAATTACCACATCAATGGTAGTCCACTGAACACAGAAGGCGTTATAAGAGATCTGGGAACACAGGTTAACAGCAACCTCTCTTTTGACCACCACATTGCCACTGTGGTCAGAAAGTCCTTCTATGTGGTACATCTTATTACTAAGGGTTTTGCATCCAGGAAGAAAGAGGTCATTGTCTCCCTCTAGTCTTCCCTCATTAGGCCAATCATCGAGTACAATGGTCCATTTGGCATGTACCTCAGAAAACACCTGCAACAACTGGAGAGGCCACAAAAGTACCTCATAAAGAGGATCCTAGGCTTTAAACATTTGTCCTATATAGACACACTAAAAAGACTCCAACTATTCTGTCTCATATCGCCTACTTAAAAGTGATCTCTGCTTGACTTACAAAGCCATGTCTGACCCAGCTCTGTTAGAAATACTACATCTAAAGAAATCCCAATCCCTCTGCACCACACGCTCCAGACACCTCAACCTCATTACCACAATCAACAGAACATGCTAGAGGGACAGGTTCATAATCCAGAGACTGCCATGTTATGGAATAGACTTCCCATACATGTCAAGCAGAGCACCTCATTGGCCCACTTTAAGAGAAATTTTGATGAGTGGATGGGAAATAGTAAATTCACCCCAGGGATCACTCCAGTGGGTTTTCTCGACAGAGACACTTGGAACTAAGGTTGGGTGGCATGCTGCTAGGGTAATCTTATGGGCTAGGCTTGTAAAGGCCCCAAGGCCATTAGCCTAGTACACACCTATGAACCTACGAACCTATATTAGCTCGGTGCTGTTGCAATAGTTAGTGCAATTTCCTTATATGGAGTAGATAAAGTTGATTTACCTCTTGAATTTTTAGATATATTTGTATTTACTTGTTTCTCAGGTTTATTATCATAATTGTTTATCTGCAAACCAGCTCCTGTGGCACAAAGGAATAAAATACTGACTAAAGCCCAGCCAACCCTGGTTTGATTACCAGCTTGGGCATCTAGTGGATCTGCCGATCCTATGGAGGAGGGGGAAAGAATGAGGCTGTCCACACCTACAATCCTTCAGACAGGGGTGATAATGCAAAAGAGCGTTTATATTACCTCGTCCAAATTTTACTGCATCAAAGCAATAAATGTTGAACACAATTGATCGATGCAGTAAAATATCAAACGAGTATAAAAAAAACAAAGAAAAAAAAAAACTAAAGGGCGTAGGCAGGAGGGCAAGCCCCCCTGCACCCCCACACCCCCCACTACTTAAATATACCAACTCTCAGACAGCACTACATTGAGGTAAATGGAAATCTCCCCCTACAGAGATTTCCATTTACCTGGCCGATATTCTTCACTTTCGATATTGTCGTGGCAACAATATCAGATTCGATATTGTCAGCTTGCAACAATACAATATAGGCCCGCAAAAGATGGCACGGGGGAAAAATTTAAGCAAATAAGTTCCTTCAGAGGTAGCCTTCATCATGACTACATGAGACAAATCACTCACAAAAAGGAAGGCATTGTGGTCCCCACAGTGATGTTGATTAGCCCTACCCCTGACCAGGGGATGGGTTAGGGTCCATTATATTTTGCAAGTGAGGGGACAAACCACTCTTATAGTTGCAGTTCCTAAAGGTCACAGTTAGTGTTAATGAGTCACCAGTAAATGTCTAAATATAATAAAACACAGAAAAGCAGCCAGCAATTCAAACCACAGCCAAGGAAGTCACTGTTATTTGCCAATAAGTAAAAAATTCTTATTGTAGGTAAGCGCTTTCATGGTGCTACTCACACCACTTCATCAGGCCTTGAGTTATGTCTGTCACTTCCATACTGGTGATACCCAACATTGAAGAAAGAATGAGCTGAAGTCTGATTATGGGGAAGACTTGTTGGCTGGCAGGTAAAGAAGCAGGAAGAAGCAAAAAATAAAATAATTACTAAGGCTACTAGTATAGTATAGGAGTTGTGTGACATCAGACTAGAGGACTCTGCTAGAGCAGAGCTTTTGTCACAAAATACTGTAACTATGACACTGAATTTATGGATTCCTCAGTGAAGTTATATGGTAAGTTATTTATCTATAATTTCTAAAAATAAATACTGTGTTTATCACACGTTTTCATCTTAGAATATTTTACTTTGGTGTTTTTAATGAGACTCCTTAACAACTGTTTTTTTTCAGTTATATCCATTTTACGGAATTAATGACAGCAGTATAATTTTCTGAAAAATAAATGTGTATATAACAAATAGTCAGTGTTTGTATTATTCAACCTAATGCCAACTTTAACATACATGGAGTCTGGCTGGAAACTCAATGCAATAAAAAAATAAAACTAAATATTTTTGCAAGGAAAATATTACATTGAACCTCACACCCTATATATATATATATATATATATATATATACATATATATATATATATATATATATATATATATATATACATATATATATATATATATATATATACACACACACACACACACACACACACACACACACACACACACACACACACACACACACACACACACAGGTTCTGCTTTATTTATTTTGCCTGGTATTTTTATTGTGTGTATATATATATATATATATATATATATATAAATATATATATGACTAAGTGCCAAAATACTGACTGTACTAAATGTTGAAGATATTAAATGTCAAAATACAAAACGTTGAAAAAGGAATATGCTCTTTCGCCACTGTTCTATAATTCCAGAGTTAGTATATATAATTAGCTTGGGGGTGTGGCTGGTACAGGGTTGCTTGCCCTCCTGCATTAAATAGGTTTCAACATTTTGTATTTTGACATGTAGTATCTTCAGCATTTTGGCATGTAATTATATATATATATATATATATATATATATATATATATATATATATATATATATATATATGGGTCTACCTGAGTAGATCGATTTCAAAAAAAGCTTTAAAACGACTTCACCGACGCCAGGAGATCGATGACAGAGAAGACCGACCAGACACACCCAGATTGAGAACACTGCGATGGGGAAGGATGTGTGATGTAAGTGGACGGACGTTAGGGTGCGCGAGGTAGGTAAGTGTAGTGATGTGTTGAATGTGTGGCGGGTGGGGTGGAGTGGAGTTAGTGCGCTAGTGGCGGCCGGGTTGGTAGTATGGTGTGGTAAGTGGGGTAGGGCGATGTTGGGTGGTTGTTGTGTAGGGGTAGGGGTGGGATAGGTGAGTGGGGCGTTGGCGTGGGGGGCGAGGTGTGTGGTGTGTAGGGGTGTTGGCGCCGGTGAGGGGATTGGGTGGAAGGCAAGTGTGGGATGAGGGAAGTGAGGGTGGGAAGTGTGTTGGTGGTAAAGTGGTGAGGTGTGTAATGTGTGTGTGGAGTTGGCGCGTTGTGGGGGGGTAGCGTGGGATAAGGGTGTATTAAGGTGTTAGTGTTGGTTCGGGTATATTGGGTTGTTTGTGTGGTGTGTTGTGTAGGAGTGGGATTTGTTTTGTTTGTTGGTGTGTGTATGTTGTTAGTAGTGTGTTCGTGTTTGTTGTTTGTTTTGTGGACTGGTGATGTGTTTTGTGTGTGGGGTTGTTTGTTGCTTTGTTTTTATGTATGGGGTCTAGAAGTTGTGTTTGTAGGTGTCATGTTTGTGAACTGTTGATATATATACATAGATAGAATAGATACATATTTCTAGATATATATATATATATATATATATATATATAGATGTACTTTGAAACATTAAAATACACAAACCTCAAATGGATAAACATAGTCCCAAAAGATCAAAATCTAAAAGACTTACATTTTTGTGGGGGGTGACCCCCCTGTAGCCCCATATGGGAGGCTACATCCCCACACCCCTTGTTAATTACATATACTAACTCTGAGATCACTCTATAGTGGAAACATGGCAAATTCCACTATCTCTACTGTTCACAATAGTGCACAGGCATAATACCAACAAAAGCGATCACATACACACACACACACACACACACACACACACACACACACACACATATATATATATATATATATATATATATATATATATATATATATATATATATATATATATATATATATATATATATATATATATATATATATATATATATATATATATATATATATATACAGAAAGACAGACAGCCGGATTCATGAATATCCATTCAAGAATAAGCTTATTCTTGCACAGAGAAGTCAGTATCTGTGTAGAGCAGCAGTGTGCCTTGTATATTAATGAAGATGCACTGCTCAGCTCTTACACAAACACAGGTCTGTGTGTGAGTGCAGGGGGTGTGTCTGAGAGCAGTGTTCTCACAATACACATGCCCCCTGCACACCAGAATTGCCATACAGCAATTTCAATAGAGTGAGATCACTCTTACACCTCCCCACCCATCAGGGTAAGAAATCTGGACAAAGCCATGAGGGATAATTGTATCTACAAACCTAGAAAGTTGATAGAGTAACAGGTTTAGCATTAACGTGGATATTCTAAAGGGTACAAAGTAAAAAATGCAACAAATAGACACATATGCAATAACATTTAAGCATAGCTGCATGGGTGTGCCCGTTGCTTAGCTATGCTTAGCCCAGCTGAAACAGCATGATAAGTTAGTGCAATAGTGTAGTGGTTAGAGCATATGCCTCGTATATAGTCATTCACAGTTCGAGCTTCATCAAAGCCATTTTCATTTTGTATGTGTAATCATTACAATTTTAATTTATTTGTATATTTATGTAGGAAGTAACTTATATTTCTCAACCAGAGTGGTGTATTAGGGCCAGATGTGAGGTGTCAGTGTAATAAAGTAGTGAAACCCCCATATAAACACAAGTGCCCCATACAGTATAGTCACACAAGAATAAATCTAATGAAACCACATTGGGGGATATCAGGGAAGATAAACACATTTATAATATGCAATGAATGACAAATCAGTCCCATACAGGTAGTAGTCCAATAAAAAATCAAATTACATTTGGCCGGAAGTGATTTCAGGCAGCCCACTTCACTGAAACCTCATTTGACTGAAAGCACATTTAGTCAAAAATGGTATTTAGCCTCTACCCCACTGCAATACGAACCCTGGAGTGAGAATATAAAGATAGGGGGTGTGGGGGGCCCATATTTTGCAACCAGTTTTTACTGATGTTATATGTTTTAATGTATTTTTAATGGATACTCATGTATATAATAGTGCATAAACTCCTTACTGAATATTCTCACTCCAGGGTCACACTGCAGTGGGGCAGGGGCTAAATACCATTTTCAACCAAATGTAATTTGATCAAATGTGCTTTCAGTCAAATGAGGTTTCAGTGAAGTGGGCTACCTGAAATCATTTTCGACCAAATGAAATTCGACCAACTATAGTAGATCTATATATATATATATACCTTGAGACCCACTACTGTCCCACTACTGTCCCTGTTGTGTGATTTATTCAAATGTACAGCTATAGAATTGACATATTTATTATCAGTAATACCTCTGACATGTTCTAACAGCCTAGTTTTAAAACATGCGCTACTGTCCCCACATAAAATATAAGGCCATCTAAGAGCATTCTCTGTACACCAGCCTTTTGAATGTACAGGCTTCAACATGTTTCCCAGTGATTCCCCTCAGCAGGAATTACAGCACTAAATAATGATAGACCAGTATATCTCTCCACCTACTACTGTATGACATCTGGACAAAGCCTGACACAATTGGTAGAGAAAAGCCCAAATACATGTCCATACATGAAATATTGCTGTTATACACTGAGAAAGTTTCTGGTGTTACAGGGTTTGTTGTAACATATCTTTTCTGAGGGATATAAAGTCAGAAAAACAAATGGATGTTACCATCTACATAATGCAATCACCAGAGTATGGTACTGATTTGCCAAGGACAACACCTGTCTGGGGAACAGTCCATACTTAACAGGCTAACCTGTGGGCATTATGTGGATGGCCCTACAGTTGAGAGCTATGCAGAGACAGAACTTTGTCAGACTGAAACCCATGCAGAAGTAGCATGTGCAGACAAACCCTGTTAAACTAGCATTATTCCAAACATATAACAGCAATACTCACATTTTGCTCCTAAGTCTTGAACCTTCCCCACCATTTAGTTGGCTTGTCTCCACAAGTCTTGTTGTAAGAGGTAGTAGCTCACACAACTCCAGGATGTCTTCCTCACAAGTAAGGGAAAGGGCCAACACCCACATGGAGTACTCATTTATAGGAGTGTGTTACCATGACATTAGCTATTGGAAGAACTACACAATTGCTCTGCATACAATTAGTAAGTGGGGAACCCCAACAGGTGCACAGGCCATCACCTGGTCATGAGTATCACTTACAAAAGTCATGCTGCCACCTATTCACCTATGTAGTGCACAGAGAGAGAGAGAGAGAAGTAAATGAAACATAAAGTGGAAAAGAGAAGAAAGAAAAACGGTAAGTGAAACATGTAAGCAAGTAATTGAATGTAGCACTTTGTCTGTAATAATGGGAAATATGACTTGGAGGAATATATGTCCCAACAAGACATGCTGTATTAATGTCCTGCTAAACAGCTGCTATGGCCATAGCCTATGGCCCTCTGTGCAGTGGGAGATATCACAGACATACCTCTCAGCTGTACAGATCTTCACAGAATGTCCACATTTTACCATCATGTATTTTTGTCTGTTCCACCTGAGATCTGTACCTTTCTGGCAAGTAGCTGAGGATTGAAGTCATAAGGTGATGCCAAACACTTGAGTTTAAGAATCTACATCCTTAAGAATATTCACCGTAATGCTAAATGTATCATTCTATTAACTTCCTATGTTTGTAACAGGTATATTTAAAGTTTGTCCCTATTTACCCCCCCCCCCATCATTTTAGACATTGTCCAGATGTGATGCTCTGAGAGGTTGTGAGGTGGAAATCACAGCTCAGAAGCCTGACTCACCTGGGAAAGAACAGCTCATATATGATAACCTGTAGGGGTGTCTGTCAAACAGTTGTGACTGTGCTACTATTAGGCTAGTTAATGGGATGTTTTTTTCATATCCATGTTACCTGTGATTATGAGTATGACACATGTTTGCCTTGTAAAGCTAAGATGCCTATAGAGGGCATGTGCATAGTAGTGTACTGTTGCAGACATGTGTGTTGAACTGCATGCGATGTATTGAATTAATAACATTCAACTGTATAGCATTCTGCTGGACAATAGGGACATTTGTGACTGATATCTGTAGTCACATACACATATACCTGTATTATGTCAGCCAAAGCATTGGCAGGTCTGTGAGCAATAGCATTGTAACATAATAGCCTACTCATGACTGTTGGACATCTTCCATGCTATCACAGTGATGTCAAACCCTACTGTGATATCAACGTACTAATGTATGGTGCAGCTATTTTAGTACAGTATCAACAATGATGTCACCTTTGAAACCCATTTATGTGTGCCATTGTCTAGACTTACTGCTGTAACAGGTTAAGAATTGTGACTGAGTGGCAAGACTGTAACTGCAGTGTGCCATACCAACATACAACAGAAATCTATACTGGGTATCCCCGGAGCACATGTATGTATGCTTATGTTCAGCTGGAAGGCACAAAACTAAATCACATGGGCTTCAAAGCATTCAGGTACATAGGTTGTGCATGTTGCACTTGTATGTAATATCAGTGTCAGTGCATACAACAGACAGAAATGTGTACAGCTACTGGTTGTTGCAGTGCCCTGACACTGATATGGGTACTAGAGTAGGCATGATATTCAGCTATTAATCAGAGAAGTGTCCACTTGTGTTATGACCCTCTGTCCATGCCTACCACTACTAGCTATATCCAAACCTATATACAGTGGATATCACAAGTGTACACATACCTTTTAGACTGCTAGCTATGTGTGCTGTATGACAATCAGACCACTGTAGATCATTTCATAATGTTTCTCATCTTTATGTGACCCCTATCCTGTACACTTCCATTGAAATACAATCAACTGTGTTTCTAGGAAGGTAACCAACTATTGCCAAGTTAAGATGTGTCATGATGTTAAACTCCAGACGAAGAAGGATGAATGCTGTAATCATCTCAAGAGGTGCATACACAACATATCAGATTAAGGGTGCACACAAAAATTCAACTGGCTTATTGTACTGAGTATTATTTCCATATGTTTTCACAGACCCAATTGTTATGTTTTCAATTGAATTGTGCAGGCTATAGGTCACACTACAGGTGGAAATTGTTATGAAATGAGTTACTGTTGTGTCATGTTCCAATTGCATAAATACCAGGCAGTGTATCAGGGGTGTGTACCCTTTACATCCACTGTAGCTATATGGGAACAGCAGTACCTGACCTGTATATCCAGCCTCCACCAAGGTAGAGTAATCCCCTTTGATGGTCAGCAGCAATACACGAACCACATAATAGGCTGCTACAATGGCTGTACAAGGATACATAGGTGCAGGCAACAACTTTGATGCAAGTCCACGTATATCTGATCAAGAAGGGAAGCTCACAGGTGATGTCCTATAAGGCTGACTATGACTATGAATCTGACATATCCACACCACCAAGGACAATTGCAACCGTATCTCCACATATGTTGTAAGTCTCAGATGAAACAACATAATTCACCCACATGTCGTGGATATAGGCAACCTGTATCACACAGGTTAGGTGGGAACATTGCCACCCTATCTACCCCAGATGTACATGGAGATATGCATATCAACCACGCTCCACCCCTCAGCAGTTGTGAGCATGTATATATTCCCTACTGATGGCAACAACAGCATATCTCCATGGGGCATAATCACATCAGTGTCTGCCTCCAACATGAACTTAGGCATGTGCTCAAAGCTCCATCACACACCACAGTCAAACACAGACCTGTCACCATACACCCACCATCCACATGGAAGGTGACCACTGTCAACCCTCTACACAGAAATGAATGAAGGATAGAGGATTATGCAATCAAGTGTCCATCATTGGGGAATAAGATAGCTCAGGGACAGGTGTGTAAAGCAAGCTGCTATAGCCATGATAGCTTGGAGAGTTTCGAGGTATTCTGGATTATTTGCAAGTAATATCCACTGTTGATGTGCATTTTGACAACCATATGAAGTCCTGTGACCTTTTCCTGTTTATGTCTTCCAGGTAACATGCTGAGTACTCACCTACCAGCATTCTCTGTTGGAGAAACAGACATCATCACCCAATATGTGATTGGACATTACGCCCTATCATGTGGACGGAGAGCAGAAGATGTGTGGGAGAGGACTGCCCTGTGGAACAGTGTGGTCCACAGGGTAAATGATAAAGGCCTGCACAGCAGAACTTATGAGCATGTGCAGCATCAGGCCACTGACCTCAAATGCCATGCCCATCAATTGGCTGCTGCTGTTGTGAGGGACCAGCTAGCCGCAGGTGGGGGCCCAGCCATCCAGCCCCCACTGACACCCACCGAGGAGCTCCTCACCACAGTTGGGCAACATGCATAATGCACAAGCCATGATGCTGAGGGAAGCATTGTAGAGGTGGGTTGCATACACATACTGGATGAGGAGCATACAGGTAAGGGCCCAATGGGGATTAGTACAGTAATGTATCAGACATACATGTATCTGTATTGTATCTACATTCATGTGTCAGGTCCAATTGCAGTTGTGGATGGGGTTTTCTCATGCACAGAGGTGCACATCTATGGTGTGGACAGGACATTGTGTATTACTGTGGTTAGTACTGTAGATGTGCAGTCATGCTGCATCCATCCTGTACCAAGACCACATGTGCTTTGGCTGACAATAACTCCCTCTCACAACTACCTAGGACACTCTGGTCTGCATATGGGACAGCAACCTGAAGCTGGCAATTATTACATTCTTCTGTTGTTGCCTGGCAATACCCCAGGCATGTGAAGTGCATGCAATTTACCATGCACACAGCTATCAGTAATAGCTATATTATTTTATGTAATAGCTATATTGCTTGTTGTACATGTTCACTTGTGCTGGGGTTAACTGTATTGCATCACAGTGGTCACCACAGGGGCCTATCTGACATGAATCCAACATTCCTGTAGCATACCTCACAACTTGTCAGTACCAAGATGTCTGGACAGAGGCCAACAAATTGTGCTGGACAAATGGCCTAAGGTAAGGTCATGCGTGACACATTACTGGTATACAGTGGATATAAATTGTGTACACACCCCTCTTAAGATTAAAGGTGTTCCTGTTACATACTGATTAGTATCACAATATGACAGTCCATACCTCTTCCAGCCTTTAATGTGAACCATAACAGGTACAGTTCACTTGTAAAACCAAGCTTCTGTACTCATGTATTGCACATACAAGGCAGGCCACCTGTGAGGGTTGCAGACGTCCTATCAGCATGATGTTTCAGTCAGATATAATACCTCATGCTCCCATATGTGTCAGTATATTCACTGTGGCCTATGTGGCTATAATATCACATGCATGCACATTGTTAGGACACACAGACCTAGTGCTATGCATTTATCAGATGCACCACAGAGCTTATTCCTTTCCATCTCTTCAAAAGATACTTCTAAGGTGGATAACATCAACAGGTCTACTAAACTGGAGTGAAGGGAAGTGTAAAGGGTAGTACACAGGTCAAAAATGGTATGAGCTAGACAATATATGATTCACACACACACACACACACACACACACACACACACACACACACACACACACACACACACACACACACACACACACAATTGCAGTACTGGGATTAGAATTCTTGCCTATCTAGGTATTCCGACTATAGTGCTACGCAGTTATCAGACGCGTCACAAAGCTTATATATTTCCACCTCCTCCAAAGGTACTTCTAAAGTGGATGACATCAACAGGTCTACTAAATTGGATTGAAGGGAAGTGTAAAGGGTAGTACACAGGTCACAAATGGTATAAGCTAGACAGTCCATTATTCACACACACTTGCCAGTACGGGGATTAGAAATCCTGCCTATCTAAGTATTCTTACTATAGTGCTACACATTTAACAGACATGCCACAGAGCTTATACGTTTCCACCTATTCCAAAGGTACTGCTAAGGTGGATGACATCAACAGGTCTACTAAATTGGAGTGAAGGGAAATGTAAAGGGTAGTACACAAGTCAAAAACAGGTATGAGCCATGAGTCATACACACATGCCAGTGCGGGGATTAGAACTCCTGCCTATCTAAGTACGTCTACTATAGTGTTACACACTTATCGCATGTGCTACAAAGCTTACTGAGCTTTCACATGACCAAAGCTGCTGATAACTGCACAGTAGTAAAATATTATAGGTGGCAGACAGTCTGCCTTCTGTTCCACCCGTACATCATGCTAGTTGTTTCTGTCTTGCACTTCAACTAGCATTATGGCTTGGCACTTCACTAGGTTATTGTATCAAGAAGTGTGGCACACTTGTGAGCCATCAGCAGTACTCGTTCATCCCAGATGTCGGCCCAGTACTTTCAAGTTATGTCCACCCCTCCTGGCATGTTTGAAGGATGGTTATCTGTGTTTTCACCCATTAACCTGCTGCACTTGCCCATTCTGGAGCACTGTTGCAACTACCGCATGTACACAGACAACCCTCCCCTCTAAACTCCAAACACTCAGACCTGTGAGGGATACACACATATCACCCAATGTGGACATATGCACTCTTCAGCAAAG
This sequence comes from Protopterus annectens, assembly GCF_019279795.1. Taxonomy (NCBI): domain Eukaryota; kingdom Metazoa; phylum Chordata; order Ceratodontiformes; family Protopteridae; genus Protopterus; species Protopterus annectens. The sequence goes on from NC_056739.1 coordinate 1,671,361,337, forward strand.
ACTGAACTAGCAGGAGAAGAGGATAAGATCAACACCTGCACCACACCATGTAGAACTCATAGCTCACCATAACACTCACTTTGACAGCCATTACATACAGTGAAAAGCCACACACCCACCTTCCCAGAGGCACTTACTGGACATCTACCCAAACAGCACAGACCAGCAAGGCAGACACCCACTCAGACACCGTGACATGGCACACGTCAAGGGACACATATTTAACCTACACAGTGTGCTCAAGACCTAAGCCTCTAAGGCTAACCACCTTGCACAATACAGTGATGATGGGTAACGCAATACTGAGGCACACACATCCCACTCACTAAGTTGAATATGGAGCAGGTAACAGCCAAATATCAATAACATTTCAGCATCTAACACATGACAGAGGCAGTCATGTCACTCCATAACAACTACAGGTATCGCTCCGTATACACGTGGGTGTGAATGACTTGGGGCACACCTTTCTGGACTACATAACAGGAGACATGGTTGAAATCTATGATTATGCCGTCCAGGCAGGTGTGACAGTAGCCCTGGGCAGTGTACCACTGTCACCCAGAATGATGCTGCGGTACTATAAACAGATGGTTGACTGTAACATTGGTTTATGTGTTATGTGTCATTCTCAGGTGATCCAGAACCTCTCTGTTTGGGATGGCATGATTGACAGAACCCAAAGACTTGCCATGGATGTCCTACAACTGTCACCGCTGGGTTGCCAGATACTGGCTAAGTGTCTAGCAACTCCTATGGTGCCTTATTAAGCAATGTCCCTAATGATATTACAACCATAACAGCTACACATGTATGCAATCTGAGGGTCATGCTGCTCAACAGTGGACATCTAACTGTCAGGATGCTGTCACTCATAGCAGTCATTGGAGTGGAGGACACATGTCTGCTGTAATGGAGAGGTGGTTCACAGCAGCAGACAGCAGACCTGCAGTATCAGGCAATGACACATTCCACAGCTGTCAGCCCCCAAACATGGATCACATCACAGCTCCACAGGTTGTGTTGTCTCCATGTTCATTATGGATAGGAACACCTCCAGACTAGTATCCCATCATAATGCACTGGAGATACTTCTGGTACAGAATCCAGACCATAGCCTGCTGTGGGTCCACATCTATGTCCATAGAATGTCAATGCACATTCCTCAATACCCTGCCATTTATGATGGTCCAATGCAACACTCACATAGTATGAGTCTTCAGCTAACCCTCCATCACCTGGGGAATGTAGCCAAGCACCAGTACAGTGGCCCAACACTTCAGGGATTCATTATTTACATTGCCCTCAACCAGCTCATACTGATCCCTGGTAGAGGATGCAACAACCTTGACCTGTGTTGACCACTTAAATATGGGACCATTGCTCATCCCCAGACATTAATCCCTGCATGGTGAGATTGCGCAGGCTGCAATCAACATGGCACTCAACATGTCAGCCACAACCCCCACAAAGATAACCACCTGGTAAAACCTCTCCAAAGCTAACTTTGCAGCCATGAAAACAGGGGTTGATGTCTTCACTGCACCCATGGCAATGGGACATAGCTGCATGACTCTGGAATCATAGACATAGGCACTTTACAAAGAGGTACATGAATGCATGGTACTAGCCAGAGCCAACAGAACCCAGACACTGTCCTCCAAACACTGGGAGACAATGTAATGGTCCCCTGCCATTGCTAAAGTGTACATCAAAAGGAGGATACTGTTGCAGGGAAAGATGGGGTCCCATGGCTGTTGAACTCCCTTATGAGCCTCAAACACAACTTTGGATCCCTCATGGAATCCCTGACATGCATTGATGGCAGTAGAGATGCAGCAGACACTGACAACAGTCACAACAGCCTTTGATAGTTACATCAACAACCTCCACAGAAGTAAAAACAAGTGCTGTGAGTTACTCCTGAGAGAACAGATATTGGCCACAGTCTTGCCAACACATTCAGTGCCAGCTTTACCCCTCTCTTCCCCCACAAGTTGAGTGTTGAGTGAATGTGTTCTCACATACTGTATCCCATTTCCATTCTAGGCAACTGTATGTCACCAGGATGTGGCCCTGCAGCAAGGCCACAATGTATGGCAGTGTGGTGACACATCCACCATGTCATAGGCAGGGTACAGTATGTGTACAGTAATCCTTGGTCTGTAACACAGTGATTGCATATGCCTCACAGATTCTAGTGCTGAGGGTTGTACACAGGTATATGTTGATGTACAAAATCTGTTGCAGAATGGAGAATGGTACATGTTCTGGTTTGGACACACCTCCAATTTCTAATAACCACAGCCTCAGGGGATATTCATCAACCAAACACACTGGGATTACTATTCACACACACACACACACACACACACACACACACACACACACTACATCAGGCCACATGACAATAGTCCCCAGCATGGTTCTGGAGTATAGTCACTGGAGTGGTCCCCAGGGGTGGTTATTGTATTCCCCATCCACTCATCCAGATTTCTATTGTGGGTGGCCAGTGATGTGCACTGCTTCCCATGTATGTGATCTATATTCCATAACATGTACAGTGTCTGGGTTGTGCACATGTCCCACATGCCTGTTCTTTGACATGTGGAAGTGTGATTAAGGTCTCTGGTGCATGTTGTGTGGACAGATTGTTATCTTCTGATGTTGCATTCCTGACCTCATTTAGTGAGACCTGGCTATGTAACTGAGGTAATGATTGCACCTACATTGACAGTATGATACGGGTATTCAGTGGAGTTACTGGCATCTGTCCATACAGGGCAAGTGTATAAGGCATGATATTCCCTTTGTGGGGTATGTTTGCAGGCTCTACAGTTGTTGCAGGTGTCCAGTGGAGAACATGGCAAAAGGGCCACTGTACACATTGATTTGGCTACTGAGTGGATGCAAAAGGGTGCCATGTCCTTTTACTTGCTGAATAACACACACTCAGTCAGGAGATGTAACACATCAAAGTACTTTCTGATGTCAGTGGCACTGTTGTGGTCAACAGGCATGTAGTCCACTGCAATCACACTGTGGGTACTATCTGTGAGGCAATATGCAGGGGAACTACCGATATAGTGGTTGTTGCCTAGCCAAGTGTGTTTGTGTATGATATGTGGGTGGAGAGTGATCTCTGAGTATTCAAAGGGTTGCCTATATTGTTCACTAATCCATACTGTCATGTAGTCATTGCACATGGCACTAGACATTTAGGGCTGTGGATTGTCTACACCAACCTCTATGGTGTTTTACAACTGTTGGCCTTGTAATGTGGACATTGTGATGTATACTAGGTCCTCGACATAATAATTTAGCAAAACCCACCCCCAATGGATCCAGTTATTACACAATCACACACACACTTGCCTGTACTGCGTTTCAAACCCCTACCTAGCTATGTATTGTTATTACAGTATACCGCATTTATCTCATGCACCACAGAGCTCATAGGATGGATGCTGTCCCAAGGTACTTCTAAGGTGAGGAACATCACCAGCCCTTGTAAATACTGGCATTGGGTGATGTAGAGGGTGAGATTCCAAAACATATTTTATCCTGCACCCACATTTACTTATCGAGGGGTGAGGTTTAAACCTCTATCTAACTATCCTTTCAGACCATTATGTTATGCATTTACCACATACACCACTGACCACACATGGTTTAGGGTTGCCAACAGGTTCTTTTAAGGTGGGTGATATCTGCAGGACTGCTAAAGTGAGACACTGAGATGTGTACTGGATGTAAATGGGGCTAAAATCTTTGAGGTATGGACATACATGTGTACACACACAAACACTTGCCAGAAGTGAGATTTAAACCCCTATCTATGTAGTTATTTCTGCTACATTGTTCCACATGTATTGCACGCTCCATGGAGCTTACATGCCAGAGAGCTGTGCAAAGGTATCTATGAAGGTGAGTAACATCATCAGCAGTGCTAAAGGAGGGGTAAGGGAAGTGGTATAAGTGTGAATGACCACAAAAATAGGTATCTGCAAGAATACACACACTCTCTCACACACACACTCACATTTATGCAGTTGCCAGGATCAGGATTGGAACGCCTACCTAACTAGTTAGTTACACTATAGTATTATACAGTTATCGCAAGTGCCAATGAGCTTATACATTAGAGAGCTCTCCAAAGGTATCTTTGAAGGTGAGTGACATCAGCAGCAGTGCTGAAAGAGGGGTAAGGGAGGTTTAGTCAGTGCGAATGGCCTCAACCACATTCATCTAGAAACACACACACACACAAACACTCATACACAAATTTACATTTGACAGGACTGAGATTACAACTGCTACATGGATACCTATTTGTACTGTAGTGTTACACAGATATCACAAGCACCACTGACACTATAGGGCTGAGGGCTAACTAATGGTATTTCTATAGTGAATGACATCAGCACATCATGTGATATAGGCCAATGGAATGTGTAGTGTGTGGGACAGGCCTCATAATGGGATTCTCTCTGTCACTGTCTGTCTTTCTCTTCCCTACATCTCTTTGTGTGTATGTCTGACATATTATATTATGTTGGAATTAGATATGTGTGTATTATCCTATCAAATGTATGTGTGTGAAGTATCAGTGGTGTACAATTTGGTGTGTGTGCACAGACAACTGCAAATAACCGATATCTGTAGTCCACTGTGTTGTGAGACATGGGCTTTATTTCTCTAAGTGTAGGAGTATGCCCAGTATGAACTTCTATATTGAGTGTGTGCATCCATTCCAGGGAGGGTTGGCCTCCAGTTCAGGGTTTTGTGTGCTACAGCTCCACCTAAAAAACAGTTTCTGCAGGATATCTGTAGATAGGTTGCCAATATGGAGATACAATGGGTTTAACATAAGGGGGATATTGTAACTATTGTTGTCTGTGCTGCTTGTGTGGTATGTTTGGTTGTAGCATAGATATTCTGACATATGTACTGTTTTACGCTCTGATGTGTCATGTCATCAACTACTGACACATCATTCTTTGCTCACAGTTATTTGCCGGGAAATATGAGATGAATGAAGTTGAGACGAATATTCTGAGGCATATAGACTAAACATTCTGACACACACCTGCCATTGTGGAGGGGTAGCTGCAGACAATAGACTATTGATTCTGTGTAAATGGTGCAGCACCTTGTTAGCATGCTGTCTTGGGTTCCCCTCCTTATGCATTCATCAACTTCATGGAATGGCTATATCCTGCTGGGGCCATAGTTCTCAGCTGTACAGATACACCCATGTTATCCATAGGCAGGACTCATATATTTGGTCAGTTTACCTTCACATTGTGGTTTACAAGCGGTTTTGTGGCTATTCATTCATGGGTTTGCTGTCGAGAGTAGTATGGGCGGACATTAGAGTTTCAGACTTCACACAGTCCATGACATCCATACTCCTACACCCCCCTCTATTATTCTCTCCTCCACATAACATTATGTAAGCAACATCATGGAGGAATACCTATAGTTGGGCCTTTATCCCAGTAGTATTTATGGCCTGATCCACAGTCCTTGCAGTAGGACATGGGGAGATATGCTACTGGCATTTGTCAAAATGGTCTTGCATTCGTTTTCTGTTTAGTGTTAGATTGTTAGTCGGGACCCCCTGACATTCCATATATTAGCACTATGGGTGAGGCATGGTCCTTTGCCAAAGAACTGTAGGCCATTTGAGAGTGCTGCAGAACATCTGTTACTGCATTTCTACATGGGATTGTGGGGGGTGTGTGCACACCTGCAAACTTTAACATTTGAAATGACTGTACTGGTATTTCGGTTAATCTGTTGGGTTTCATTTCATACTGTATTGTGACCTATCATGCAGACAGGAGGAATATCAGTAGAGTACACATGGTAGATCTTAATGGCATATATTTCAGTTTCAGACTTCTTACCCTTCAGAACTAGAATGCAACTGCCAGACGTGTTGTAGTATGTCTGTTTAGGTCAGGTGGGGGGCTGTTCACCATTGCCATTATTTGGGGGCCTTAGCCCTGTCGTTCTTCATGGTCATCTACGCCTGTCCTGCTGGGTGAGGCTGGTGATGGATATGTGACCCTCATTGACTTCCATGTGTGTGACCTATTGCCACCCACAGTCACATGTTCTGCAGTGGGGGTTGTCTCCTTGTTTATTGCTGCCTAGTATGTTGACACCAGTATTTGTTATGAATTTCCTACTGTCCCATTCAGCCACCCAATTCCCTTGCATGCATGCATCCATATCACACATATGATAACATACTACTCCATTCAGTAATTAATAGGAAGAGTGTATTAATTCTGGTTTAAGCACTTGGGCTTGAGGCCAGTTATTTTACATTAAGAGGGTTCGTGTTCTGCACTCTTGTGGGAGGAGAGGCTGGACTCTGTCCTTCTGAGCTGGGAATTTCTGGTTAAAGCTTATAGTGCCTGCATATTTGAACTGCTTCTTACTGAAATTGGTACACCTTGTTTGCTGTAGCATAGACTAGATCCAGGCCTGCTGAATCTAGCTTTGTTTGTATAACTTGAGCACTAATCCAGGCATTCTTTAAATTATTCAGTTGTATTTATTACTGCTGGTAGTAACTTGATTAAAGTGCAGCTATCATTTCTAAGTCTTTTGGATTAAGCACTTGGGCTTCAGACCAGTTGTTTTACATTAGGAAGGTTTGTGGCCTGCACTGTGGTGGCAGGACAGGTAGCTTACATCCTTCTAAGTTGGGAACTGCTGATTGAGAGCTCAGTGTCTGTTATTCTAAAAGTGTATTAGTTCTGGTTTAAGCACTTGGGCTTCAGGCCAGTTATTTTACGTTAAGAAGGATTGCGGTCTGCACTCTTGTGGGAGGAGAGGCTGGACTCTGCCCTTCTGAGCAGGGAATTTCTGGTTAGAGGCTTATAGTGCCTGCATATTCTAACTGTTTCTTACTGAAATTGGTACACCTTGTTTGCTGTAGCATAGACTAGATCCAGGCCTGCTGAATCTAGCTTTATTTGTATGCTTGTTTATTTCCCTGAAACGCTAATTCCACCTAAAACCCGGCCTTTTGGCACTTCTGTGGATCCCTAGTGATATCTGCATTGCTTACTGTACTTATTTCCTTGTTTCACTTGAAAGAAAGTTACTGTTTGTCGTTTTTGCATTTAAGTTACCTGTAACACATTGCATTTAAGTTACCTGGCACTTGCTCACTAAAGCAATTATATAAGTCAGCTCTAAAAAATTAAAAGAACTACACCCTCACAAACTCCCCTTGAGTACCTTGTTCCCCATTGGCCCTTTTTTCAATTATAAAGGAATTCCCAATACTATTCTAGCATGTCCAAAGGTCAGTTGTCAATCTCCTCTCCGGTCCAGCTGGTGAATCTGGGAATCTTGAGGCAATGTTACAACTGCCTCATGTACACAGACAACCCTCTTCCTCCCAACAAATTCCAACACATGTGAGAGATGCAACCATATAGCCAAACTGGAGGCTAAGCTCTCTCAACTCAGTACTGGCATAACCAGTCAGGAGGAGAAGGAAACCACACTCACTACAATTCCAGTCTCACATAGACCTACCACGACAACAAACCAAACACATAAACACACAAAACATACTGAGGCTCTAAATAAAAATCTGCCTAAGCAGCAGATACCTCAAAGCAGACACCCAAGCAACCGCTACCCCAAAACAAAACACGTGCAACACATAGCTCACAAAGCCAGTGTGCAACAGTCACAGCCCTTAAGGCTAAACAACACACCTGATACACTTGTAATAGGTGACTCTATCGTCAGGCACACTGGCGTCCCCACCAGGCTGAACAAGGAGAAGGTCACGGTGAGCTGCCTGTCGGGTGCTAGGATCCGCCACATAACACAAGCACTCAGGTCACTCCAAGGCAAGTACAAATATGACTCAGTCATTGTCCATGCTGGTGTGAATGACCTGAGACATACCTCCCTGGACTACATGAAAAGAGACATAGAGGAGTTCTCTGAGCATGTAGCCCAGGCCGGTATGACCCTGACCTTGAGTAGCATCTTACCCTCACCAAGAATGATGCCACAATATGAAGACAAGATGATCAATTTCAACAATTGGCTTGAGTGTTGGTGTCATTCAAAGGGGATCCAATGCCTGTCAGCCTGGGATGACATGCTCGACAAGCCACGATGCTTCACTAGAGACGGCTTGCACCTGTCACCCCTGGGCTTTTGGATATTGGCAAAGGCTCTTGCTACCCCCATAGTGCCTTTTTTAGGCAAGGCTCAAAAGACAAACCCACCTCCATAGGTATTACAAGGGATAAGAAACTAAGAGTAATGCTACTCAATGCCAGAAGTCTAAACCTCAAGATGCACGCACTCAAAACTCTCCTTAGCATGGAGAACATCGATATCTGTGCAGTAACAGAAACCTGGTTCAAGGCTCCCGAGAGCACCCCAGCACTACCAGGTTATACCTCATACCATGCTTTTCGGCCCCAAAACTTGGACCGAACCACAAAAGGAGGGGGAGTATCAATATTCATCAAAGATACCCACACCTCCAGGTTGGTGGCACACGAAGCATCAGAGACTATCCATGTGCAACTAACTGTGGGTAAAACTGCCTTCCAGTTTATAGCTTGCTACAGACCACCCTCCCAAACACAGGAACCCCACTTGGCCTTCCTGAGAATACTGGAAAATATGAAGGTCTCTCCAAACACCATTATATTGGGCGACTTCAACTACCCAAACATAGACTGGGAGCATTACTCTAGCTCCAACACCCTAGCCCAAAGGTTCCTAGAATTTATAAACTCAAATGCTATGGAACAACTTGTTACCACTCCCACAAGAGGGAAAACATACTGGACCTGATCATCACCAACATGGGGACACTATGCTCCAGACCAGAAGTGTATCCCTCACTGATAAGATCAGACCATAAACTAATCTCACTGGATATTCACATCCCGACCCCACCCCTGCCCAGAAAACCACAGTGAAAAACTTCTCTAAAGCAAATTTCACACGCCTCAAAACCGAGGCGAAATCCTTCAAAGCCCCGGCCTGTGGAAAATATGGCCCAGACCGCAGAATCCTTTATAAATGCATTCTATGAACACCTTCAGGAATGCATGGATCATGCAATCCCAAATAAAACCAAGACCCAATCCTCCAAAGGCAGACGTCCTGTCTGGTGGACCCCAGCCATAAACAAACTATACAATAGAAGGAGGAAGCTACTACATGCTAGAGCAAAATCCCAAAAGGGAAGGCATCTCTGATCAGTATTAGCAAAAACTGGCACTCATAAAATCGTCTAAGGCCAGCTTCGAGAAAAATTGCACAGGACACTAAGGATAATCACAAGGCTTTCTTTAGTTATGTTAGGAACCTGGGTGGGAATTCCCAGATATGCTTAGAATTAGTCCAAAATGACAAAAAATGCACCGAGCCCACAGACATTGCCAACATCTTAGCTGACAGGTTCAGTGCAAACTTCTCCCCTCCCCACCAAAAGGGCAAATATCTATCCCAACAGAGTGCTGCCCCTGACATCTCAGATGCTCAGGTAAGAGCCGCCTCTCCAAAGCAAAAACACAACATCAATGGGACCAGATGGTGTCCCGGGCTCCTACATGAACTCCAAGAAGAGCTAAACCCAAACATAAAACTACTGTTCAATCTTAGCCTTACTACAGGATATGTACCCAAAGAGTGGCGTACAGCAACAGTGGTCCCTCTCCACAAAGGTGGTGCCTCAACGGATCCTGGAAACTATCGCCCTATAAACCTGACTAGCTTGGTCTGCAAAGCTATGGAAAGGATCATCATGGACCTCATAAATAAAGATATTGGGGACCTACAGACACTGGATCCTACCCAGTTTGGCTTTGTTAAGGGAAGATCCTGCCTCTTAAACCTGGTCGATTTCTTTGAAACAGTCACCAAGGCCATTGACGAGGGGAAGGTGGTCCACACAGCCTACCTGGACCTCGCAAAAGCCTTCGATACAATACCCCACTGGCATTATAGATAAGCACACCAGCTTAAATATAACCCCGTATGTCACTAGATGGGTTGCAAACTGGCTCAAGGACAGAACCCACATGGTTAGAATTGCTGGAGCCATGTCAGACTCCAAACCAGTTGCAAATGGCGTCCCACAAGGCTCAGTCCTGGGACCTCTAGTTCGGTATATATTTCTCGGTGGTACAGGCCAACACGGAAGGACTGTGGCTGACCAAGTTCGCAGATGACTGCAAACTTTGCCATAATCAACTCTCCAGCCACAAGCATCCTCCAAAAGGGCCTCATAGAAACAGACAACTGGTGCCAGAGCCATGGCCTCAAGCTAAACGCCAAAAGTGTATAGTCATCTCCTTTGGCAAAAACAAAGTGCACAAATTACCACATAGGTGGTAATCCATTAAGTACAGAAGAAGTCATTAGGGACCTGGGGACCCAAGTTGATAGCAATCTCTCATTTGACAACCACGTGGCCAAAGTGGTTAGAAAACATTTTATATAGCCCACCTAATCATGAAGGGATTCACATCTAGATCAGGGAGGTCATCGCCTCTTTACTCATCCCTCATCAGGCCCATAATTGAGTACAATGCCCTTTTGGGATGTACCTTACCAGACACCTGCAGCAACTGGAAAGACCCCAAAAGTACCTCACCAAGAGGATCAAAGGGCTCAAACAGATGCCATATGCTGCCCGGTTAAAGAAACTCCAGCTCTACTCAGTGGCATACCGCCTGCTCAGAGGCGATCTGTGCCTGACGTATAAAGCCATGTCCAACCTGGAATTAATGGGCATGCTGCACCTCAGAAAATCCAAATCCCATCAAGCTACGCGCTCGAGAGACTTGAACCTCAGCACTGAAATAAATAGGACATGCTGGAGGGACAGATTCATAACCCAGAGGCTCCCTTCACTCTGGAATAAAATCCCAGTCCAGGTTAGGCAGAGTCCCACATTGACTCTCTTCAAGAGGAATCTTGATGAGTGGATGGGAGATCATAGGTGTACCCCGGCTATCACTTCTGTGTCACTGTTAGACAGAGGCACAGTATACTAACCTCAAAAAAAGGCATAGCAAAATTAATTTAAAATGGGTGGCGAAAGCCAAACACACTCTGGCTAGGCTTATAAATGCCCTAGGGCAGATAGCCTAGTAAGAACCTATGAACCTATGAACCTATGAACCTTGTTGCTGGGCCAGTATTGAGGACAAGCTGGAGGATTGACTATGTTGGATGCACATAGTACACTCTCTGTACATGGTAAAGCTCAGGTAGTGTCATGTTTGGCATCCCTTTTACTGTATGTGTGAGCTAGAAAGAGGTATTAGTCCCTGGGTCTCTACAATGTCAGTGTGTGTGCTATGCATTGTGTCTTTGCTAAGGCCTGGGCATACTGTGCATGCCTCCTTCTCCCTACAGGGACAAGCTCAGGATGTTCCTCCTCTGAGTCCCTCTGTGCTTGTGCTGGCCTTGGCAATGGCGGGAGGCTGTGTGGCCCTGCCCTGTGCTGTTCCTGCTGCAGCTGTTTCCACAGGATCATATTGTGTAGCATGACACATATTATGAACATTTGTGTATATGTAGCTGGAGAGTACTGCAAGGTTCCAGCGGGTATATCAAGGCAGCAGAACCGTGACTTAAGCATCCCAAACACACTCTTTACAATGATCCTGGTTTGTGCGTGTGCCTCATTATGGTATTCTTGTTCGGGTGTGTGTGCATCTCTGATGGGTGTCATCAGCCATGGCTCCAGTGTGTAGTCAGCATCCCCCACTAGATGGCCATATGGGATGTCCCCCTGGCAAACCCCTGATACAGCTATGAGTAATGCCAGATGTGGGAGTCGTGATAGCTTCCAGAGCTGCCAGCACACACATTCATGATAATGCCCTGGGCATAACACATGACCTGGCAGTTGATGGAGGGGAAGCCCTTGCAGTTTATGTAGACCCTGCCCCGCTCACCGGGTGGTGCTTTGATGTGGTTGTGCATGCAGTCTATAGAACCAACTACCTCAGGGTATTCTGCTATATGATGGAAGACATGCATACGTATGGTCAGCACTTCTCAGGCGATGGAGAAATATATGTGCTCATTGACATGTTGTATCATGGCATCCAGGAACTGGTGGAGTACCCTGGATGCTGATGCCTGCGAGACCCCCATGATATCCCCAGTTGGTCTTTGGAAGGTACCTGTGGCTTGTATTCTTAAACCTAGACATACCTTGGTATCCACTGAGATGGGTTCCCCTCAATTAGTTCTGTGTGTAAGGCATGGCCAGTACAGCTCAACAATTTGCTGTAGAATGTCCCTGTCCACCATATAGCGCTCTACCATCTCCAGCTCATGTAGGCCCTGGGTCTGTACACTCTTCTCCTCCTCTTCGCTGTGGGTCAGTTGTCAGCATTCTCCTCCTCACCACCCTCAGTCTCTAGCACATATTGATGGAGTAAAGTAGCAGCAGCCTCTAACATTTTTAGTTAATTTTGCCAGTTAAAAATCCCCCATCTGTGTACACCGATGGTGTAGAGTTTGTGGGAAAAAAAGTCTGTAGGGTGTTTGCATAGTTTATATTAGTGTGCTGGGTTGCTGCATGTGTAATTGGCTGATTCTGATACATTCCACCTGCCAACTATAGTTCTCCTTGATTGCCTTCCTAGTGCTGTTCCCCCTTCCCAGTTCCTCCCTATTTAAGCCCCGAGGTGTGCTGTGCATACGCAGTGTACAAATGTAAACAGTGCTGCCATATCCCCTTTTTTTTGTGTGTGTTTAAATCCTTGTTCGTGGTGCACACACCCGTACACCCGTGTAGTCTATATGCACAGTGCTCAGGCATATCTGACATACCCCCTTCCTTAGCTGTGCTTAGCTAAGGGCAAACATGGGTCACAGAGCTCCAACATGCTTACAACAAGCATGACACACCCCCTTATGAAGTAATTCAGCTCTTTCACTTGCACTGTTGCATTGCACCAGCTACATGGTTAGGTACAAGCTGACACTTTGAGGAAATCTGTGCTTCAGTATAACTCCCCTCATTTGCATACCCCAGTGTGTAAGTCGTTAGTTACTGCACTTAGGCAGACCCTTTCCCCTTGACAACCAGTGCTCCCTGGTATTGTTTACATTCTGCATGCCATTGACTATAATGGCAAAATGCAGAATTATCTTAAAATTGACTTTTCTCAATTTTTTTTTTATTTTCAGCACAATCCCATTTGGTTGCCATTGCCCTAAGCTTAAACGTCCATGATCGGCCAAAAAAAAAAGTTTAATTTAAAAAAAAATAATAAACTGTTATTAATTCCAATGGCCTTATATTTGGCCATTAGCATGTGTGCTTGACTGTAATACATGCTTTCCACTAGCTGTCCTGCCTCCATTTGTTCAGATGCAGAAATGTATTCAGTTACTAACTGAATGCCTTTCTGCTCTGACACTGTTTCTGCACGGAGTCCTGCCAACTTTGTGGAACACAACATCACCTCATTCGCATGGTTTTTACCAGCAAATGAGGTGATTTGCATCCCGCACTTTTTTCCGTACTGGAACAGAGTATAGCCACTCGTGCACGTGAAAACGGCACTTTCCTGGATCGTTCAACAACCATTTTCCATGCAGTAGCTCCTACTCTGTTCCTGCATGGAAATCAGCCATTCGTGAATCCCAGGGAGAGTTTCATAAACACAAAAAAAAGAGAAAGTTGTATGAAAAGGGAAGTGACTGCAACTGAACACTTAGAAACCACACCAGCAGTGATTAAATCACACCAGCAGTGATTAAACCACAGCAGCAGTGATTTCCTATGGAAAACAACAGCTGAGGAGTTCAAAATCAGACAGCCAAATTCAAATGGAGGCCTTATTGTGTTTGAACCTCACAAGATGTAGAGAACCTCGTTTGCTCATTTAGCAGTAATAGGGAATGCCATTTTATAGCTCATGTTACACTACTTTGATGTTTTGGGGCATAGGTGTCTAATAGGGTGATACTTCTAGACGTTTTCATGTAAAATATTTTGCTCATAAAAGTCTGTATTTGCCACTTTAGTGTCAGAAGGCATTGCCATACAGCCTTCTTATTGAAAAACTACACTACGAAACCTTTGATGTAAATTGATTTTCGCCATTCTGTAACAGTATGCAGCAGCTCAGTGCAGTCCTGCTCAACTATATCCTGGAGAAGGAGGGAATCAGTAGTTTTGGCATGTTTACACTAGTCATTTATGATATTGCCATAGATTGCAGATTTATTACAATACAGCATCAGTCAGAAGCTAAAGTTAACTATTAATATGCACTATAAAACATCCAATTGTTCTGTGCCTGTGTTTTCTTATTCTTTTTTTTCCTCAACAATCGTTACAGTTTAGTATCTTGCAACTTAGAGATTTGCTTTAACGTGTTTTGAAATGTATTCAGAAGTAAAGTTGAGAAATGACTTAAGTTTAGACTGGAATGCCACCACCAGACATTACTTAAAACTACAATAAAACAAGGTATTAATACAATAATGTATTAATTCAAAACCTACTTTGGAAGTTCAGGCCACTCCCACAGATACTTAAACCACTAATGTGACAGCATCCACCTCAGTTGGCTCTAATGGAGGTGCCCATAAAAAATTAATAATTCTCTGGGCTTTGACACGAACAAATTACCTTCCTTTGGATCAGCAGGAAGGGTGTCCAAGAGCAATGCCATGCTCCCTTTTCCCATAGAGACAACAAATGTATGACAACAGTCGAACAGCAGAGGCCATTTGAAAAGAAAAACTACAATGGAACAAGAGAATGGCCTCACCATCAAACGGATGTGGCAATGGACAAACAGTCATTAGTCTGGAATATCTCGTCAAGGCAATTGACTTTTCATGAGATGCAACTTTTAAATAAAGGTATGACATTTAAAACTGACTTTTCTCAATTTTTTTTTATTTTCAGCACAATCCCGTTTGCGCACCACTGCCCTAAGCTTAAACGTCCCTGATCGATCTAAAAAAACTTTAATTTAAAAAAATAATAAACTGTTTTTAATGCCAATGGATGACTTTAACAGACAGCATTATAGAAATGAAGATGTTCACTTTTAGTTTAATGTTGAAATTACAGTTTGGTAATGCTGGAAAGAATGTTGGGACTAATAATGTGTTTCGTAAAAATAGTTGTTATGCACCAACGAATAATACAATTGTAGATACCTTTGAAACGGTTTGTGAAAAAGAGATTTATAACATCTTTGAAGATAGGACTAAAAGTAAATGTTTCACTAATTTAAATAAAGAGGAAACTTTAGCCTTGGAAACTTTGCAGAATGATATAGAAATTGTTATGAGGCCTGCCGACAAGGGAGGACCTGTGGTTGTTATGGACCATAGTTTTTATGTCAATATTATTCTTGAAAGGCTTAGTGATGTACATGTGTATGAGCAGTTAGATAAGGGTAAAGTGGACAGTTTGGCTATGAAAATAGACAATACTTTATATGACTGTCCTTTATCTCATGTAATTAATCTTGACCTGTTCAAATATTTTGTAGTAGATAATCCGTTAGTCCTGACAATTCAGACTCCTAAAAAAATACACAAACATCCTACATTTCCACCTATGCGACCTATAGTTACAGGTAGAGGCTGGTGCACAGAACCACTGTCCTTATTTGTGGAAAAATATCTAAAACCTGTTTTGGCTAGAAATAAATATATACATAGTGACACCAAATAATTCTTAAGTGATTTATATCAGTCTACAAAGGACAGTGAAGTAAGAAAGAGGTGCTTATTGGTGACATTTGATGTGCAGTTTCTATTGACCAACATACCCAACACTATGGGAATAGATATGCTTAGAGAATATTTAATTGAGAATGGGCATTATGACTTAAAATTTATAGACTTTTTATGTCTATTATTCGAGTTAATATTAGAAAACAATGTCTTTTTGTTTGAACATAAACTTTACCGACAAATGGATGGCGTAGCTATGGGCACATCCTTTGCCAATAGCTATGCCAACATTGACATGGCCCACTGGAAGAAGAATTACTTACTAACATATGAGACACACAACCAACTGGTGTTTTATCAAAGATTTGTTAATGATCTATTTTTGATGTGGGATGGTAATGAGACATTATTACAACTATTACATGAATCTATGAATAATAGGACTGATTTTCTGAAATTTACTATGTGTAGTTCACACAATGAAATAGATTTTTTTGGATGTAAAAATTTTAAGGGATAGTAAAGGAATGTTTGACACATGGATGTTTAGAAAAGAATGTTACAGGAATACCTATATTACAAAGACAAAGTATGCATCCTAATCATATATTTAGAAATGTGATCAAGGGGCAATGACATAGGTTATCTAGGTTAAATGCTGAGGAAGATAGATTTACAATGGAATTGGATGATTTAAAAAATACATTCTTGATAAGGGGTTACAGAGAAAAAGAAGTGAACCATATATTGTCCACTATACCAGAAATAGGAGTGACAAAGGGAAACCCTATTTTTCTGAAATACAATCTATGCATAATACTGCTAATCACACAATAGGGTACATGAGGATAACCCTAACATTCTCTAGTAATATATGGTTAATGCAAGATATATTTAGTAGGAATTGGAGTATACTCTGTATAGATGAGAAGATTAAGGGGGTAGTTCGAGAGACACTGAGATATGCCTTCAAAAATAAAAAAAAACATTAAGGAGGATGCTATGTTTATCCTATGGACCAACCCCACTAATTATACAGCTAAGACTAATATAGATATTTATCCATGTACAAAATGTAATTTTTCTTCCCTAATAGGTAGTAGTAGCAAGTTTACACACCCCATTACTGGAAGAATGTTAGAGTTTAAGACATATGCTAATTGTAACTCTGTTAATCTTATCTATTTAGCCTATTATCAGAAATACATGTCCTTCTACATTGGTAAAACCAACTGTAGGTTGAGGGACCGCATGAGAGAACATATGTATAATATCAGTAGGGGCATTGAAACTAATGCTTAAGTCAAACACACTATCCCTGGGATTCAGGAACAGGCAGTTTCCATGCAGGAACAGTGTAGGAGCTCATGCATTGGAGCTCTGTGGCCCGTGTTTGCCCTTTGCTAAGCACAGCTAAGGAAGGACGTGTGTCTGAGGCTGTATTGTCTTATTCCATGAAATCCAGAGCGTGTTCGCTTCCAGGGAGGGCCATATCTGCTTAGAAGTGCTTAAATTAGCTAAATGGGTATGTGCGGCGTACAGCGGGCCTAAAAAAAATAAATAAAAACAGGGGAAATAGCAGAACTGTCTACATTCAAGCACCAGGTATACTCGTCGTGCCTCGGGGCTTAAATAGGGAGGAAGTGGGAAAGGGAAACAGCAGTAGCAAGGCAATCAAGGAGAACTAGCATAGCTGGCAGGTGGAATGTATCAGAATCAGCCAATTACACATGCAGCAGCCCAGCACACTACTATAAACTATGCAAACACCCTACAAACTGGTTTTCTCCACAAACTCTACACCACCGGTGTACACAGATGGGGGATTTTAACTGGAAAAAATAAAATAACTAAATATGTTAGAGGCTGCTCCTGCTTTACACCATTAATATGGTCTATAGACTGAGGGTGGTGAGGAGGTGAATGCTGACAACCGACCCACAGTAAAGAGGAAGATAAGAGTGTACAGACCCAGGTTAACCTGTCAGGGCCTACATGAGGTGGAGATAGTAGAGCGCTTTAGGGTGGACAGGAAAATTCTACAGCAAATCATTGAGCTGTGCCAGCCACACCTTACAAACAGAGCTAATAGAGGGGAACCCATCCCAGTGGATAACAAGGTATGTCTAGGCTTAAGAAAACTAGCCACATGTACCTTCCAAAGACCAACAGGGGATAAAGTGGGGATCTCATAAGCATCAGCATCCAGGGTACTCCACCAGTTCCTGGGTGCCATGACACAGCATGCCAATGAGCACATATATTTCCCCACCATCAATGAGGCACTGGCCACATGTAGGCATATCTTCCACCGTATAGCAGAATACCCTGAGGTAGTTGGTGCTATAGACTGCACGCGCATTCACTTCAAAGCACCACTCAGTGAGCGGAGCAGGGTCTACGTAAACTACAAGGGCTTCCCCTCTGTCAACTGCCAGGTCATGTGCGATGCCAATGGCATTACCATGAAAGTGTGTGCTGGCAGCCCTGGAAACTATCACGACTCCCACATCTGGCATTGCTCAGAGCTGTATCAGGCATTTGGCAGAGGGCACATCCCATATGGCCATCTAGTTGGGGATGCTGGCTATGCAGTGGAGCTGTGGCTGATGACACCCAGCAGAAATGCACACACACCTGAAGAAGAACACTGTAATGAGGCACACACACAAACCAGGATCATTCTAGAGAGTGTGTTTGGGATGCCCAAGTCATGATTCAACAGTCTTGACATATCCGGTGGAGCCTTGCAGTACTCTCCAGCAACATGTACACTAATGTTCATAGTATGTGCCATGCTACACAATATGATCCTGCGGAAACAGCTGCAGCTGGAATAGCACAGAGCAGGGCCATACAGCTCCCCACCATTGCCAAGGCCAGCACAGACACAGAGGACTCAGAGGTGGAACATCCTGAGCCTGCCCCTGTAGGCAGAATGAGGCGTGCACAGTATGCCAAGGCCTTGGCAAAAAAACAACACGTAGCACACACACTGACACTGTAGGGACCCAAGGACAGATGCCTCTCTTTGACTCACACAGACTGTCAAAGGGATGCCAAACATGACACTACCTGAGCTTTACCATGTACAGGGAGTGTATGATGTGCATCTAACAAAGTCAGCCCTCCAGCACTGTCCTCAGGACTGGCCCAGTAACAAGGTAAGTCAAACTTCCTGTCAATTACTGAATGGAGTAGTATGCTCTCATACTTGTATGTATGATATGGATGCAAGCATGCAAGGGAATTGGGTGGCTGAATGGGACAGCAGCAGACAGCTATATGGGACAGCAGGAAATTCATAACAAATGCTGGTGTCAACATACTAGGCAGCACTACACAAAGTGACATCGCCCACTGCAGTGCATCTGATGGCCCAAAGAACTGTGGGTGTCAATATGTCACACACATAGATGTCAATGAGGGTCACATTTCCCCCACCAGCCTCACCCAGCAGCACAGGTGTAGATGACCATGACAAAAGGCTGGGCTAAGGCCCCCAAATGATGGCAATGATAAACAGCCCCCCACCAAACCTACATAGACATACTACAACAGGTCTGGCAGTTGCATTCCAGTTCTGAAGGGTAAGAAGTCTGAAACTGAAATATATGCCATTAAGATCTAACATGTGTACTCTACTGATATGCCTCCTGTCTGCATGACAGGTCACAATACAACATGAAATGGAAGCCAACAGAGTAACCAAAATACCAGTACAGTCCTTTCAAATATTAAAGTCTGCAGGTGTGCACCCCCCACACAATCCCATGTAGAAATGCAGTAACAGATGTCCTGCAGCACTCTCAAATGGCATACAGTTCTCTAGGCAAAGTCCCATGCCTCACCGATAGTGCCACTGTATGAAATGTCAGGGGGTACCAACTAACAACTTAACAGTAAACAGAAAACAAATGCAGGGCCATGTGGAAAAATGCCACTAGTATGCCTCCCCATGTCCTACTGCAAGGACTGTCGCTCAGGCCATAAATACTACTGGGATAAAGACCCAACTATAGGGATACCACTGAGATATTGCTTACATAATGTTATGTGGAGGAGGGAATAACAGAGGGGGGTGCAGAAGCATGTATGTCATGGAGTGTGTGAAGTCTGAAACTCTAATATCTGCCCATACTACTCCCGACTGCAAATCTATGAATGAATAGCCACAAAACTGCTTGTAAGCCACAATGTGAAGGTAAACTGACCAGATATATAAGTCCTGCCGCTGGATAACCTGGGTGTATCTGTACAGCTGAGAGGTATGGCCACAGCAGGATATGGCCATTCCTTGAAGTTGAGAAAAGCACAAGGAGGGGAACCCCAGCCAGCATACTAACAAGGTGCTGCACCATTTACACAGAACCAGCAGTCTATTGTCTTTAGCTACCCCTTTACAATGGCAGGTGTGTGCCAGAATGTGTAGTCTATATGCCTCAGAATATTGGTCTCAGCTTTATTCATCTCGTATTTCCCGGTAAATAACTGTGAGCAAAAAATGATGTGTCAGTAGTTGATGACATGACACATCACAGTGTAAAACAGTACATATGTCAGAATATCTATGCTACAACCAAAGATGTCACACAAGCAGCATAGTCAGCAATAGTTACAGTATCCCCTGTATGTTAAGCCCATTGTGTCTCATACTGGCAACCTATCTACAGATATCCTGCTGAAACAGTTTGCTAATTGTAGCTGTAGCACACAAAACCCTGAACTGGAGTCCAACCTTCCCTGGAATGGATGCACACACTCAATATAGAAGGTCATACTGGGCATGCTCCTACACTTAGAGAAATGAAGCTCATGGACTACAGTTGTCAGTTATTCACAGCTATCTGTGCATCACACACCAAATTGTACACCATTGATAGTCCACACACACACACACACACACACACACACACACACACACACACACACACACACACACACACACACACACACACACACACACACACACACACACACACACACACACACACACACACACTGGCTAGAAATACACACACACATATCTAAGGCCAACATAATATGAAATGTCAAACATACACACACAGAGATGTAGGGAAGAGAAAGACAGACAGCGCCAGAAAAAATTCCATTATGAGGCCTGTCCCACCCACTACACATCCCATTGGCATATATTACATGATGTGCTGATGTCATTCACTGTAGAAATACCTTTGGTTAGCCCTCAGCCCTATAGTGTCCGTGGTGTTTGTGATAACTATGTAACACTACAGTACAAATTGGTATCCATGTAGCAGTTGTAATCTCAGTCCTGTCAAATGTAAAGTTGTGTGTGAGTGTGTGTTTCTAGATGAATGTATTTGAGGCCATTCACACTCACTAAATCTCCTGTACCCCTCCTTCAGCACTGCTGTTGATGTCACTCACCTTCAAAGATATCTTTGGCAGCTCCCCAGCATATAAGCTCTGTAGAGCTCATGATAACTGCATAATACTATAGTGTAGCAAACTAGTTAGGTAGAAGTTGCAACCTGATCCTGACAACTGTGTAAATGTGAGTGTTTGTGTGACAGAGTGTGTGTATCCTTCTAGATACCTGATTTTGTGGTCATTCACACTTACCACACTTCCCTTACCCCTCTTTTAGGATTGCTGCCAATGTCACTCATCTTCAAAGATATCTTTGGGCAGCTTATAATACTACAGTGTAGCAAACTAGTTAGGTAGGAGTTGCAATCCTGATCCTGGCAACTGTGTAAATGTGAGTGTTTGTGTGAGAGAGTGTGTGTATCCTTGTAGATACCTGATTTTGTGGTCATTCACACTTACCACACTTCCCTTACCCCTCCTTTAGGATTGCTGCTGATGTCACTCACCTTCAAAGATACCTTTGGGCAGCTCTCCAACATATAAGCTCCATGGCACTTGCGATAACTGTGTAATAGTAAAGTATAGCAAACTAGTTAGGCAGGTGTTTATTTATTTTATTTATTGCATTTGTTTACTGGGAAAGTCTACTGGGCCTGAGATGAGCCCATTTTCACTGCAGGCCCGGGGAGAAAAGCTCCACATTTAATTACATACAGAGAAATTATTATACAAACAGTACAGAGCATATAAGACAGTAGAAGCACATTAACATAAGATAATGCTGACATAAAATAGTGTTGATAATGACATTGTATACATTTGGTAACAACAGTAAAGGATTGTCTACTATCATGATATGTTGGATGTTATGAGAGGTTTAGTTGTATAAGTAACAGTGATGGAGTTAGGAAGCAGTTAGTTTAAGGTTTAAAGAAGGTGACGGAAGGCTTAGGATAGGGATAGCACAGGTAAGTAAACAGCAAAATGTAATAGGTAAGATTGAGAAATGGAGAAGAAAGGTTAGTTATGGAGTGGATTGTAGTAAAGAAAAGTAAGGATTCAGAGAGGCATCAGGTCTTGAGGTTGTCAGTAGGGGTGCAGGTGCATAGCCAATGCGAGGAGAGATGGAGTTTAAGGGATTTTTTAAATGCTGTGGGATTAGAGATGGCTCTGAATGAAGGAGAAAGATTATTCCATAGCTTGGAGATGGTAAATGAATAGAGCATTTGGCTTGCAGAGAGCTTCAGTTTATCAATGTTTAATAACATTTTGTTTTCTGATTCAAGTCGTCAATTAGGATGGTATGTGGTCAATATGTGGGAGAGGTATGGGCAGGCTGCTGGATTGTAGATATGTTTATGTGCAGTAGTGAGTTGTAGGTATGTGAGGTGGTGGGGGAATTCAAGCCAATTTAGCTGATGTAGTGCAGAACAGTGGTTGATGGAGAATTAAGCATTTGCAACAAATTTGGCAACTATGTTATAGCATGTGTTGAGTTTAGTTTTCAGAGAGGACTGAATATTGGTAAGGATGGGGGTGCCATACAAGAGAGTTGGAAGCAGAAATGATGAGGCTAGGACCTTTTAAGCAGATAAGCTAAGAAAGTAGTTGTGCCTATAAAGGGCTCCTAGTTTTTGATGTTTTTTAATGTTATTGTGGATATGAAGGTCAAAGGATAAGTTTTCGTCAATGGTGACACCAGGCAATTTGGTGCTAGGAACGACTTCTATAATAGTATTATTTTGGGACTGAATAGAGAAATCAGACTTGTTGACTGGGCTGGATTTTTGGGGGGTAAATCTTAAGAGTTTAGTTTTACTTGCACTGAGGGTGAGATGGTTCTGAGACATCCAGGATTCGGTTGAGTTAAATGCCTTTTGAGTAAGTTGCTGTAGTACAAAGGGAGATTTTGAAGAGCAGATAATAGTAGAATCATCTGCATATTGGATAGCAGTACTATGGGTAAGAGTGCTGCAGAAATCATTGATAAACATACTGAATAAAGGGGACCTAGTATGGAACCCTAGGATACACCTGTACTACTATTTCTGAAAGGAGAGGAGGAGGAGTGTTGCCAAATTGGAGATTGTTGCCTATTACTGAGATAGTTGTGAAACCAATGAAGGGTGGAGGGAGATACGCCAAAGTTGGAGAGTTTAGTGATCAGAAGGGAGTGGTAAATTGTGTTGAATGCTTTTGATAGATCTAGAAAGAGTGCTGTTACAGTTCAGTTACAGATTTGCTGTTCTGAACAGTTTGGAAGTTTCTAGAAGGCCAGTGCTTGCTTGGGCTAAAGGGAAGTCTCTGTGTTCACCAGTGGGAGTGGTTAACACTGAACAGCCTGCCTGTCCCTGGAGGAGTGATTACTACCTAGAAGCTGTAGTTTTATTGGCCATTTTGGGTCAATTATAAACTCCTTGATCTCTCTCTCTTAAAACCCTACAACTCTCTTTTTGCACGGTTTTGCACACTGAGCAGCATTGGACAGTGCCGCCTAAACAGGTTTAAACTATTCTAGGCTCCACAAAGTCTGCTCTTCACTTCTTCCCTTAAAACTGTTCAAACTCTCAAAGTAATCACTCTATTATCTTTCTAAAGCCCTGCACTTGCTCAGCTCTTATAAGGAAGCACTAACTAACTAAAGCACTACACCCTCCTTGACTTCTCATAAGTATTAGACTCCCGATTGGTCCTTCCTGATCAAGTGAAAAATCAGTTCCCTTTCCTAATCATCTGATCAGTAAAAACACAGTTCCCTATACTAATCTGGTATGTCCAAGGGTCAGTGTCAAGGCTACTCTCCAATACAGCTGGTGAATCTGGGAATTTTGAGGCAATGTTACAATTGCCTTATGCACACAGACAACCCTCTCCTCCTTCCAACAAACTCCAATACATGTGAGAGATGCAGTTACACAGCCAAACTGGAGGCAGAGCTCTCTCAACCCAAGACTGGCACAGTCAGTCAGGAGGAAAAGGTAACCACCCACACCACAAATCCAGTCTCACACAGACCTATTGCATCTGCATACCCAACACATAAACACACAAAAACATACTCGAAGGCTCTAAATAAAAATCTGTGTAAACAGCAAAGACCTCCTAAGCAGATATCCAAGCAACAGCCACCCCTCAACAATACCCATGAATCACATATCTCACAAAATCAGTGTGCCTCACAACCACAGCCCTTAAGGCCAAACAACACACCAAATACACTTGTTATAGGGGACTCTATTGTCCGGCACACTGACATCCCGCTCACCAGACTGAACAAGGAGAAGGTCACTGTAAGCTGCCTGTCGGGTGCCAGGATCTGCCACATAATGCAAGCACTCAGGTCACTCCAAAGCAAGTACAAGTATGACTCCGTCATTGTCCATGCTGGTGTGAATGACCTGAGACATACCTCCCTGGACTACATGAAAAGAGACATAGAGGAGCTCTCTGACCATGTAGCCCAGGCTGGTATGACCCTGACCTTGAGTGGCATCTTGCCCTCACCAAGAATGATGCCACAGTATAAAGACAAAATGATCAATTTCAACAATTGGCTAAAGTATTGCTGTCATTCAAAGGGGATCCAGTGTCTGTCAGCCTGGGATGACATGCTCGACAAGCCATGTTACTTCGCTAGGGACGGCTTGCACCTGTCACCCTTAGGCTCTTGTATACTAGCCAAGGCTCTTGCCACCCCCATAGTGCCTTTTTTAGGCAAGGCTCAAAGGACAAACCCACCTCCATAGACAACCCAAGGATAAAAAAACTAAAGGTAATGCTACTCAATGCCAGAAGTCTAAACCTCAGGATGCAAGCACTCGAGGTTCTCCTCAGTATGGAGAAAATTGATGTCTGTGCAGTAACAGAAACCTGGTTCAAGGCTCCTGAGAGCACCCCAGCACTACCAGGTTATAACTCATACCATGCATTTCGGCCCCAAAACTCAAACCGAAGCACAAAAGGAGGTGGAGTATCTATATTCATCAAAGATACCTACACCTCCAGGTTAGTGGCACTGCACAAAGCATCGGAAACCATCCATATGCAACTAACAGTGGGCAAAACTGCCTTTCAGTTTGTAGCCTGCTACAGAACATCCTCCCTATTACAGGAACCCCACTTGGCATTCCTGAGAACACTGGAGAATATGAAGGTCTCTCCAAATACTATGTTATTGGGTGACTTCAACTACCCAAACATTGACTGGGAAAACTACTCAAGCCCAAACACCCTTGCCCAACGGTTCCTTGAATTTATAAACTCTAATGCAATGGAACAAATGGTCACCACTCCCACAAGAGGGAACAACATATTGGACCTGGTCCAACATGGGGGACTCTATGTTCCACACAAGAGGTAAACCCCTCATTGGTAAGATCAGACCATAAACAAATTTCCCTGGATATCCATATCCCATCCCCACCCCCAGCCAAGGAAATCACTGCAAAGAATTTCTCAAAAGCCAACTTTGCACTTCTCAAGACTGAGGTGGAATCCTTCAAAGCCCCTGGGCCAGAAGATAATACAGCCCAATCCACAGAATCCTTTACAAATGCATTCTATGAGCACCTGCAGGAATGCATGGATCATGCTATCCCAAATAAAACCAAGAATCACTCCACCAAAAACAGGAGACCGGTCTGGTGAACCCCGGACATAAATAGGCTATACAACAGAAGGAGGAAGCTACTACATGACAGAGCAAAATCCCAAAAAGGGAAGGCATCTCTGATCAGTATTAGCAAGAAACTTTGATCATTCATAAAATCATCAAAGGCCAATTTTGAAAGAAAAATTGCCCTAGACACTAAAGATAATCACAAGGCCTTCCTTACTTATGTCAGGAACATGGGTGGAAACTCCCAGATATGCTCTGAATTGTTGCATAACGGTACAAAATATACCAAACCTACAGAAATAGCCAACATCCTAGCAGACAGATTCAGCGCAAACGTCTCCCCCCCTTCCCCCCCAAAGGAGCAAATGCCTATCCCAAACTGAATGTAACCTCCCTGACATCACAGATGCACAGGTGAAAGCTGCCTCTCCAAAGCAAAAACACAGCATCTATGGGACGGACGGTGTCCCAGGCTGTGTCTTACATGAGCTCAAGAAGAACTGAACCCTCACATTAAGTCACTGCTCAAACTTAGCCTTACTACAGGATATGTACCCAAAGAATGGCATACAGCTACAGTGGTCCCACTCCACAAGGTGGTGCCACAATGGACCCCGGAAACTATCGCCCCATAAGCCTGACTAGTCTGGTCTGTAAAGCTATGGAGCATATTATCATGGAACTCATAAACAAAGACATTGGGAGCCTCCAGACACTGGACCCTACCCAATTTGGCTTTGTTAAGGGCAGATCTTGCCTCTTAAACCTAGTTGATTTCTTTGAAACAGTTACCAAAGCCATAGATGAGGGCAAAATCAAAAAATGTAGACAAACTTTAGAAAAAAGGAAAAAACGGAGTGCAAAACAGTCTAAGTAGCCAAAGCCTTAGCAATTTTTTTATTATTTCCACATACAAACAGTTTTTACTACTAAGAGAATGAAAGCATCAGAGCAAATGAATAAGATATCAACAAATGCATATTTCCAAAGCTGATTAAGCTAAGGACAACAACTTCTTAAACTTCCATCAAATACAAATTGAAAAAGCTATTTAAACATATAAAACTTTAATATATTATAAAACCATTCTAAAAAATAGTTTAAAAAGTAATTTAAAAAGATATATACTAGATGAGGGCAAGGTAGTCCACACAGCCTACCTGGACCTCGCAAAAGCCTTTGACACAATACCCCACTCAGGCATCATAAATAAGCTTACCAGCTTAAATATCAACCCCTATATCACAAGATGGGTTGCAAACTGGCTCAGAGATAGAACCCACATGGTCAGAATTGCAGGTGCCATGTCCAAATCCAAATCAGTTACAAGTGGCGTCCCATAGGGCTCAGTTCTGGGACCTCTCTTGTTCAGTATATACTTCTCTGAGGTTCCGGCTAACACAGGGGGATTATGGCTGACAAAGTTCGCAGATGACTGCAAACTGGGGACCATAATCAAATCTCCAGCTGACACAAGCATCCTCCAAGAGGGTCTCACAGAGATGGATGCTTGGTGCCAGAGCCACGGCCTCAAGCTAAATGCTAAAAAGTGCATAGTCATCCCCTTTGGGAAAAACAAGGTGCCCACAAATTACCACATAAGTGATAATCCATTAAGTACAGAAGAAGTAATTAGAGTTTTGGGGACCAACGTAGATAGTAACCTCTCCTTTGATAATCACGTTGCCAAAGTGGTTAGAAAGACCTTCTATATAGCCCACCTTATCACGAAAGGGTTCGCATCTAGATCAAGAGAGGTCATTGTGCCCCTCTACTCGTCACTCATCAGGCCCATAATTGAATACAATGCCCCTTTTGGGATGTACCTTACCCGACACCTGCAGCAACTGGAGAGACCCCAAAAGTACCTCACCAAGAGGATCATGGGCTACAAACAGATGTCCTATGCAGCTTGACTAAAGAAACTCCAGCTCTACTCAGTTGCTTACCACCTTCTCAGAGGCGATCTATGCCTAATGTACAAAGCCATGTCAAACCCAGAATTAATGGACATGCTCCACCTCAAAAAATCCAAGTCCCTTAGAGCTAAACGCACCACGGACCTAAACCTCACCACAAAAATAAATAGGACTTGCTGGAGGGACAGATTCATTTCCCAGAGGCTCCCCTCACTCTGGAATAGAATCCCAATTCATGTTAGACATAGCTCCTTGCTGACCCTCTTCAAGCGAAATTTGGACGTGTGGATGGGAAATCGCAAATTCACCCCTGGGATCTCCCCTGTGTCCCTGCTAGACAGAGGCAGAGTAAACTAATCTTAAAAGGGTACCTTCTATGATCTACTTTACAGAGGCACAGTAGACTAATCTAATAGGGAGGTGGAAGCCAAATACACTCTGGCTAGGCTTATTAATGCCCTAGGGCAGATAGCCTAGTATCTACCTATGAACCTATGAACCTATGAGACTATAGATCCAGCATCTCGAGCTCAATTTATACTGTCAAAGAAGGAAATGAGGGCAGTGTTGGTGCTATGTCCTGGCCTAAAGTCATGCTGAGTGGAGGAAAGGATTTGGTGTTTGGTCAGGTGACTAAGGAGCTGAATGTGAATGCATTTCTCAAATATTTTTAAGATGGGGGAAAGAATGGCGATAGGTCAGAAGTTAGAAGTGTTCTGATCCTGGGAATTTTGTAAATGTGAGTGTTTGTGTGAGAGAGTGTGTGTATCCTTGTAGAGACCTGATTTTGTGGTCATGCACACTTACAACACTTCCCTTACCCTCCTTTAGCACTGCTACTGATGTCACTCACCTTCAAAGATACCTTTGCACAGCTTTCTGACCTGACATGCAAGCTCCATGGTGTGTGCAATACAAGTGAAACAATGCAGTAGCAATAACTGCATAGGTATGGGTTTGAATCTCATCTCTGGCAAGTGTTTGTGTGTGTACATATGTATGTCTGTACTTCAAAGATTTTGGCCCCATTTACATCCAGTACACATCTCAGTGCCTGACTTTAGCAGTCCTGTAGATATCATCCACTTTAGAAGTACCTGTTGGCAACACTAAACTATGTAAGGTCAGTGGTGCATGTGGTAAATGCGTAAAATAATGGTCCAAAAAGATAATTAGTTGGAGGTTTGAACTTCACCCCTGGCAAATATAAATGTGATGTAGGGTAAAGTATTTCATGGAATCTCTCATGCACTACATCACCCAATGCCAGTACTTACAAGGGCTGGTGATTTTCCTCACCTTAGAAGTATCTTGGGGCAAGATCCGTCCTATGAGCTACATGGCACGTGAGATAAATGAAGTACACTGTAGTAGCAGAACATAGCAAGGTAGGGGTCTTAAACTCAGTACTGGCAAGTGTGTGTGTGTATATGTGTGTGTGTGTGTGCGTGTGTGCGTGTGTGCGTGTGTGCATGTGTGCATGTGTGTGTGTGTGTGTGTCTGTTATCAGTATCCTGTGTGGGGGTGGGTGTGATTGTGTAATAACAAAATCCATTGGGGGGTGGGTTTTGCAAAATTATTATGTTGAGGACCTAGTATATGTCACGATGTCCACATTACAAGGCCAACAGTTGTCAAACACTGAAGAGGTTGGTTTAGACAATCCACAGCCTTAAATGTGACAGCATGAATTAGTGAACAATATAGGCAACCCTTCTATTACTCAGAGACCACTCTCCACCCACATATCATACACAAACACACTTGGCTAGGCAACAACCATTATATTGGTAGTTCCCCTGCATATTGCCTCACAGATAGTACCCACGGTGTGATTGCAGTTGACTACATGCCTGTTGACCACAACAGTGCCACTGAAATCAGAAAGTACTTTGATGTGTTACATCTCCTGACTGAGAATGTGTTATCCAGCAAGTAAAAGGACATGGCACCCTGTTCCATCTCCTCAGTAGCACAATCAATGTGCACAGTGGCCCTTTTGTCATGTTCCACACTGGACGCCTGCAACAAATGTAGGGTCTGCAAACATACCCCACAAAAGGAATGCCATGCCTTATACACATGCAATGCATGGACAGACATCACAAACTCCACTGAATACCCATATCATACTGTCAATGTAGGTGCAATAACTACCTCAGTTACATAGCCAGGTTTCACCAAATGAGGTCAGGAATGCTACTTCAGAAGATACCAATCTGCCCACACAACATGCCCCAAAGACTTCAAGCATACTTACACAGATCAATGAACATGCATGTGGGATATGTGCACAACCCAGACACTGTCCATGTTATGGAATATAGATCACATACATACGGAACTGTGCACATCACTGGCCATCCACAATAGAAACCTGGATGATTGGATGGGGAATACACTACCCGCCCCTGTGGAGCACTCCAGTGACTATACTCCTGAGCCAGACTGGGGATTATTGTCATGTGGCCTAATGCCAAGGCATTCCCTTGGGCTACCCTTGTACAGCCTTCAGGCTCATTCACCTACTACACACCTATGAAGCAATGAACATATGGATCTCAGTACTGGCAAGGTGTGTGTGTGTGTGTGTGTGTGTGTGTGTGTGTGTGTGTGTGTGTGTGTGTGTGTGTGTGTGTGTGTGTGTGTATGTGTGTGTGTGTGAATAGTAATCCCAGTGTGTTTGGTTGATGAATATCCCCTGTGGCTGTGGTTATTAGCAATCAGAGGTGTTTCCAAACCAGAGCATGTACCATTCTACAGCGGATTTTGTACAACTTATACCTATGTACAACCCCAGCCATATAATCTGTGAGGCATATGCAATCACTGTGTTACAGACCGGGGATTACAGTACACATACTGTACGCTGCCTATGACATGGTGGATGTGTCACCACACTGCCATACCCTGTGACCTTGCTGCAGGGCCACATCCTGGTGACACACAGATGCCTTGAATGGACATGGGATACAGAATGTGAGAACACATTCACTCAGCACTTTACTTGTGGGGGGAGAGAGGGATAAAGCTGGCACTGAATGTGTTGCCAAGACTGTGGCCAATATCTGTTGTCTCAGGATAGGTATTAGCTTTGTACAGTAACTCACAGCACTTGTTTTTAATGCTGTGGAGGTTGTTGATGTAACTATCAAAGGCTGTTGTGACTGTCAGTGTCTGCTGCATCTCTACTGCCATTGATGCCTGTTGGGGATTCCATGAGGGATCCAAAGTTGTGTTTGAGGCTCATAAGGGAGTTCAACAGCCATGGGACCCCACCTTTCTCTGCAACAGTATCCTCCTTCTGATGTACACTTTAGCAATGGCAGGAGACCATCACATTGTCTCCCAGTGTTTGGAGGACAGTGTCTGAGTTCTGTTGGCTCTGGCTAGTACCATGTATTCATGTACCTCTTTGTAAAGTGCCTATGTGTATGATTCCACAGTCATGCAGCTAAGTCCCATTGCCATGGGTGCACTGAAGACATCAACCCCTGTTTTCATGGCTGCAAAGTCAGCTTTGGAGAGGTTTTGCCAGGTGGTTATCTTCGTGGGGGTTGTGGCTGACATGTTGAGTGCCATGTTGATTGCAGCCTGTGTGAATCTCACCATGAAGGGATTGACATCTGGGGATGAGCAACAGTCCCGTATTTAAGGGGTCAACACAGGTCAAGGTTGTTCCATCCTCTGCCAGGGTTCAGTATAAGATGGTCTAGTGCAATGGAAATGATGAATCCCAAAAGTGTTTGTGCCACTTTACTGGTGATTGGCTACATTCATCAGATGATGGAGGGGGTAGTTGAAGACTTGTACTATGTTAATGTTGCATTGGACCATCAGAAATGGCAGGGGGTTGAGGAATGTGCATTGACAGTCTAGGGACATAGATGTGGACCCATAGCAGGCTATGGTCTAGATAGCACCATTATCCCAAGGCAGTTGTGCCAGAAGTATCTCCAATGCATTATGATGGGATGCTAGTCTGAAGGTGTTCCTATCCATAATGAATATGGAGACAACACCACCTGTGGAGGTGTGGTGTGGTCCATGTTTGAGGGCTGACAGCTGTGGAATGTGTCATAGCTTGATGCTGCAGGTCTGCTGTCTGTTGCTGCTGTGAACCACCTCTCCCTTACAGCAGACATGTGTCCTCCACTCCAGCGAATGCTATGAGTGACTGCATCCTGACAGATGTCCACTGTTGAGCAGCATGACCCTCAGATTGCATACATGTGTAGCTCTTATGGTGGTAATAACATTAGGAACACTGCCTAATAAGGCACCATAGGGGTGGCAAGACACGTAGCCAGTACCTGGTAACTCAGCGGTGACAGATGTAGGACATCCGTGGCAAGTCATTGGGCTCTGGCAATTATGCCATCCCAAGCAGAGAGGTCCTGGATCCCCTGAGAATGACACATAACACATAAGCCAGTGTTGCAGTCAACCATCTGTTGATAGCACCCAGTATGATTCTGGGTGACAGCAGTACACTGCCCATGGCTACTATCACACCTGCCTGAACTGCATAATCAGAGAGTTCAACCATGTCTCTTGTCATGTAGTCCAGGGAGGAGTGTCCCAATTCATTCACACCCACATGGATACGGAGTGATACTCATAGTTGTTGTGGAGTGACATGACTGGCTGTGTCATGTGTTAGATGCTGGCATGTGATTGATATTTGGCTGTTACCTGCTCCATATTCAACCTAGTGAGTGGGATATGTGTGCCTCAGTATTGAGTTACCCATGATGACTGTGTTGTGCAAGGTGGTTAGCCTTAGGGGCTTAGGTTGCATCACACTGTGTAGGTTAAATATGTGACCCTTGGCATGTGCCATGTCATGGTGTCTGACTGGGTGTCTGCCTTGCTGGTCTGTGCTGTTTAGGTAAATGTCCATCGAGTGCCTCTGGGAAGGTGGGTGCGTGGCTTTTCAATGCATGTCATGGCTGTCAAAGTGGATGTCAAGGTGAGCTACATGTTCTACATGGTGTGGTGCAGGTGTTAATCGTATACTCTTGACCTGCTAGTCCAGTCTTTGCTGGAAAGTGCATATGTTCACATTGGGTGATATATGGGTAACCCTCACAGTTCTGAGTGTTTGGAGTTTAGAGGGGAGTGGTGCCTGTGTACATGTGTCAGTTGCAACACCGCCCCAGAATGGACATGTGCACCAGGTCAATGGGAGAAAGCACAGATAACCACCCTTCAAACATGCCAAGAGGACTGGACATAACTAGTAAGTACTGGAGTGACATCTGTGATGAACGAGTACTGCTTATGGCTCATATATGTGCCACACTTCATGATACAATAACCTGGTGAATTGCCAAGCCATAATGCTAGTTAAAGTGCAAGACAGAAAGAACTAGCATGATGTATGGCTGGAGAAGAAGACAGACTGTCTGCCACCTGTAATACTTTACCACAGCTGTGCAGTTATCAGCGACTTTGGCCATGTGAAAGTTTGGTAAGCTCTGTAGCGCATGCAGTAACTGAGTAACACTATAGTAGACATACCTAGATAGGCAGGAGTTTTAATCCCCATACTGGCAGGTGTGTGTATGTGTGTGTGAATCATGTAATATCTGGCTCATACCATTTTTGACCTGTGTACTACCCTTTACACTTCCCTTCACTCCAATTTAGTAGACCTGTTGATGTCATCCATCTTAGAAGTAGCTTTGGAAGAGGTGGAAATGTATAAGCTCTGTGGCTCATCTGATCACTGTGGAGCACTGTAGCTGGACTATCTAGATAGGCAGGAGTTCTAATCCTAATGCTGGCAACTGTTTGTGTGTGTGTGTGAGGAGCATATCATATGTGGCTTATAACATTTGTATGTCTATACCACACATGGCTGGTGACCACCTCCCACTGCCATTACTTTATATAGTGTGGTGACAGCATCTGCCTCACATGCAGCAAGTTAAACAATTGTACAGTCCTTTGTACTGATGTGTCTAGAATATCCATATGCTTGAAACTTATACATGGTTGGAAGTGGTCTCAGTGCCTTAACAATGCTCCTGTATCTGATATTATAGCCAAATAGGCCACAGTGAGTGTACTGACACATATGACAGCATGAGGTATCATACCTGACTGAAACATCATGCTGATAAGACGTCTGCCACCCTCACAGGTAGCCTGCCTTGTAGGTACAATACATGAGTACAGATGCTTGGTTTTACAAGTGAACTGTACCTGTTATGGGTCATATTAAAGGCTGTAAGAGGTGTGGACTGTCATATTGTGGTCTTAATTAGTATGTAACAGGAACACTTGCATCTTAAGAGGGGTGTGTACACAGTTTATACCCACTGTACACCAGTAATGTGTCACACATGACTTTACCTTAGGACGTTTATCCAACACAATTTGGTGGGCTCTGTCCAGATGTCTTGACACTGACAAGTTGTGAGGTATGCTAGAGGAATGATGAATTCACATCAGATAGGCCCCAGTGGTGACCACTGTGATGTAATACAGTTAACCCCAGCACAAGTGAACATGCACAACAAGCAATATAGCTATTACATAAAGCAATATAGCTATTAGTGATGGTTGTGTGCATGGTAAATTGCATGCACTTCACATGCCTGGGGTATTGCTAGGCAACAACAGAACAGTGTAATATCCACCACCTTCAGGCTGCTGTCCCCTATGCAGTCTAGAGGGTCCTAGGAAGTTGTGAGAGGGAGTTATTGTCAGCAGCGCACATGTGGCCTTAGTATAGGATGGATGTAGCATATCTGCACATCTACAGTACTAAGCGCAATAATACACATTGTCCTGTCCTCACCATAGATGTGCACCTCTGGGCATTAGAAAACCCCATCCACAACTGCAATCAGACCTGACACATGCATGTAGATACAATACAGATACATGTATATCTGATACATTGGTGTACTAATCCCCACTGTACCCTTACCTGTATGATCCCCATCCAGTATGTGTGTGTGTGTGTGTGTGTGTGTGTGTGTGTGTGTGTGTGTGTGTGTGTGTGTGCAACCCACCTCCACAATGCTTCTTTCAGAGACATGGCTTGTGCATTTGGCGTGTGGCCTAAGTGTGGTGAGGAGCTCCTCGGTGGGTGTCAGTGGGGGGTTGGATGACTGGCCCCCCCCCCATGTCTAGCCAGTCCCTTGCTACAGCAACGGCCTATTGATGGGCATTGCATTTGAGGTTGGTGGCCCGATGCTGCATATGCACATAAGTTCTACTGTGCAGGCCTACTGTGCAGGCCAGTATCATTTACCCTCTGAACCACACTGTTCCACAGGGCAGTCCTCTCCTGCACATCTTCTGCTCTCTGTCCACATAACAGGGCATAATGTCCAATCACATATTGGGTGATGATGTCTATTTCCCCAACAGAGAATGCTTGTAGGCGAACACTCTGCATGTTACTTGGAAGACATAAACAGGAAAAGGTCACAGGACCTCATACAGTTGTCAAAATGCACATCAACAGTGGATATTATTTGCAAATAATCCAGACTACACTGGAAACCTTCAAGCTGTCATGGCTATAGCAGCTTGCATTATATGCCTGTCCCTAAGCTATCTTATCCCCCCCAATGTTGGACACTTGATTGCATAATCCTATATCCTCCATTAATTTCTATGTAGAGAGTTGACAGTGGTCATCTTCCATGTGGATGGTGTGTGTATGATGACAGGTCTCTGTTTGACTGTGGTGTGTGATAGAGCTCTGAGCACATGCCTGAGTTCATGTAGGAGGCAGACACTGATGTTATTATGCCCAATGGATATATGCTGTTGCTGCCATCAGTAGGCAATATGTACATGCTCACCATTGTTGTGGGGGAGGAGTGTGGTTGATGTGCATATCCCCATGTACGACTGGGATGGACAGGGTGGCGATGTTTCACCTAACCTGTGTGAAGCAGGTTGCCTATATTCATGGCATGTGTCTATGAGGTGTTCTTTACCCCCAGTACAGGGTGAATTGTGTTGTTTCATCTGAGACTTTCAACATATGTGGTGACATGGTTGCAATTGTCCTTAGTGGCTTAGTGGTGTGGATATGTCTGATTCATAGTCACAGTCAGCCTTACAGGACATCACCTGTGAACTTACCTGCTTGAGCAAATATAGGTGGACCTGCTTCAAAGTTATTGCATGCACCTATGTGTCCCTGTACAGCCAATGTAGCAACGAATTATGTGGTTTGTGTATTGCTGCTGTCCACCAAAGGGGAATACTCTACCTTGGTGGAGGCAGGATATACAGGTCAGGTACTGCTGTGCCCATATAGCTACAGTGGATATAAAGGGTACACACCCCTGATACAGTGCCTGGTATCTGTGCAATTGGAACATGACATCACAATAACTCATTTCATAACAATTCCCACCTGTAGTGTGACCTATAGCCTGCACAATCCAATTGAAAAACATAACAATCTGGTCTGTGAAAACATACAGAAATAATACTCAGTACAATAAGTCAGTTGAATGAGTGTGCACACCCTTAAACTTGCGCCTCTTGAGATGGTTACAGCATTCATCCATCTTGGTCTGACTCTAACATCATGGCACATCTTCACTTGGCATAAGTTGCTCACCTTCCTAGAAATAGCTTTGATTGCATTGCAATGGAATTGGACAGGTTAGGGTTCACATTCAAGATGAGAAACATTATGAAATGATCTTCTATGGTCTGATTATCATACAGCTCACAAACCTGGCATTCCAACAGGGGTGTGTGCACTTGTGATATCCACTGTTTACAGGTGTTGATGTAGCTGGTAGTAATAAGATATATCTGGTAGTGGTAAGCATGGACAGAGGATCATAACACAGTTGGACACTTAGGTTCATAGGTTCATAGGTAGGTACCAGGCTATCAGCCCAAGGGCCTATGTAAGCCTAGCCAACAAGGTTCCCTGGATTATGCCACCAAATAAAGTTATTTTCTTGTGCCATTGTTGAGCAGACACAGAAGTGATCCCCAGGGTGTATTTCCTATTTCCCATCCACTCATCAAGATTTTTTTTGAAGAGTGCTAATGAAAAACTTTGCTTGACATAGATGGGTAGCCTGTTTCAGAGTATGGGAAGTCTCTGGGACAGGAATCTATCCCTCCAGCATGTCCTGTTTATTGTGTTGGCAAGGTTTAGGTCCCTAGAGTGTGCAGCTCAGAGGGATTGGGATTTCTTTAGGTGTAGCATGTCCAACAGCTCTGGGTTTGACATAGCTTTATGTTAGGCAGAGATCACCTCAGAGTAGGTGATATGCCACGGAGTAAAGCTGCAGTTTTTAGAGACGGTCAGTGTAGGGCATTTGTTTGAGGCCAGTAATCCTCTTTGTGAGGTACTTCTGTGGCCTTTCCAGCTGCTGCAGATGTCTTGTGAGGTACATTCCAAAAGGGGCGTTGTACTCTATAATGGGTCTAATGAGTGTCGAGT
Organism: Protopterus annectens; assembly: GCF_019279795.1. Taxonomy (NCBI): domain Eukaryota; kingdom Metazoa; phylum Chordata; order Ceratodontiformes; family Protopteridae; genus Protopterus; species Protopterus annectens. Next base: position 1,671,398,406 of record NC_056739.1, read on the forward strand.
AGAGGGGGACAATGACCTCTTTTTTCCTGGATGAGAACCCTTTTATGATGAGGTGTGCCATGTAGAAGGACTTCCTGACTACTGTGGTGATGTGACTATCAAAGGAGAGACTACTGTCCACCTAGGTCCCAAGGTCCTTATTACACATTCAGTGTTAAGTAGATTGCTGCCTATGTGATATTTCATGGGTACAGAATTTTTACCAAAGGGCATGACACTGTACTTTTTGGCATTGTGCTTGAGGCCATGGCTCTGACCCCAGGCATCTGTTTCAATGAGGTCCATGTCCACATCATTTGGGGACTTGACTATGGCTCCTAGTTTGCAGTCATCTGTGAACATACTTAGCCAGAGGCCTTCTGCGTTAGCCTGCACTTCAGAGACGTAGATTCCAAATATGAGATGTCCCAAGACTGAAACCTGTATTACTCCACTTGTCATTGGTTTGAGGTCAGATTTGGAGTCTGCAACTTTTACAGTGTGGGTTCTGACAGTGAGCCAGTTGGCAACCCATCTTGTGATGTAGGGATTTATACCTAGTCTAGTGAGTTCAACCATAATTCCAGAATGGGGGATGGTGTCAAAAGCCTTGGTGAGGTCAAAATAGGCTGTGTAAACCACCTTACCCACAGCTACGGCTAAAAAAGTCGATCAGGTTCAGGAGGCATGATCTGCCTTTCCCAAACCTGAACTGGGTGGGATCCAGAGTTTGGAGGTTACCACTGTCTTTGTTTATAAGTTCCATAATGATACGTTCCATGGCCTTGCACACCAGGCTCATCAGACTAATAGGGCGATAGTTCCCGGGATCAGTGGTGGCTCCCCCTTTATGGAGTGGGATAACTGTTGCTGTGTGCCATTCAGTGGGCACAATGCCTGATGCAAGGTTATTATTGAACACGGTGCTTAGGTGGGGAGCCAGCTCGTTCTGAAGTTAATGTAAAATGCAGCCTGGGGTGTTGTCTGGTCCCAAGGATGCTGTGTTTTTGGCTTTAGAGAGCGCAGCTTTTACCTGCGTAGCTGTGATTACAGGGACTCTAGATTCTTCCTGTATAGAAATGGACCATTTAGGGGGTGAGGAGGTAAAGTTAGCACTGAACCTATCTGCCAAAATGTTGGCAATATCAGTTGGTTAAGTAATTTTCGTGCCATTGTGCTGTAACTCAGAGCAGATCTGGGTGTTGCCATCGAGATTCTTGACATAGCTACAGAATGCTTTGTGGTTGTCCTTAAAATTAGTGGTGATTTTTTTTTTTTATAGCTAGCTTTGGAGGATCTTATAAGGGATCTCAGCTTATTACTGAGGCTGACCAGGGAGCTCCTCCACTCATAGGATTTTACTCTCTTTTGCAACAGTTTCTTCCTTCTGTTGTACAGTTTGTTTATGGCAGGGGACCATCAGATTGGCTTCCACTTTTTGGAGGATAGTGTCTTGGTTCTGTTTTGGGATAGCATGATCCATGCACTCGTGTAAGTGCTTATAGATTGTATTTGTGTAGGATTCAGCAGTTGTAACTGTATTGTCCATCTGCATGGGTGTCATGAAGTTCACCACTTCTGTCTTAAGAAGCATGAAATTGGCTTTGGAGAAATTTTTTACAATGGTTTCCTTAATGGGGAGGTGGGGCGGGATGTGGATATCAAGGGTGATTAGCTTATGGTCAGATCGGACCAACGAGGAGTTGACAACAGTTGTGAAACACTGGTCACTCATTCTGGTAATGACTAGGTCTAGGATATTGTTGTCCCTGGTGGGGGTGTGGATAAGTTGATCCAGGGCATTGGAGTTTATGAATTCCAGAAAGCGTTGAGCTGAGGAGTTGGTACATGAGTAGTTTTGCCAGTTAATGGTGGGGTAGTTAAAGACGCCCATTATTAGGGTGTTTGGCTGAACCTTAATATTTTCCAGTACATCAAGAAAAGAGGAGTGGGAATCCTGGAGCATGGTGGGGGATCTGTAGCAAGCTACAATGTGGATTGCAGTTTTGCCCAGAGTTAGTTGCACTTGGATAACCTTGGATGCATTATGCTGAGCAACTAGCCTGGAGGTGTGGATATCCTTAATGAATATAGGTTCATAGGTTGGTACTAGGCTATTGGCCCTAGGGCCTATGCAAGCCTAGCCATAACAATTCCCTGGATATTTCTTTCCACAATATTTACTTCTCCAGGCCCCTGTCTAGCAGGGCGACTGACATGATCCCCGGGGTGAATTTCCTATCTCCCATCCAATCATCAAGGTTCCTTTTGAAGAGGGCCAATGCGGTGCTCTGCTTGATATGTATGGGCAGTCTATTCCAGAGTATGGGGAGTCTCTGGGTCAGGAACCTATCCCTCCAGCATGTATTGTTCATTGTGATATAGGTTCAAACTAATTGCCTGTATGGGACATTTTGAACATAGCCAATTATCCAATATAATAATCAAACCATGCACCTTGTGTATTTAGGGTAAGCAGCTTAAGCATTATGCCAATCTCCCATATGGACACACCTTCACCTTTTGTGTTTCTGTCCAGGTTACATGGCCGAAAAGTGTGGTATGAGTTATAGCCTGGTAGTGCAGGGTTGATCTCTAGAGCCTTGAACCAGGTCTCAGTCACTGCACAGATATCGATGTTCTCCATTTTAAGGAGTGCCTCGAGTGAGTGCATTTTGAGATTTAGACTTCTAGCATTGAGTAGCATCACCCTCAGTTTTTGCTTGTCTGTTCCTGTTATTGTGGTGAATTCGTCATTTGAACCTTGCCTAAAAAAAGCACTTTAGGGGCGGCAAGAACCTTAGCCAGTATCCAGAATCCCAAGGGTGACAGGTGCAGGCCATCTCTGGCAAAGCGTCGTGGTCTGTCAACCACGTCATCCCAGGCAGACAGATACTGGATCCCCTTAGAATAACACCAGAAGCTTAGCCAATTGTTGAAGTCAATCATTTTGTCCTTGTACTGCGGTATCATTCTGGGCAATGGCAGAATGCTACTCAGGGCTAGGGTCATACCTGCCTGGGCTACAAGATCAGAGATCTCTTCCATGTCTCTTTTCATGTAGTCCAGGGAGGTATGTCTCAGGTCATTCACACCAACATGGACAATGACAGAGTCATATTTGTACTTGTTGTGGAGTGACCTGAGTGCATGGGTTATGTGGCGGATCCTGGCACCTGACAGGCAGCTGACAGTAACCTTCTCCTTGTTTAGCCTGTTGAGTGGGACATCAGTGTACCTGACTATAGAGTCACCTATGACTAGTGTATTGGGTACGTTGTTTTGTCTTATTGGCTTTGGTTGAGTGGTACACTGAGTCTGTGGGCTATATGTCATTTGGGTTGTGTTGGGGGATGGAGATTGCTTGCTTTTCTGATTTGGAGATCTCTGTTGCTTAGACAGATTATTACTGAGAGACTCCACAAATGTTTTTGTGTTACTATGTGTGGATTTTGGTGGTGTAGATTTAGTGAGACTATGTGATGAGTGTGGTGTGGTGCAAATGTTTACCTTCTCCTCTTGACTGTCAAGTTCAGTCTTGGTTGGAGAGAGCTTTACCTCCAGTTTGGATAGATAAGTGTATCTCTCACAGGTTTTAGTGTTGGGTGTTAGGAGGAGAGGGTTGTCTGTGTACATTAGTCAATTTCTGCATTGCCTCAAGATGCTCAGATTCGTCAGACAGGAGAGAACACTGGGTGCTGACCCTTGGACATGCCTGAATAAAAAAAAATATGTTCCTCTAGATAAGTGAGGAAAGTGAGTACAAGAGCTGTTTTTCTCTAAGCAAGTGAGAAAAGTAAGTACATAAACTGTTTTCCTCTAGGTAATAAGGAAGGTTGAGTGCTATAGTAATTAGTAAGTTATTTAGTGCTTACAAGTTCTGAACAAGTGCTGAGCACGAATAAACAAATTTAAGTGATAAAACTAAGAATCTGTATCTGCACTAGATGAGTTACAGGACAGAAACAAGTGCAAATGCAGGCTTTGAAATCAGAAAGTTAAGAGAGATGGAAAAGATTGCCCAAATGGACAATAACTACAATTTCTGGGCCAGAACCACTCCTTATGTGGTAGACAGGTTACCTAGTGCTTACCACTCCCACTGATAAGCTAGAAGGCTTTCCTCCAACACAGAAAGGCTTGGGGGGCTCAGAAGCTTACATACAGTCCTGGATACAGCAAATCTGTATCTGGACTACACTAGTTACAGGAAAGGTAGAAAACAGGCTTACACTATTTTTTTTACAGAAAAGTAGCTAAAACAGCAGTAAAAACAGTTCACATGCAGCGCAAGCTAGCACACTTGAGTATGTAGCAATATTAGACCAAACACAGTTTAAAAAATGCAATTAAATTAAAAAGGACTAAAAGCAAGTGTAGAAGGAGTTTATTAGGTAGAATGTGGTAAAGAGATGGGACTGGGGGAATGCCCAGATCAAATCTACAGGGGGGTGGGCAACTGCAAAATGCCACCAAATTTAAATTACGAGCCAGAAATAGGGAGGGTGGGTGGGACAAAAGACTTTCAGCAGAGATATGAAAAAAATATATGAAACAATTAACAGTACAAACTCTAAAACCAAAAAAATATATACTTAGCTCTGTATATTTCCAGATAGATTGAAAAGCAGTCTCTCAGAACACAGGTTCCAGCAATGAAATGCAGGCTGTTACTAACAGGTCTAATTTTATGCAAGTGATCCTTGAGTTAGATAATGCACAATCTGTAAAATACAGTTATACCAACTGAAAATGCAGCAGAAAATAGGGGAAGGTGGGGAAAACATTTTCAGCAGAGATCTGAAAAACTGTAAGCAACAATTAACAGTACAAACTCTAAAACCAAAAACATATACTTAGCTCTGTATATTTCCAGATAGATTGAAAATCAGTCTCTCAGAACACAGGTCACAGCAATGAAATGCAGGCTGTTATTAACAGGTCTAATTTTATGCAACTGATTAATACCTGATAATCATGCCTACTGCAGTACCCACATCAGTGTTAGGGCGATACAACCTCCAGTAGCTGTGCACATATATGTCTGTTGTATGCACTAACACTAACACTGATATAACTCACATGTGCAGCATGCACAACCTATTTATCCGACTGCTTATAGCCCATGTGATTAGTTTTGTGCCTTTCAACTGAGCATATGCATACATACATGTGCTCAGGGGATACGTGATATACATTTCTGTTGAATGTAAGTATGGCACACTATATTTACAGTCTTGCTGCTCAATCATACTTTTCAACCTGTTACAGCAGTATGTCTGGACAATGGCACACATAAATGGGTGTCAAAAAGGGACATCAGTATTGATACTGTATTAATACAGCTGCACCGTACATTAATACGTTGATTGCACAGTAGGGTTTGACATCACTGTGATAACCTGAAAGATGCCCAACAGTCATAAGTAGGCTATTATGTTACAGTCCCATTGCTTACAGACCTGCCAATGGCTTGGCTGACATAACACAGGTATATATGTATGTGACTACAGATATCAGTCACAAATGTGCTTATTGTCCAGTAGAACACTCTACAGTTGAATGTTATTAAGTCAATATATCACATGCAGATCAACACACATTTGCAACAGTAGTCTACTATGCACACACTCTCTATAGGTGTCTTAGCTTTACAAGGCAAACATGTGTCATACTCATAATCCCAGGTAACATGGATATGGAAGACATCCCACTAACTGGCCTAGCAGTGGCAGAGTGACAACTGTTTGACAGTCACCCCTGCGGTTGTCATATACAAGCTGTCCTTTCCCAGGAGAGTCAGGCTCCACAGCTCTGATCCCACCTCACAACTTCTCAGCGCATCACATCTGGACAAAGCCTAAAATGATAGGGGTATAAATAGGAAAAGACTTTTAATATACTTGTTATAAACATAGGAAGTTCGTAGAATGATACATTTAGCATTACTGTGAATATTCTTAAGGATGTGGAGTCTTAAACCAAAGTGTTTATCGTTACTGGATGACTTCAATCCTCAGCTATTTCCCAGTAAAGAACAGATCTCAGCAGGAACAGACAAAAATGCATGATGGTAAAATGTGGACATTCTGTGAGGATCTGTACAGTTGAGAGGCATTTCAGTGATATTGCCCACTGCAGAGAGGGCAGATACTATGGCCATAGTACCTGTTTAGCAGGACATTAGTACAGCATGTCTTGTTGGGACATATATTCCTCCAAATCATATTTCCCATTATTACAGACCAAGTACTACATTCATTACTTGCTTAGATGTTCCACTTACCTTTTTTCTTCCTTCTCTTTTCCACTTCATGCCTCATTTGTTATTTCTCTCTCTCCCTGTGCACTGCAGGGATAGAGCTAGTTGGAATAGGTGGCAGCATGGCTTGTATAAGTGATGCTCATGGCCAGGTGATGGCCTGTGCACCTATTGGGGTTCCACACTTGCTAATTGCATGCAGAGCAGCTGTGTAGTTCTTCCAATGGGTTCCTATTACCTAATCAAACTTTTAGAAGGTCGAACACCAGAAGTTCAAATTTGGAAGTTCGAAAGGTTGAAAATGTCGAAGCTGCGGAAGTCTGAATTCTTTCCCAGGGAAAGAATTTGGTTGGATGTTTCTGCAGCTTTGACATTTTCTCCACTGTGGTGTAAAAGTTACTGAAAGAGTTAAGGTAAGTGTGCGATTGTGACGGACGTTGGGTTTAGGGTGCAGGTAAGGTAGGTGTGCGATAGTGACAGACTTTAAGAATAGGGTACGGGCTAATATAAGTGTGCGATAATGACGGATTTTAGGGTTAGGGTGTGGGTAAAGTAAGTGTGCGATAGTGACGGACTTTAGGATTAGGGTTTGGGTAGGGTAAGTGTGCAATAGTGATGGACTATAGGGTAGGGTGCGGGTAAGGTAAGTGTGCGATAGTGATGGACTTTAGGGTTAGGGTGCGGGTAAGGTAAGTGTGCAATAGTGACGGACTTTAGAGTTAGAGTTTGGGTTAAGGTTAGTGCATAGATAGTTGTGTATGTAAGGTTTAGTGTAGGTTTATAAGGTTTTTGGTGTCCTTGTGTCATGGGTGTGTGTTTTTCGGAACAGCAAATGTTTTCCCCTGGGAAAAATTCACTGTTCTGATGTTTCAATGTTATCACATTTTGATCTTCCAAGTTCGAACATCTGGTATTTGACCTTCTGGAAGTTTGATAATGTAATAGGAATCCTTTCCAATAGTCAATGTCATGGCAACACACTCCTATAAATGAGTACTCCATGTGGACATTTGCCCTTTCTTTTACTTGTGAGGAAGACATCCTGGAGATGTGTGGGCTACTACCTCTTACAACATGACTTGTGGAGACAAGCCAACTAAATGGTGGGGAAGGTTCAAGAATTAGGAGCAGAATGTGAGTATTGCTGTTATAATTTTGAAATACTGCTAGTTTAACAGGGTTTGTGTACACTTGCTACTTCTGCATGGGTTTCAGTCTGACAAAGTTCAATCTCTGCATTGCTCTCAACTGTAGGCCCATCCACATAATGGCCACAGGTAGCCTGTTATGTATGGCCTGTTCCCCAGACAGGTGTTGTCCTTGGCAAATCAGTAGCCTACTCTGGTGATTGCATTATGTAGATGGTAACATCCATTTGTTTTTCTAACTATATACACCTCAGAAAAGATATATTATAATAAACCCTGTAACACCAGCAGCATTCTCAGTGTATAACAGCAATATTTCATGTATGACCGTGTATATGGGCTTCTGTCCACCAATTATGTCAGCCTTTGTCCAGATATCATACAGTAGTAGGTGGATAGGTATACGGGTCTATCATTATTTAGTGCTGTAATTCCTGCTGAGGGGAATGGCTGGGAAAGATGTTGAAGTCTGTCCATTCAAGAGGTAGGTGTATAGAGAAAGCTCTTAGATGGCCTTGTAACATACTTTATGTGGGGGACAGTAACACATGTTTTAAAACTAGGATGTTAGAACATGTCAGATGTATTACTGATAAGAAATATGTCAGCTCTATAGCAGTACATTTGAATAAATCACACCGTGGGGGCAGTAGTGGCTCTCAAGGTACTGTTTCTGAAAACATCTGTTCCTCAGTGTGATGAAACAGTCATAAAAGGGCAATTGATATGTACAGACTTCAATGTATTAATGTTAACTGTGACACTTTATCGCGTAGGGGGTTAAATGACGAGTATAATTGGAGGCTGTGTATTCAATTATGTAATTAGGTGTTAATTGCTTTTTAGGATTAAGGCATGTATTTTTGGTGATGTTTACTCCTTGAAGGTTTTGGCAAAGACATCAGAGTATAATAAACATGTGTGAATTACTGGCTGGCTGTATTTTTCTTTGCTATGTTCAGATATTTTATTTGTTTTGCTAAGAGATTGTTGTATGGCTGGCCATTGTGTATGGCCTATCATGATTTTGTAGCAGTATACAGTTCAGTCATTTATTTGGGCTGTGGTGGGGGGGGGGGCAGATGTGAGTGTCATGGCTGCTTTTGTATCCAACTGTGCATGCTGCTCCTGTTGTGTGTGGTCTATCAGCAGCATATGTTTGTATGGGCATTTTGGGACATGTATGCATATATATATATATATATATATATATATATATATATATATATATATATATATATATATATGGATTTCGTTCAGAATTTCGAAGCACAAAACTTTGAATTTCATAGTATCAAAGATCATATGTTTGAAGTTTCAAAAATCCGAAATCCGGAAAGGAGATTGGCATACAGCATGGACAGGGAGATTCCCTTTTCTTTGCTGTGATCTCAGAGTACATATGGTAAATTTAAGCTGCAAGGGGGTGTGGGTGGTGCAGCCCCTCACATGGGGTTGCAGGGGGGCTTACCCCCATGCATACACATGTTTTAGTGTGTTGGGTGGTGTTTTGGGGGGGTTTACAATTTCAAGATTCCAAGATATTGAGATTCTGAACTCGATATTCTGAAACTCGAGATTTTGGGATTTTGAAATTTCGTAGTGAACCCATATAGATAAATATATATATATATATATATATATATATATATATATATATATCTGTATATGTATGTATGTTTGAATATATATATATATATATATATATATATATATATAAATTAAAAAAAATATATATATATATGTGTGTGTGTGTGTGTGTGTGTGTGTGTGTGTGTGTGTGTGTGTGTGTGTGTGTGTGTGTGTGTGTGCATGCATATGTTTGTGTGGGTGTGTGTGTTTGTTTGTATATGCATGTGTGTGTGTGTATATATATATATATATATATATATCAAAGTATGCAATATATATATATATATATATATATATATATATATATATATATATATATATATATATATATATATATATATATATATACTATATATTTGTATACATACATATAAATATATGTACACCTCAGTATTTATTAGTAATATTTCTATATATTGTTGTACACATATATGGATCTCCCTACATATCTCCCTGTCTCTCTCTCTCTCTCTCTCTCTCTCTCTCTCTCTCTATGTATGTTTCTATTCAGATATATATATTTTTAGATACAAATCCTTCCTAATTACACACTTGTCTCTTCCCTATTGTAAACTTGCTGTAAAGAAGGGTATGTTTGAGAAAACGTACTCAAACAATACAGCTGAGGTGGTGTACTGGAAAATTGCATAGGCTATGGTGTAGAAGGTCCTAGGTTCAAGACCAGCAAGGGCTGTGTATTTTGTTGCTAGGCAGAACAAGGACTGTTGGATACAGAGTGGTTAAGGCTGTTTTGAGCAGTTTTGTGAGTTTTTGCATGGGTTTGCTCAATATTAAGTGGTGCTAACATATGGTTAGTCAAATAGGCTTCACTTACCAGTGCGCAAATCTACTTGGCATTTACATTTACTTACAATGCTTACACCTGCTAAGCATAGCATTGCCTTGGTAACCAGTGATCACGTCCCAATCTGATAAAATAGCAGGGTAATCCACATATACTGTGCCAGTGGATACCACATCCCACAATGCCGAATCCTTCACAAATGCTTTCTGTGGACATCTCCAAGAATGCATGGATCATGCAATCCCAAATAAATCCAATCCCTCTCCACCAAAGGTAAGCGTCCTGTCTGGTGGACCTCAGCCATAAACAAATTGTATAACAAAAGAAGGAAGCTACTGCATGTCAGAGCAAAATCCCATGAAGGGAAGACATCTCTGATCAATATTAGCAGAAAACTACGTTCTCTCATAAAAACATCCAAGGCCAACTTTGAGAGAAAAATCGCTAAGGACACTAAAGATAACCACAAAGCCTTCTTCAGCTATGTTAGAAACCTGGGCAGAAACCCTCAGATATGCTCAGAGTTGGTTCAAAACAACAAAAAATACACTGAACACACAGATATTGCCAACATTCTGGCTGACAGGTTCAGTGCAAATTTCTCCCCTCCTTCACCCCCAAAAGAAGAAATACTTATCCCAGCTGAATGTAATCTCCCTGTCATCTCAAATGTCCAAGTGAGAACCGCCCTAAACAAAGCAAAAAACACAGCATCAATGAGACCTGACGGTATCCCAGGTTGCGTGTTATGTGAACTCCAAGAGGAGCTAAACCCACACATAAAAATGCTATTTAACCTTAGCCTTACTTCGGGATATGTAGCTGAACACTGGCGTACAGCAACAGTAGTCCCACTCCACAAGGTGGGTGCCTCTACAGACCCTGAAAAGTACCGCCCCATAAGCTTAACCAGCCTGGTCTGCAAATCTATGGAAAGAATCATTATGGAACTCATAAACAGAGACATACAGACACTTGACCCCACCCAGTTCGGCTTTGTAAAGAGCAGATCCTGCCTTTTAAACCTGGTTGACTTTTTCGAAACAGTCACTAGAGCCATTGATGAGGGCAAAGCAGTCCATACAGCATACCTGGACTTGGCTAAGGCCTTTGACACAATACCCCACTCAGGCATCATAGATAAGCGCAACAGCTTAAAAGTAAACCCTTATGTCACTAGATGGGTTGCAAACTGGCTAAAGGACAGAACCCATAAAGTTAAAATCGCTGGAACAATGTCAGACTCAAAGCCAGTCACAAGTGGTGTCCCACAGGGATCTGTCCTGGGACCCCTCTTGTTTGGCATTTATTTCTCAGATGTTAAAGCAAACATGGGAGGGCTGTGGCTGACAAAGTTCGCAGATGACTGCAAACTAGGTGCCATAGTCGATACACCAGCTGACACACACATCCTACAAAAAGGCCTCACAGAAAAGGACAACTGGTGCCGGAGTCACGTCCTAAACTAAATGCCCAAAAATGTATAGTCATCCCCTTTGGGGAAAAAAAAGTACCCACAAATTATCACATAGACAGCAACCCACTGAGTATGGAAAAAGTAATCAGGGACCTAGGGACCCAAGTCAACAGTGACCTCTCATTTGACACCCACGTTGCCAAAGTGGTTAGAAAAACATTCTACCTTGCACACCTCATCATGAAGGGATTCACATCCAGATCCAAGGATGTCATTGTACCCCTATATTCCTCCCTCATCAGACCCATGATTGAGTACAATGCCCCATTTGGTATGTACCTCACCCGGCATTTGCAAAAGCTGGAGAGACCACAAAAGTACCTCACTAAGAGGATCAAGGGTCTCCAACATATGTCTTATTCTGCCAGACTAAAGAAACTTCAGCTCTATTCAGTAGCATACCACCTGCTCAGAGGTGATCTCTGCCTGACGTACAAGGCCATGTCCAATCAGGATCTGATGGACATGCTCCACCTCAAAAAATCCAAATCCATCAGGACCACGAGAGCTAAAGACTTAAACCTCGGCACAAGTATGAATAGGACATGCTGGAAGGATAAATTCATAACCCAGAGACTTCCCATGCTTTGGAACAAGATCCCAGTTCGTATTAGGCAGAGCCCCTCACTGACTCTCTTCAAGAGAAATCTTGATGAGTGGATGGGAGATCGTAAGTTTACCCCAGGGGTCACATCTGTGTCACTGCTAGACAGGGGCACAGTAAACTAATTCTATTATATAAGGGGACCTTCATTGTGTCACTACTAGACAGAGGCACAGTATTCTAAATTTATTTTGTACATTTTTTGTACCATTTCATGGGGTGGCAAAAGCCACATCACTATGGCTAGGCTTACAAATGCCCCAGGGCAGATAGCCTAGTACTATACTATGAAACTATGAAACTATGAAACTATAATGACATCTTTAATAAGTGTACTTAATTCTCTATACATAATATGCTTCTATGTGCTGTCATTAGCAAGGGGTGTGAGTATACTGTATGGGGCACTTGGATATACATGGGTAGTACCACAATGTTTTCTCTTTGGATTTGTTTCATACATAGGTAGTATCCCAAGTTATATGCAGTCACACTTGCATGTTACACCAGCTACAGTGCACTGGCTGACAGAAATAGTTTAACACATATGGATTAATTATTTTAGTACTTTTAACAGTGTTTCTTCAAATAAGAGTAGATTGCAGATTGTAGTACTGGAACCATACACCCCTGCGTGCAAATCTGGACTCTGAGTGCTGAGTATCTTGTTCTAGGTGTTTGACCTGTGTGTTTATATGTATCTCTTTTTGGATATTGATCTGATATGTTAATATTAACTGTAGACTACTATGTTCTTTGGACATGTCATTGAGGAGTGCTGTCATGTAAAAATAGCTTACCTTTCAGTTTCAGACATGTATCTTTCAAAACATCCATCCCTATGCATAACCTGTTGGCTATCCACATTCTGTCTGTCCTCTGTACAGATGTGCAGATGTATGTCAGGTATTGCTATGGCCATGCCACTATGGAGTTGGCCACATTGTATTGTGCTGTGGGCCAGGACACTACTGCTAGTTCTGACATATGGGACATTCCTTAATATGGGGCCCCATTTCCTTGCCTGTGTGAGGGACATTCAGAGGTGGTGGCCTACAGATTCACATACAATGGGTGGTAATACATCAAAGGACAGGACATGTGGAGACAGCCAACCAACACGGGGGACATATCTCCAGATATGTGAACAGATTCTATGTCATCAGTGCTGTTATACACATGGTGGATTGATAGATTGACAGGGTTTGTGTGGACATGCATTTAGTGTGTGATGTCATGACTCACATTGATATGTCTCTGACATACCTCTCCACTGACATGTTGTCCACAGACTGGCCACATGTCTGCCTGTCATGTTTTGTGTGTTAACCAGACAGTTGGTGTCCTTGGTAAATCAGTTGTGGACTCTGCGGAATGCAGTCAGTAGATACTCACATCTATTGGTATTACCAACATCATATTCCTCATAAAAGATGTTACAACAAACCCAGTGACATCTGCAACTGTCTCAATGTATGACAGCAGTATGTCCAATCTACCCTGGTGTTTGTGCATCTGTTCCCACCTAGTGATATAGGGGTTGATGCCAAGCTTAGTGAGTGGGGAATGTTATCAAAGGCTTTGGCCAGATCAATGTAGGATGTTTGTGTCACCTTGTCTTCGTCCGCAGCTCAGGTGACTGACGGCAAGAGGTTGACTAGGTTGAATGAGCAGGTATGACCTAGCCTTCACAAAGGTAAACTGTGTGGGATCCTGAGTCTGCAGATTCTTATATCCCTGTTTATTAGGTGCATGATGATGCATTCCATAGCTTCATATAACAAACTTGTCAGGCAGATGGGGTGGTATTTCCCATGGTCTGTATTTTCACCTCATTTGTGGGAAGGGTGACTCTAGCAGTGCATAATTCAGTAGGGACAAAGCCTGAAGTGAGGCTGTGTTTGAACTGGGCCCACAGGTAAGGTGCCAGGTCACTCTGTAGTTCATGTAGAGCACTGCCAGGGATATTCTCAGGCCCCATAGAGGCTGTATTCTTTGCCTTGGACAGTGGTGTTGTAACCTGTGCTGCAGTAATACTGGGTGCCTGGCGGTGTACTGTTATTGTGTTTGGTCCTTTGGGGAGTGAGGGGTACTTTTTGCACTCAAGATGCCAGCCAGTATATTGGCATTATTTGTTGGCTCAGTGTGGGTCAGAACAATTCTTGATATTACCATGGATATTCTTTACATAACTGTATGAGGCCTTGTGGTTGTCTTTACTATGTCCTCCAAGTCTGTTCTCACAGCTAACTTTGTAGTATTTGATGAGGGATCTCAACTATTTATTGAGGCTGATAAGGATTTATTCCTTGCCTTGGGACTTCACTTTATTCCATATCATTTCCCTTCTTCTGTTGTACAGTTTCTTTATGGCATGGGACCACCAGCTCAGCTTCCTTTTTTGGGTGGTGAGGGTCCTGGTTGTATTGGGTAAGGTGGTATCCATGTATTTTTGTAAGTTTTCATAGTGCATTGCTGCTTGATTCAGCAGTCATGTAATTAGCCTCCATTTGCATGGCTGATGTGAGGTTACCCACCTCTGCTTTTATGAGGCCATAGTTAGCTTTGGAAAGGCTTCTCTTGGTGGTTACCTGTGCAGTGGGGATAGGATGCCTGTGGATTTCCAAAGGTGGTTACTTTGTGTTCAGATATAACAAGTGAGGTGTTGACTATTGGTGTAGAGCAACAGTCACCCATTAGGAAGGACCAGGTCAATGTGGTGGGCATGTGCTTCAGTACATGAGTAACTTTCCTACGTATTGGTGAGGTAGTTGAAGTCAACTATTATGATAGTGTTAGGATGGACGCAAATATTCTCCAGGGTGTTTATGGACATGGAGTGTGAGTCTTGGGAAATGTATGGGGACCTATCACAGGCTACAACCTTAATCAATATTCTCCAGGGTGTTTATGGACATGGAGTGTGAGTCTTGGGAAATGTATGGGGACCTATCACAGGCTACAACCTTAACCACTGTCTTACCCAATGTCAGCTATGCCTGCAGGATCTGTAATGCATAATGTGGGTCTACCACTCTGAAAGTGTGTGCATCCTTTATGAATATGAAAATACCACCACCTTTGAGCTTCACTTCGTGTTCTGCAGCCAAAAGATGTGGAATTAATTATAGGCTGGTACTGCAGGGGTGCTTCCTGCTGCATTTACCAGGTCTCTGTTACAGCACAGATGTCATTGTTCCCCATTTTAAGGAATACTTCCAGTGACTGAGTTTCCAGATTTAGAATTCCAGTGTGCAGCAGCATGACCCTCTGATTGCATGTCTTTGCAGCTGTCATATATTTCTGTATATTTATGACTATATATATATATATATATATATATATATATATATATATATATATATATATATATATATATATATATATATATATATATATATATATATATATATATATATATATATATATATATATATATATATATATATATATATATATATATATATATATATATATATATATATATATATACATATATATAGTTATTTTACATTTGTTGACCGGGTCAGTCTGGTTGAGCTTTTGGATCATTTTCAGCAGAGACCCACTGCTCAGGGCTAGAAAACAATTTATTAAATTTTAGTAACATAGTAGTAACAATCAGCTATAAGGTCGTACAAGCAGAGACCTGTAGAGAAAAAAAAGCTAATGTGGCAATTCAATTATACAGAGTATTAACAATTGGCAGACAAGTATGTGAGTTGTTAGGACAAGGTTTTAAACAATTTAAACAATTAGCAGAAGAAAATGTGACTAGTTACAATATTATTTAAGCTGTTTAGAGCAAAATGAGCTAATAGTTAGGCAGATGTTTATTTAAAGTGGGTAGGATCTAGTTGTATAGGAGTTTGGAAACAAGAAAGGAAAGTAAGAATGGCTAGTAGGAGATGTAGGGGAGGCAGAGTATAGGAGACAGACTAGACATGTAGGTTGTTTTGAGACTGTAAGAATTAAGAGTGGTTGGAGATAGAGGAAAGGAAGAGGTAGAAAAGGCAGGAGAATAGTGTTAGAGGTACAGTAAGAGTGGGGTGGTGAAATAGGTGAAATGATGGTGATTTCAGGATGGTTGGCTACAATGGCAAGACCACTTTGTTTTTAGGTATTTCCTTGTGGCCAAATTGAAACTTTTGCTATGCTGGAGGGATTTTATTTCCAAGGGGAGTTGGTTCTAGGATGTAGCTGGGTTCTAGTTATAGAGAAGGCAGCCTATTTTGGTTTTAGATTTGTAGATGTCTAATAATTCTTGATTTGAGCTGGGTAGCATCCTAGCACGGGAATATTTGGATATGATAGTGGAGAGGCTGGGGCAGAAGGAGGGTAGATAAAGGATAGAGTGGATGATTTGTAGTTGATATAGTTGGGGCAGCTGAGGGAATTCTAGCCAGTCTAGTTGATGTAGTGCTAAGCAGTGGTGTGACCTGTAGGTCTGGTTAGCTGCAAATCTGGTGATCTTATTATAGGTAGTTTCAAGCTTGGAAATAAGTGTAGAATTTAGGTTTGTAAATATGTGGCAGCTGTACAGGAGTGTTGGGAGTAATAAAGCCTGGGAGAAAGTTATTCGGGTAGTGTTAGTTAAGTATTTATTGCTACGGAAAAGGTGTCCAAGTTTCTGATGATTTCTTTTTACTGAGTTAGTAATATGGAGATCAAACTTAAGCTGATCATCTATTGTAACACCTAGCAATTTATTACTAGATTCAGCTGAGATGATAGTGTTGTTGCAGGATAAGATGGTAAATGTACTTTTGAGTGTGGTGATGTTTTAGGGAGGAAGAGTAGGAGCTTAGTTTTTTTTTTGGATTAAGTTTTAGTTTGTTATCACTAAGCCAAGTCTCAATGGTGTGGAAGGATGGCTGGGTAGTTAAGTGGAGGTCAGTTGGGTTGTCAGCAATGGTTATAACAGCTGAGTCATCAACATATCGCACAAGAGATGACTGGGGACAAGAGGAATATAGCACGTTGATGAAAATATTAAAGAGTAGTGGTCCAAGTATGGACCCTTGGGGGACTCCCATTTGTACAGTGAGAAGAGAGGATAGTACAGAGAGCCATTTAACTGATTACTGGTGGGTAGAGAGATAGCTGGAGAACCAGGAGATAGTAGGGGGATAGAAATGTAAGTTAGTGAGTTTACCTAGAAGAAGTGGGTGAGAGACAGTGTCAAAGGCATTAGAAAGGTCAAGGAATAGACATGAGGCAAGTTTATTGTTATCACGAGCTAGGGAGTCTATGTTGATGAATGATATGAGTGCAGTAGTTGTACTATGCTTGGGACGGAAACCATGCTGTGTGGGTGTGAGAAGGTTTTTCTGATGAAGGTAATGCATTACCTGCTTGTGAATGCATTTCTCTAGGATTTTTGAGAGTGGAGAGAGTATGGCAATCGGTCCGAAGTTGGATATGTCTGAGGAATTGCCCCCTTTGTGAATGAGGAGAGTAAAGAAATTATTCCATACAGTGGGGACATAGGACTCAGAAATGGATCGGTTGATTAAGATGGATTCAGGATAGGCAAGAGGTTCAGAGGCAATCTGCAGGAAGTAAGAGGGTAGCTTGTCAACAGATGGAGAGCAAGGTTTAAGTTTAGAGAGTAATGACTTTATATAGTTAGTTGATACTGATTTTAGAGAGAAGGAGTTAGGAGGGTTTGGAAGAGGTATAGAGTTTGTGGGGGTGCTAGTGTTGTTTCTGGGGGGAGAGAATTTATTATGAAGGTTATTGAGTTTATAAAATGATTGTTAAATTTGTTTGCTATGTCTTCAGGTGTTGCACTGGAACATGGGTTAGGAGAGGAAGGGTTTCCTGGATGAAAAGTCTGTTTAAAAGAGCTCCAGAATTCATTTGAGTCTTATTTAAGAGTAGACGGAAGAATGGCATAGAACTTTATTTTGTCATAATGGATGATTTTTTTATTTTATTTCTGAGTTCTTTATATTTCTGAAGAAGAGAAGGGGTCCTAGCTTTAGTCCACATTTTCTAAATCCTATCCCAGTCTTTCATGAGGGTTCTGGTAGATTTAGTGAGCCAGGGGGCATATTAGATTTGATTCTAATTGCGCGAAGAGGAGGAAGGGAGTTAAGAATGTTTAGGAATGTAGTGCTGAAGAAGTGGACATCTTCATCTAAAGGAAGATGGTGAGGTAAGACCAGTTAATTTTGGAGAGTTGGTGAATAAAGGAGTTAGGACAAAAATGAGAAAGTGAGCAGGTGGTAATACATTTATTAGGTTTGGTAAGTTGGGGAGTATGTCTGGTAATTGTTATAGGGCAGTGGTCGCTGAGGGCATTTTGAAGGGTTTGGGAGTTATGATAGTTTTGATATATATATATATATATATATATATATATATATATATATATATATATATATATATATATATATATATATATATATATATATATATATATATATATATATATATACATTCATATCCACATATATGCATACCTACATACATATATATAATTTGTCCACATATATGCATCTCCATACATATGTATATGTATATATAAACTTCCTCACTGATTCTACAGACTCCTTTCCCTGCTGTTGGATGACTGTACTAATTGATATGTTTGGGATGTCATCACTATTTTGTAGGGCACAGATGGTCTAATGGTATATTGCTTTGATCATAGTTTACAAGGCACTGGGTCCAGGACTTGGCAGGCATTATTATTTTATTGCAAGGCAGAACAGTTCAACTGTGGAGGAAGGGAAAAGGGCAATAATTACAAGAGGTCCCTAGTTTGGGCCCCTTCACCCCCATTAACACAGCCTTTGGTCAGATTTCAGGGTGTGGATCTGATGTCTGAATGCACTACATGTATATATATATATATATATATATATATATATATATATATGTGTGTGTGTGTGTGTGTGTGTGTATATATATATATATATATATATATATGTGTGTGTGTATGTATATATATATATATATATATATATATATATATATGTGTGTGTGTGTGTGTGTGTGGGTGTGTGTGTGTGCATGTGTGTATATATATATATATATATATATATATATATATATATATATATATATCTATATATATAATATATGTGTATGTATCTATATATATATATATATATATATATATATATATATATATATATATATATATATATATATATATATATATGGTTCCACTTGAAATCATCAAATTACCATTACATCAATTGCAAATCATCGAGACCAAATGTCGAAAACTCATTTCACCAAAACTCATATCATATCTCAAATCATCGACTATAAAGCAACTACAAATAACATTCCAGACACTGTTTACTATGTTTATGCAGGGGGGCAAGCCCCCCTGCACCCTCCATGTGGGGAGCTCCACCACCCACACCCCCCGTAATAAAATATACCAACTTCAAGGTTGCACTACAGTGGGGTTAGGAAATAACCTCTTTCCCCCACTGTAGTGCAACCTTGGAGTTGGTATATTTATTTATGGGGGGTGTGGGGGCGGAGCCCCCCACATGGGGGGGTGCACAAACATAGTACAAACTTTGTGGAATGTTATTTGTAGTTGCTGCATAGTTTTCGATGATTTGAGATTCGATGAAATGAGTTTTCGGTGAAATGAGTCTTCGACGATTTGGTCTCGATGGTTTGCAATTCGATGAAATGGTAATTTGATGATTTCAAGTGGAACCATATATATATATATATATATATATATATATATATATATATATATATATATATATATATATATATATATATATATATATATATATATATATATACATATGTACATATATAAGTACATTTTCCCTACTGTTGAATGACTGTGCTGCATGATGTTAAAAAAAACATCAACCATATTTGTTGATCAGATGGCTTAATAGTAACTTGCTGTGGCTATGGTTCCTAGGTTCAAGGCTTGCAAGGGCTGATTATTTTGTTGCTGGGCAGAATAATGGCTGTTGGATACAGAGTGATTAAGGCACTTTTAAGCAACTGTAAGTGGGGTTGCATGGGTTTGTGCAGCGGTAAGCCAAGCTAACTTCTGGTTAAATATGTTTATTGACAGCCTTAAAAGTGCTTAATTTCTGTAGACATTGCTTTGCGCCATGCAGACAGGCTTAATCCCACTTACTACTGCTTAAAATTGCTTACTCACATTTTCACCCCCGCTAATTTTTTTAAAAGAAAAGAAAAAAGGGGTGATAGGAAAGTGGTGAAAAAGTTGGCATGCAGAGGGAAAGACAATAGGGAAAGTACCTAGGGATGTGTAGGATGGGTGTAGGGAAGCTCCATAGCTGTTCATTTCTTCTACAGCAACAGCTGTACATATATACTGAATTTGGAGGTATATTTGGACACTCAAACCCCTGAGAGATGGGTGAGGACAACAATTATGTGTTGTGAAGCCAATTAGATCAGACATCATGTGTCCAGTGGACACATGTGTAAAATGGACAGCTATGTATGGGTCGAAATTGTTTTTTGGGAACAGATTGCCCTTTTTTTAAGGTGAGAGTGGGATGTTGGGGAAGGATAGTAGGCATCTTTGGGGAGGTAGGTTGGTTAGGAAGACAGATAAGACAGCATACAGGGGTGGTATATGACACATGTGGGGGTAAACACCTTGGACGGGGAGGGGTGTTTGGAAATTGGAAGCCCATGAGACCCCAAATGAAAGCAGTGAGACTGACGTCCCCACCCATGAGCAGTCACCACTGCACCTTCACGTCCCCAAAGGTGGATGTGCTGGTGGCTGAGCTGGAGGGGCAGGCTGACCCTCTAATTGCACCACGCGGCCCTCAAGCTGGCATAGCTGATCTCCAAACTCCTTTCAGAGTTCGCTACGTACCAATTCCCAGACCTGTCTTTGAGTGACAGCATCCTGTCAGCGCCAACTCCCAGTCAGGGGATGAGCCCCATCCAGTGAGGCGGCTCCACCCAAAGTTGGTGCAGGACCAGCAGATGAGGAGGTCCCAGGGTGGGTCCCAGATGTGCTAGGGCCCGGTGCCACGGCCAGGTGAGGTGAGAGATGTGGGTCCACTAGGACTGGCCTTCCCAAACATGCTATGATGTTGCAGTTTTAGAACATATGTGGGTTATTAATAGACAACATAATCCAGGATTAGTTATAGCAGCATGCATAGATATTTCCATTAACCCAAAACAACAGATTTGGAACAGCTGCATAGCAAAAAGAACACATACATATATGGAACCACAGTGGCCATTACAATGGCATGCAGGTTACATTGATTGCAATAGGCCACCAATGATAGTATTTCAACATGGAACATTAATAGAAACACATTTCAATATTTGTTGAACAATAGGACACATGTCCCAACAGTAGGTTTGGTGTAAAACATACCCATTGATTTGTGTGTTTAGATTATTGCTGTAGATATGGTGGGGGATGGAGAGAGATGTCAATTAACAACTTGTATATCCTTGCAGTACTCACAACTTTTATGATTATAGCAATAACCCACGCCTGGGTGTGGGTAATGCTAAATTTACCCACGGTTGGTGTGGTTTGCCAAACAAAGCCAACCGTGGGTAAATTTAGCATTACCCACACCCAGAAGTGGGTTATTGCTATTATCATGACATTATTTAAGAAAAGAAACTATTACTTTTCTTAAATAATGGCATAGTATAATGCCTGTTTACTGCCCTTCCTCAGATGTCTGGCATCCGCGGCAGTTCTAATGTACTGCGCCTGCAGTACATCAGAGTTGTGGGCAAAAGCAACAGAGAAAGCAAGATCTCTGTTGCTTTTTTTGTTTCGCTATGTTAAATGAGTTTAACATAGCGAGACAGTTTAAAATAAACGGAGATGTCCGTTGCTTATTTTAATACTCAACATCAAAAAGCTAACGGAGATCTTGCTTTCTCCATTGCTTTTTAAAACACTGTCTCGCTATGTTAAATGGGTTTAACATAGCGAGACCTTTAAAATAAGCAATGGAGATCTCCGTTCTTATTTTAACTGTCTCGCTATGTTAAACCCATTTAACATAGCGAGACAGTGTTTTAAAATGTTATACTAATGGAAAAAGTCCGGCGACGGACCTTTTTCCATTAGTATAACTTGATTTACAACGGGCACGCTGGCCAATCAGCGTGCACGTTTTTCGGCGGTCATGGTATAATATTGCTCTAATCATTGTTCTACATGTATTATTGCAGTACCCTATGGGATTGGTTTGGCCAGTGGTATGTTTGTACACAGTGTATAATTCAACTGTCTTATAGCTACTTTCTACTTCTCTTACCTCGAAGACGTGGGGGGGGGATGTTTGTTAATACTACCTGACTGTTTCTACACATATTCCCAAAATCCTAGTTAAAATTATGCATACAGCTTACTACCACTCCTGGGATTTGAACCATGGCTGTGTCTGATAAACATACAACAATTTGTGTTTCATCAGAGTGAGCTCTTAAGAAACTGCTGTTTCTTCCTTCAGTGTTTTCTATCTAAGTCTCTCTTGGTTGTACAATCTGACCTTGTAATTACAACATTCTTATACAGACATTCCTAGACATATTTTTTATGTAGCACAGTGTGGGAAACAGTGATTAACACAACATTGCTATTCAGATATCAGCTCTTGATGAATGCAACATGTCAGGCCATACAATACCAGAGTAAATGCAACCAGTCCAGGAATTAGACCTTTATTGCCAGGCAGTTACAGTTCTCTTGCCTGGAAGATCTGTGGGGGGAATGTTTAACACTACCTGACTGTTTCTACAAATATTCCCAAAATCCTAGTTAAAATTATGCATACACCTTACTACCATTCCCGGGATTCAAACCATGGCTGTGTCGGCTAAAAATACTAGAATTTGTATATCATCAGAGTGAGCGATTGAGAAACTGCTGTCCTTTCCTTCAATGTTTTCTGTCTAAGTTTCTCTTGGTTGTACAATCTGACCTTGTAATTACAACATTCTTATACAGACATTCTAGACATATTTTTTATGTAGCACAGTGTTGGAAACAGTGGTTAACACAAATTTTCTATTCAAATATCAGATCTTGGTGAATGCAACATTTCATGCCATACAATACCAGAGTAAACACAACCAGTCCAGGATTTAGAACTTTATTGCCAGGTAGTTACACTTTTATTTAAATATGACCTATATGGGACTATTATCTGGTTTATTCAGTACAAACCATACACATTTTTATACTGCCAGGTGACATTTTACTCTTTTATATTTATTTGGTATGACTACTACAAGCAGAATTGTTACTCACCAGCCTCACAACACAGCCTTTGAAAACTACTGGCATGGGCTTCTTGGTTCACAGCCCGCTCAAGTGGAGCTGTAATGAAAATAGAGACACATCTATGCATATCTATCCATCTCATACACAGGCTGGACTTTGGTAAACAGTTATTGCTATGAATACTACCCACTGCTAGGACATCTCCTCTCTCTCTCTCGCGGTTCTTGGCCCCACTGTTCCTTCCTCAATTTCAAGTCGGCATAGTGGTGCTGGACCTACTCACCAGTCCGAGGGATACCAGTGGCACTGGTGAGATCATGGGTGAGAATTTCCCAGGCTTCTGCTTTATATTGGGAGCCCTGGTACTGGTCCTGCAGCGGTCTCACATTATTTTTTTTACCAGTAGTCCTACCATGACCTTGGACTCCTGTATGGTTCAGCGCTGCACCCAAAAGTGCATGCCCTCTCCAACACCTGCCATACTGCCTACAGTGGAGAGGTACAACCAGTTATGAGCTGTATTCCTGCCTGCTGGGTTTAAATAGGGCTGATTTTCCACCCTTTGCCATGATTGGATGGTTTTGAAAATGCTGAGCTAAGCTACCGGCAAACCTGCTTAGTGAAGGTCGGAAGTACTTAAAGGGGCAGGTTGAGCAGTGCTTGCCAATGGGAAAATCCAGTTAGCTGGGCTAGTCATTGCTTAGTCTTCATATGTCTACTTCCATGTTAGCACAGAGGATTAAGCAACTGTTAACAAGCTGTTTCCTGAGGTCCAAAGGTGTAAGGTTTGATTCTCTCAGCCTCCATTTCCTGTGTGACTCGAAACTAGTCACTTAACCAGGCAACAGGCGCTGCTCTCAGGTTGAGTCTGAAAAAGGCCCATGGAGATCAGGGCTCTACCCCAGAAAAGAAATATATATATATATATATATATATATATATATATATATATATATATATGTATATATATATATATATATATATATATATATATATATATAGGTGTTTGCCTTACAAACACAAGGTGCAGGGTTTGAGTCTCACAAGGGATAATTGGCTAGGCTTAAAATGGCTCGCAAGGGCAGTTAGCCTAGTACTAACCTATGAACCTATGTACACAATGCTTACACCTGGTCAGCATAGCTGTGCAATACTTATCATTACTTATGTTTTATTTTATCAGACTACCACCTGTATGGTATTGATTCATCATTCATTACATAATATAGATTTATTTACCTTCCCTGATATCCCCTAATATGCTGTAATTACATTTATTCTTGTGTAACTATACTGTATGGGAAACTTGTTTTTATATAGGGGTTTCACTACTTTATTACACTGACACCTCACATCTGGGCCTAATACACTACTCTGATTGAGAAAAATAAGTTGCTTCCTATATAAATATACAAATAAATTAAAATTGCAATGTTTACACATACAAATGTGAGGCTCAGACCCTGAATGACTACATGCAAGGCATACGCTCTAACCGCTACACTGTTGCACTTATACTTGATGTCTATTGCTTTTTAACTCATCCTGCCATTTCAGCTGGGCTAAGCATAGCTAAGCAATGGGCACACCTGGGCATCTATGCTTAAACTTTATTGCATATGTGAAGAAAAAAATGTATTTGTTGTGTTTTTTACTTTGTACCCTTCAGAATATCCATGCTAATGCTGAACCTGTTATTCTATCAACTTTCTGGCTTTGTAAGGATGATTGTCCCTTATGGATTTGTCCAGATTCCTTACTCTGATGGTATGGGAGGTGTGCGCAATGTGCTTCATACCCTGCAGTATATTCATGCTTATGCTAAACCTGTTATTCTAGCCACTTTGTGGCTTTGTAGGGATGATTGTCCCTTATGTCTTTGTCCAGATTTCTTGCCCTGATGGGTTGGTGAGTGTTACGAGCATTCTTGCTTGATTTAAATTGCTGTACAGCAATTCTAGTGTGCAGGGCCATGTGTATTGTGAGAGCACTGCTCTCAGACACACCCCCTGCACTTGTACACAGAACAGTGTCAGTTTTACAGCACGGCCACATGCCTGCATGAATATGCATGGTGCACTGCTGTGCTGCACGGGAATGGTTCCTTCCATGCAGGAATAAGCTATTCTTGCACAGAAGTTTCATGAATCCGGGGGTATGTCAAACAATGCTACACACAAATTTAAATTTATGGTTATTGAGAGAAATGTTCATAATGAAAGAGGGGGAGATGTTAAAAATAGAACTGAAACATCAGAGTTAAAATGGATAATTAGAATGAGAGCCTCCATGGGAAGTGGCAATAATGACAAGATTTCTATCAAACCAGTTTTACAGGCCAGAAGCATGACTAGGCAACTGCTTAATATAGATATATATATATATATGAGATTTTATATATGAAGATATTATTTCCTATATTGATGTCCTTTTAAATTTTTTTTTGTTATTGTTTCTGTTAATTGTTTTTAGTGATTCTATTGGCTGTCACTTATTTTAAATGGAAGCGTGTGTGTTTGTGGTTTTGTCTGATGAAGTGGCATGATTTGTTGTGAAAGTGCTCACCATTAAAACATATTTTAATTTTAGTCTTGGCTGTGGTTTGGTCCCTCCAGTTTTTTACTCTGCAATTATTTCAAATGACTTTACAATGCACTGTAGGATTCAGTAGGATTTTTTTTGAGCAGTATTTTCTTTGGCAAAATATCTATAATTATAACATTAGAAAGTAATATCCTCTACTTTCTGCAACAAAGGTGAGAATTGTTTTCAGAAGAATTATAGCATATAGCTATTCATAATCATTATAGTCAAATGAGGGGTTGTTGTCCTCAATACTTATAACAGAGAATAGAACTATAGCTTTCTTGAATAATAAACTGGTAAAAGATGGCTGGAGGCCCTTAAAAATACTATTTCTGCTATTAGAACACAGAATGTTGTGCACAAAGGTGGTGGTGCAGAAGTTAATTTCTGTATACAACAAACACAAGCCAGAATAAACGAAGCAGGATGTCCCAAAAAATAGGTTCTTTATTGAGCCACAACAGTGAAAAAAGCACACCATAAACGCCTTTATCACATACAAGTGCATTTTCGTCATAAAACCATTCGACTTCATCAGATGCTGACAACCATACAAAAGCCCATTTTTATTTAATTCCTTACTAATTGCAACCTATCAGGATTCTTCTATTAAATTTAAAACAATGAATGCAGTTTTATTTCCTTTTAAATTTCATTTCCTAATTTAAATGTTCATGAATAATTCATTTAAAATACGCCCCTCATTCTGACGTGTATAGTCATTTTAAAATTAATGTTGAGTGATATTTCTTAAAAAAATTTTTATCATGTAATGATAAGCCATTTTATTACATTTTGATGCTTTTATATACCATGTTTAAAAATATTATTATCCAGCTAAAAAACAAATAAATAAATAAATAATTACGTAAATAAATAAGTACATATGCCCATATATTTGAATCATGTATTTATCTTTGTTAAACCAGTGCATTGAATTTTATTGTTCTCTTCACATACTATCACTTTCCAAAGGTTCTAACTATATAAATTAATCCTGATTACAATTTAGCTGTTCTTAGTTTTAATATAGGTACAATTAAGATATACTCATTCAGTCCTGGGGGGTTCCCTGCGTCCAGGGTTAGTTGCCACCACAGTTCCCTGACCTCAATTTTTTCTTCCCAGGGTCCCCCCCTACCATCAAGTTTAACTTGTTCCAGAACCACAAAAGTGTATTTTGCTTCAGGGCATTTTTTTAAATGTTTAAATAGAGCATTGGTGTCCTTACATGTAGCCACTTCATAATGATGTTCATATATCCTTCTTTTGAGCTTTCTTTCGGTTTTTCCCACATAGAAGGATTTACAAACTGTACAGGAAGCTAGGTATACTAAACCTTTTGATACACAATTGTATAGACCCCTGCTGATCAACCATTTGTTTCTACTTTCTAAATAGAACCTATCTACATTCATAATATAGTGACATTGATTGCAGTGTCCACATTTGTAGGTCCCTGTTTTGTTTTTTGTTGTATTACTTTGTTTGTTCTCTAAAATCAACCTTATATTCTTGGAATTTTTGTATATTATTTTTTGAGGCATTTTGGATATTTTATCTATGTCTGTGATGGCCACAAACCTTTCCCATTCTCTCAAAAATTTCCTTTTGACAATATTGTTTGTAGCATTGTATTCCAAAACTAATGCATGCTCGTAGTTAGAACCATTAATATTTTTACTAACCTCCTCTGTTTCTTTCCAACCAGCATTATTCAAAATTGGTTGGAACCTATTAATTCTACCTTTTTCTACTTCTTCCCTAATGTCCTTAATAAACTTGGAGGGGTATCCTCTTTCGAGGAACATAGATTCTAGAAAGTCACATTCTACCTCAAAATCGTCATCTGCACTAGTTATCCGACTCCCCCTTACAAACTGCCCCTTTACAATATTTTTCTTGCAGTGAAGGGGGTAGGCACTGTCGAAATGCAAAAAGGAATTACAGTATGTTTCCTTTCTAAATACTCTTGTTTCAAATTTATTGTTCACCTTATAAATTTCTATATCCAAGTATTGCACATTTTTTTCAGAAATCTTATGTGTAAATCTTAAAAATTGGGTTGATTTATTCAAGTAGTCCAGAAATTCTTCTAGTTTTTCTCTTCCTCCCTTCCAAAAAATTATGATATCATCTAAAAATCTATGATATAAATTCCAATAGTTTCTGAATTTCGTGGGAATAATAAATTTCTCTTCCCATTTAGCCAAAACAAGGTTTGCAAAAGTTGGGGCTCAAGCTGCCCCCATAGCTACTCCTTGTGTCTGCTGAAAGCATTCCCAATTGAAATACAAGAAGTTATTTCTCAAAACCATCTCCATTAACCAAGTGTTGACCAGTTTTTCTTTTTGAGTTAATTCTCTATCTTGGTAAACTATTTCTTCAAACATTTCCATAGCTTCCTTCCATGGAATGGATGAGAACAAATCCACTATGTCAATGGTTACAAATAACAAATTCTCCTCGTATAAATCATGGGAAACTCAACATTAATTTTAAAATGACTATACACGTCAGAATGAGGGGTGTATTTTAAATGAATTACTCATGAACATTTAAATGAGGAAATGAAAGTTAAAAGGAAATAAAACTGCATTCGTTGTTTTAAATTTAATAGAAGCATCCTGATAGGTTGCAATTAGTAAGGAATTAAATAAAAATGGGCTTTTGTATGGTTGTCAGCATCTGATGAAGTCGAATGGTTTTATGACGAAAACGCACTTGTATGTGATAAAGGCGTTTATGGTGTCCTTTTTTCAGTGTTGTGGCTCAATAAAGAACCTATTTTTTGGGACATCCTGCTTCGTTTATCCAGGCTTGTGTTTGTTGTTTATTAGTCATTTTTGGCTTGGATTCTGCTTCGCTTTTTGTTTTATCGTGAACTTTTGGCAGAACGAAGATGGAAACTACCTCGCTTCCTGATTCTAGGGGGCAGGACGATTTGGCCCTTTCTCGTAAGCTGTTTGGTCAGCTTACGGAACTGATTGACCTACTGACTCCCCTAAGCCAATCCTTGTATGGCGACATGAGCAAACGGAGGACTTACAGATCCGAAAGGTTTAACAAACCTGCAGATGGTGTTATTCGTGAAGGAAGGGAGCTTATTGGCAGTTATGGAGATGCTGGCGACCTTGGTGATGTAAATGAAGGAACTTTCAACCCTTTACATACACCAAATGTTTTTGGACATAATGATGAGAGAACAGAGATCAACGACGGCTTGGGGTGTGCAGTAGGGAAGTCACATATCCGTAACTGTAATATCTCAGGTACTGTGACAAACGTTACTCAAGAAGAAATTAATGTATGGTTAAAAACCAAATGTGTGTTTAAGTTAAACAACAACAGGAAAGGTTCCAACCCAAGCAACAACACCTATGCTATTATGTTGGACAATTTATCTAAGTTTATGTACAAATACAGGAATCTGAATATTGAAAATGAATACCTAAGAGAATGTTTAAACAGGAAAATTGTTCCTAAGGGGTTAAGGGTGTGGAAATTTCCCAATAATGTTGTGGCAGGATCCGTGTTTCATAAAGAACTGCTCACTGTATTCAATAATTGTGGTTTAGATGTTTTAAAACTCCTGATTAGAGAAAATAACAGGGTTTTAGAAACTGTATATGAGGATATTGAAGAAATTGACCAGTGCATTAAAAATGATCTAATGTTTACTATTCAAGAAGAGAAAGATAAGTATTTTAAGTTAAGGAAAGATATTGATTTTAAGTGTAGTGAAGTAATTAATAGAAAGCTTAAATAATTGGAAAGAGATATTACAGACTACAACAATGAGGTTAGTTACCCTAAACCACAATATAAAAAACACTATATGGGTGGGGACAGGTTGGATGGTCCCTTTGAACAAAACAAAAGGGGATTTGAGGGTCTATGTGTAGAGAATGAGTTTAGAAATGAAAACGAAAATTATGATGAAGAATTTCCACCATTAAGGAGATCTGAAAGGCTTATGAATAAAAAGAGATCTCCACAACCAAATTTTCAATGGAGGGGGGGGGAGTACTGAAGGAACTCCACCCCCCCCCACTATAAACAACTGTGAAATAGTGACCACAAATGGAATTAAAAATACATTTAATAACCTCTATATACAATTTTAGTGGCATTGATATAAAGAAGGAGCACTTTGAACTGCTTTCAAAAGGGTTAAAATTTATTCCCTATAAAAAGGGAGATATTGCTAAAACTCTAATGGACATAAATATGTTTCTAAGAAAGGTGAATTTAAATATTGTCCTACAAACACCTTTAAACAAGGACAAAAGGGAATTGAGACGGAAAACCACCTATAACCCCTCACTCCACCCTCAATTAAGAAACCTAGAAAAAATAGTAGAACAAGAAGTAAGGAAAGAACAACACAAACATACTAGATACAAGGACAATTTAAGTAAAGAAGAAAAGTATTGTTTGGATGAATTGAAAAATAATTCCAGTATTCGGGTTATGAAACCTGATAAAGGGGGAGGGGTGGTTATAATGGATAATATTCATTATGAAAGTAAAATGAATAGTATTTTATGGGAAGATGGAAAGTACTCTTGTGTTTCAAGAAATGAAGTTAATATTGCATATCACAAAATTGATCTAGGCTTATTAGACATGGTGCAAGAAGAACTAATTGATTTTAGCACCTATAGGTATTTAAAGGTAGATAAACCCAGGATCCCCTCTCTTTTTGGGATTCCAAAAATTCATAAACATGACACTGATCCTCCCTTCAGACCCATAGTTTCTGCTGAAGGGTCAAAAACACACCCTTTAGCCAAATATGTGGACACAAAATTAAAAAGAACTTGGGTAGGTAGAGAATTGATATTGAGAGACTCCTGGGATCTGTTAAAAGCTATTTCCCATGATTTATACGAGGAAAATTTGTTATTTGCAACCATTGACATAGTGGATTTGTTCTCATCCATTCCATGGAAGGAAGGTATGGAAATGTTTGAAGAAATAGTTTACCAAGATAGAGAATTAACTCAAAAAGAAAAACTGGTCAACACTTGGTTAATGGAGATGGTTTTGAGAAATAACTTCTTGTATTTCAAGGGGGAATGCTTTCAGCAGACACAAGGAGTAGCTATGAGGGCAGCTTGCACCCCAACTTTTGCAAACCTTGTTTTGGCTAAATGAGAAGAGAAATTTATTATTCCAACGGAATTCAGAAACTATTGGAATTTATATCGTAGATTTTTAGATGATATCATAATTTTTTGGAAGGGAGGAAGAGAAAAACTAGAAGAATTTCTGGACTACTTGAATAAATCAACCCAATTTTTAAGATTTACACATAAGATTTCTGAAAAAAATGTGCAATACTTGGATATAGAAATTTATAAGGTGAACAATAAATTTGAAACAAGAGTATTTAGAAAGGAAACATACTGTAATTCCTTTTTGCATTTCGACAGTGCCCACCCCCTTCACTGCAAGAAAAATATTGTAAAGGGGCAGTTCGTATCGAGGAGTCGGATGACTAGTGCTGATGTCGATTTTGAGGTAGAATGTGACTTTCTAGAATCTATGTTCCTCGAAAGAGGATACCCTTCCAAGTTTATTAAGGACATTAGGGAAGAAGTAGAAAAAGGTAGAATTAATAGGTTCCAACCAATTTTGAATAATGCTGGTTGGAAAGAAACAGAGGAGGTTAGTAAAGATATTAATGGTTCTAACTACGAGCATGCATTAGTTTTGGAATACAATGCTACAAACAATATTGTCAAAAGGAAATTTTTGAGAGAATGGGAAAGGTTTGTGGCCATCACATAGATAAAATATCCAAAATGCCTCAAAAAATAATATACAAAAATTCCCAGAATATAAGGTTGATTTTAGAGAACAAACAAAGTAATAAAACAAAAAACAAAACAGGGACCTACAAATGTGGACACTGCAATCAATATCACTATATTATGAATGTAGATAGGTTCTATTTAGAAAGTAGAAACAAATGGTTGATCAGCAGGGGTCTATACAATTGTGAATCAAAAGGTTTAGTATACCTAGCTTCCTGTACAGTTTGTAAATCCTTCTATGTGGGAAAAACCGAAAGAAAGCTCAAAAGAAGGATATACAAACATCATTATGAAGTGGCTACATGTAAGGACACCAATGCTCTATTTAAACATTTAAATAAATGCCCTGAAGCAAAATACACTTTTGTGGTTCTGGAACAAGTTAAACTTGATGGTGGGGGGGGGGGCCCTGGGAAGAAAAAATTGAGGTCAGGGAACTGTGGTGGCAACTAACCCTGGACGCAGGGAACACCCCAGGACTGAATGAGTATATCTCAATTTTACCTATATTAAAACTAAGAACAGCTAAATTTTAATCAGGATTAATTTATTTATATAGTTAGAACCTTTGGAAAGTGATAGTATGTGAAGAGAACAATAAAATTCAATGCACTGGTTTAACAAAGATAAATACATGACTCAAATATATGGGCATATGTACTTATTTATTTACGTAATTATTTATTTGTTTTTTAGCTGGATAATAATATTTTTAAACATGGTATATAAAAGCATCAAAATGTAATAAAATGGCTTATCATTACATGATAAAAAATTTTTTTAAGAAATATCACTCAACATTAATTTTAAAATGACTATACACGTCAGAATGAGGGGCATATTTTAAATGAATTAGTCATGAACATTTAAATGAGGAAATGAAATTTAAAAGGAAATAAAACTGCATTCGTTGTTTTAAATTTAATAGAAGCATCCTGATAGGTTGCAATTAGTAAGGAATTAAATAAAAATGAGCTTTTGTATGGTTGTCAGCATCTGATGAAGTCGAATGGTTTTATGACGAAAATACACTTGTATGTGATAAAGGCGTTTATGGTGTGCTTTTTTCAGCGTTGTGGCTCAATAAAGAACCTATTTTTTGGGACATCCTGCTTCGTTTATCCAGGCTTGTGTTTGTTGTTTATTAGTCATTTTTGGCTTGGATTCTGCTTCGCTTTTTGTAATTTCTGTATACAGTTATCTATTATATTGTTATAGAGGAAATATGGTACCTTAGATTAGGTATAGAGGAATGTTATGAGATAACTTTTATAGACTTGATAGATAATAGTTATCTCTTGCAGTGGAAGCACTGTCTCATTCAAAAGATAATGCACTCTTTTTTGACATGACTGTAAATATCTGTCAGAGGTGAAATTATATCCAGAATATTCAGACTATTTGCTCAGAAATAGCCCCACCTTTTGAACACACACACACCTATATCTGCATAATGTCAGCCTCATTTCAGTGCCTATTTCCTAAACACTTAAATTAAAGTGAAGCATTGGAATCTGATACAATAATACATAATGATATATTATAGATCATGCTAAATTATTTAAGGCAAAATATGCTCAGTACTACTTCCATAAAGCAGAAAAAACATGACAATCTGAAAAGCTATGGAAACGCATAGTAAAAGTTAACTGCCAAGTAGCTTTTTTATGTCTTATAGAATGTTTTGTGTCTAACAGCAAAATAAGAATGCTTTCATAAAGAAGTCCAAATGCAAAATAAAAATAAAAACAAAGTAAACAGAGAAGCATCAGCAAGGTTCAATGATTGTGCATTGGTAAACCAAACTGCCCATAATTATAGGCAAACTCTCGTTGTTAAATAAGTGATGTCCCCGTGCTAAGTCCGTGGTTGCACTCAAGGTCATAGTATTCTGCTACTCCAAGGCCAAAACTAAGTGAAAATCAAAATCAGTGATTATTCCAAATTTGCCAAATCTGATGGCACACACAAATCAGAGGTAAAAGGCCAAGGCATCCTGCTATGCCAAAGACCATCACTAGACACATTTAAATAACTCCTGAATTATGCTGATATTAAATTATATTCCTTCCAAAATATTTCAAAAACTTCCATGGAACTGTCCAAGTAAAAGAGTCAATTTCTATAAAAGTAGGTTTGACAAACTGCAGAGTTCAGTATCACCAGAACACCATGTTGTGGAAAACATACATGAAGTGAGCATTAGGTCTGTCTAAAGATGCCAACACAGGAGAAATACTTCTATGCTGTTAACAAGTTAATAATAATAAGAAGCACCTAAGATCATTTCTAGTGTCAGCAAAGCATATAAGCCATGGCATATTTCAGGCATTTCAATGATAATCACAGTAATAAAATAAGAAATCAGAAAATTCTGGAGTAGAAAGTGTATAAGGTAAAAAAGCAAAAAAATACAGTCTCTCTACATATACAACAATTCTCAAGACTATTCCAACAAAAAACTCAACCATATATCAAGATGTCATAAGAAGACCATACCTCTGCATATGATATCTTATCTTCTGGCTTTTTCCCAGTTAGGGGTCGCCACAGTAGATCACTGTCCACTCATGATTGGCAGTAGAGTTTTATGTTGTCGAGTTGCCAGCCCAGCGCCCAACCTTCCACAGAAGGCACACACATTCACGCACTCACACCTAGGGCCAATTTAGTGTGTCCAATCCACCTGCGGCATGTCTTTGGGAGGAAACTGGAGCACCCAGAGGAAACCCAAATGACCACAGGGAGTACATGCAGACTCTGCACAGAAGGCACCCCAGCCAAGGATTGAACTGGAGAACCTCTTGCTGTGAGGCGGTAACACTAACCACTGCACCACCGTGGCTGCCCCAGCATATAATAACTTATGCATAGTCCAATATAGTGGCAGTGATGTGAGTCCATGACATCAACATTTCTGTGGTTAACTTGAACTTAATGAGGCCTGAATATCATCTGTTAACTCGTAAAAGAGACACATACACCACTGGAGTTTGTAATAAACTTGAGATATTGTCATGCCTTCCTGCTTCTGTAATTAGGGAATATCTCCATTAGGTTTAAAAAAGGATTGAGGCTAATTATGGTAGTCATTACTCAGGCTGAACAGAATAATTTAAGCAGCCCTCTCTATAGGATACGCAACATAATATAGAAGAAATATCACAAATCCTTGGGGGAGGGGACATATCAGCTTACAAAATTCCACCTATCACATCATATGAAATTTTGCTATTCAGTCAGTTGCTAATTATATAGTGTCACATACAGGGAATTAGTGACCCTCAACTAAAAGACAGATGTGCAACTAGACAGATTGCTTTACTTCTACTAGGTTTCATCTCTCTCCCTGAGAGTACAAATGCTGAATAGAATATTTTCCATCATTATGGCATCATTTTCAGACTTTTTCAATTTCTAAGACAAAAAGAGATAAAAAAGACATACTACACTTCTAGAGGGGAAAGAGATCTTGCCAGATGGGTACTTTAGAAGTTTTTTCCCTTTTTTGGAGTAACATCCTTCCAGAACCATTAAAGAAATATTGTTTAAACATCTAAAATACATATCACGAATTATAGGGTGTACGAAAGGAATCTACAATATGCATTTATGTTGTCTACAGAGCATAAGGATTTTCTGTCTAAATCATCAACATCTTCAATCTCCTTTATCCCATTTTTCTACATGAGGTCATACTATCATGTTAACTGTTGCCACCTCTTTTGATTCAATGCCACACTCCTGCCTTCTTCGACACTCATGCCTGACTGTTTCTGATCTTCTCTCATGCAATCCATCCACCTATTTGCTTGATGTCCTCATTTCCTCTTACCTTCTTCCTGTCTGTCCCAAATCTTCATCACCAGATTGTCTTCTGCTTTTCTGCATGTGTCAGAACCACCATAATCTGTCATCTTTGGTCTTTGCTGCTGGAACTAGTTTGGCTTCTGCTCTTATGTCCTCATTTCTTCATCTCTCCCACAGTGTGCATCCTACCTCCATTCTCAGGCGTTTCATTTCTATCACCTCTAGCTTACTCATCTGCTCTGCCTTTACTCTACAGGTTTCTGTATCATACAGTAGTACTGGTCACACCACTGTCTTGCACACCTTACTGTTCAGCTTCTTTGGCATTCATCTGTCATTCATTACACCTGAGAAGTTGACTGTAGCCCCTCTGATTCTAGTTTTGACCTCTTCCTTCAGACTTCCTTTCTGCTCAACCAGCTCTCCCAGATACTTGAAGCTATTAACCTGTCCCACTACCTTCTCTTCTATCTCAGTTCTCAGATTCTTCTGATTTTCCAAATTTGCTATAATTTCCACGGTGTTATCTTTAAATAGTTTCATCCCATTGCCTTCAGTTTTGCATTCCATCCCCCCTATCCTTTGCTGAAGTTCTTGCTCACAGTCTGCCTGCAATGCCACATCATCTGCACACAGCAACTTTGTTGACCTGTTCCCTCTGACCTCTTTGCTGATGTAATCCATCACCTGTATGAACAGCAGAGGGCTCAGAGCTGAAGCCTGGTGCACACTCACTCCCATTGGGAACCCCTATGTGAGACCAAACACTTCGTACTTGAATCATTGGGTCCTTGTACATAGCCTGTATTAATTCTGTCAATGTTTCTGGGACTTCAAACCACCATAGTACTGCCCAAATCAGCTTTCTTGGGACCTTGTCATATGCTTTCTCCAAGTGCAGGAATGCCATGCTGGACTCTTTCCTTATCTATAGCTTCTTCTCAACTGTCTGTCTCATTGCAGACATTGCATCAGTTGTGCTGCATTCTGATCTGAATCTGAACTGCTTATCTCCCATCTTACTTTCTACTGCTCTGCATATCCATTTATCAATCACCCTCTCCAGAACTTTCATGTATTCTCCACAGTTGTGGGTGTCCCCTTTGTTCTTGTACACTGGCATGAATATGCTTATTCTGCAGTTATCTGGGATATGGGATACACCTTTCTCTTCACATTGCTATGAGTACCCTCAGGAGCCATTTCTCCCCTATCTCACCCAGCATCTTTATCATATCTGCTGTGACCTCATCTGATCCTGCTGCTTTTCCTGACTACATCTTCCTTAGTGCTGTTCTTACTTCTTCTAAGGTGGGCTTCTCTTCTTCTCTCATCATAGGCTGTGCTGGAGCAGTACAGCATCTTTTTATTTTTCATTTAGAAGCTGCTGGAAATACTTCTTCCATCTCCCTTCGATGTCCTGTGGACTGGTGAGAGGGTTGTTGCTGCCATCCCTTATGATGAGTGTCTGATTATCTTCTTTATCTTCCTGTCTTTTCCTTGCAACCTTATATAGTTTCTTTGTGCCACTTACTGAGTCACTTTCCAGAAGCTGGTATAGTGCTTCTGATGCCTGTTCTTTACTATTGCAACTCATTTATTAGCTTCTTTGTTATCCAAACTGTATTTCTTCCTAGCCTGGTTGGTCTTCTCTATTTCCCACTGTTTCCTGCACTCCTTCTTTCTTTTGATGACTTCCTGGACTTTTGCATTCCACCACTAGCTTTCCTTATGTATCTTATTTGCATACTTGGCTCAGCTACATATCTATTCTATAGTCCTTACACATCCTGTTTTGAAGCACTACCATTCTGCTTTAAACCCCACTATTCCCTCCTCTTCTTGGGGTGCTAGAGCCCTGAGTAATTCCTGGAACTGTTGCACTTTCTCTCAGTCTTGTCTTTGTTGACCTTAGAGTCTTCTCTGACCACAGCTTGCAGCTGATTGTGGCAAGTAGTGGTTTATGCTGCTGGTCAACTGTTTCACTGGGGATGACTTTTCAATTATTGATTTTATCCCAGTGCCCTTTCCTTACTAGGAAGAAGTCTATCTGAATTATTTGCTGCCCACTGTTGTATGTGATCTTGTGACTATCTCTCTCTATCTGAGCCATTTGTTGATTACTATCAAGCCATTTGTCAGGCAGAAGTCTAGCATGGCCTTTCCTTCTTTCTCCCTATTGCCTCACCCATGTGGACCCAGGCAGTTCTCATATCCTATTGTGTCTGTCCCAATATGTGCATTAGAGTCACTCATTATCAGCACCAATTCATGCTGTCTTGCATTATCTAGTAGGTCCCGCAACTGCTGTCTGAATGCACTCTTTTACTCACTGCCACAACGCTGCTGTGGGGCACAGTCTGAGATTATGAATACTGTCTTATAATTACAATGGAGTCTGATTGCCATGATTCTGTCACTAATTTTCTGTCTAAATCTCAATGAAAATGCAATCCTTGTGGAAGATATTAAATAACATCAAATGTGTACACACTGGTTCAAAAAGAAAATTATGAGGCATAAATGGTGTGACTGCAAATTGAATAGCACTTGTGACAACTCTGACACTTTCATCCTTCTTATGTATTGCTTAGCTACCAGACTTGTACAAGCAGATCAATAATGACATAATAATTTAAAAAAATTATGAACATCTGTGTTCCCTGTGGTGCGGGCAGCTCTGTTACCACAACCACGTTCCTGACTCCCATTAAAGGGATGTCCTACAGAAGCAGAGACGCTCATTACCATAAGGTACCAGGCATTGCCATCATCCCTAAAGAAAGTGAAAACCTTAATTAATCACATTTGTGCATTATAGAAGAGTTCAGCACAAGAGGGAAAAGTTATTCATTAGGATTGACATACCTTTTCAAATAGCTGTTTCCTGATCTGTTCTGTACTCTTCAATGTAATACACTGATGGGGAATGTCTCTAAAATGGAGTGCATAGTACCTCACAGTGTTATGCACTCCTATGCAGAATTTATATAAAAAATAAATCTCTTTGTCTGCTGCATGGCAGTAGTGTACCTGTTTAGCATTTGTAATTTTGCTAACAGTATACCAAACACAGTCCATAGAATGAATATATGCAACTTTGCAATATTTTATGAACCAGTGGATGGCAACTAATGCAGATAATGACGCCATCACCTTTATCTTAAGAGTAAAATCAAACTCATTCTTAACTAAACTTTTCCAGTGTAAACTATGATACAATTGATCTACGAAAACAGAATGAGATATCCTCTGACTGCAACAGGAATGGCCTCATCTTTAATATCAATAAATGTAGCATCAAAACACTAGACAAAAGAGGACATAAACTGCAATCTTAAAAATGAGCTGTCAAAATATAAAAAAGTATACCGCCACTGTGAATCTAGAAACAATGGTAGACAACCAAAGTAAGCAAATATATCCTCAGCATATCTAATTTTGAAGGGCATATTTAGTCATGAACAGATTACTGTAGTTCAGACACATGCAGAAAAGCAGAAGACAAACTGCTGAAGAAGATTTGGGACAGACAGGGAGAAGGCAAGAGGAAATGAGGGTGTCCAAAAAAGAGGTGGATGGACTGGGTGAGAGAAGATCTGAGACAGTCTGGAATGAGTGTCGACGAAAGCAAGAATGTGGCATTGAATCAAGAGAGATGGCAACAGTTAACCCTGACCCCATGTACTAAATGGGAAAAAGGGGGTTGATGCTGCTGCTGATGATGATGATGTTTAGTTGTTCCAGAGAGATAACCATATCACTTTATACCTCACTGATCCAGCCCCACTATTTAATGCAATAGTTTGCTTTCTGTCATTTGAAAAAGCATTTGAAAAAGCAACCTAAAAAGGTAGTTGGACTCTTTTCTTGGAATATCACACAATTAGATGTCTGAACTTTTCAGCAACATTTGAGTAACTATCATTATATGCTATTTCTTATAAATTTCTTAAGAGGTGACCACTGCCGGATTTTTAAAGCAATTGCTGATGCAGGTCTACTTGAAAGTGTATGTCTAGAGCACAATATTGTGGGAACTTACACTAAATCATAGAACCTAATGTTAAAAATAAATATCAGTAATTGAAGAGGTGACAGATATATTGCACAACATCTTTCAAGATTACGGAGCAACTTTCCACTTACTGTCTGAAGACATTGTTCATTGTCTTTCTTCAAAACTAATCATATTACATATTGAAAAAGCAGAAAGTATTAGGTTACAACAATCAATCCTCTTGAAGGCCAGTAGTTTGTAAGTTTGGCAATCAACTAGCTTTGACTTATCTAGTATTTGAATCTGTCAGTCTGTACTAGTATATTGTATGACTCAATGATACTTATATCAGAGCTTTCTCGTCATCTCTAAAAAAGGGTCTCTTGAGCCTTGATGTCTAATCAGGTTTACTGACACATAAAAGAAGTAATATTCTTCCTTCTTATTATGAAGAGGTTTGGCGAACAATTGCATGTATATTCCTCTCTGCAAATGCATTGAACAGCTTTTAGATAAAATATGTACTAAGATTACTACAAGACATATCATATTTAAAATACAGCAACTCTCTTTTAATGAAACACATACATCTGCCCCAAGAAATATACAAAGTAATCTCATAAGAGGAGTACGCTGTTTAAAAGCATTAACCTCTGTGTTATTCAGTCTCCCAGCAGACCTCTTAGTAACTGCTTACGTTGCCTGAAGTCAGCAGTATATCAAAGTTTTTTTACTGACTTGTAATAGCAGTGGATTGAAAAAAAACATACCTTATACTTACACATATCTGAACAGTTACATAAATTCTAAATCATAAAAAAGTTCTGCATTCATTATTACACACTGATGAATACACAGACTTGCAGCAGAGATCTTTGTGTTATGATTCGCAATTCCTGAGGTAAGATTAACATGTCTGAAATTATTAAATCCTGGTATATTGATAAGGTTTATGTTGTCAATGTTTATTTTCTGCTCTGAATTTTATAACTGCAGACCAAGATGTAAGTTAAAGAGTCAGTGAATTGTATGGGGAGCACTTCAACTACATTTTTGCAACTTAATGCTGCCTTTGATCTAGATGTCACTACTCAGATCAAGAACTGCTGTTGCAAGATCAAACAAAATGTACTGCCTTCAAGCTTTGTGATGAGCAAAATGCCACAATACTGAACTCTTGATAACATTTCTATACTGAATACATTAAATACATTTCAAATATGTTTTACAATGCTCCTCTAATTTGAGAAGAAATATCTTTTAAAAGAAAATTGTAAGCTCTTCAAAAGACAATTCCTCCTCCATTTAGGTTTACCAACACTTTAAAGAGAAAACCCAGGATTATAGATTTATTAGTGCCAAAGGCGTGAGGAAAGAAATGGGGGGGGGGGGTCCAAGGGTATCACCCAAGGAAAATTTTGTAATTTTGCATTATAAAATTTGTGTTTTAGAGCAGTTTTATGACAGTTTTCTAGTTTACAAAACTGTCAAATAACTGCTGTAAAATATGTATTCCTATTAAATTATTTATGATTTTTATCTTATTGGATTGGTTATCAGGTATTCTTGAAACAACAAACAATAAGCCTACAGTGAAATCCACCATGGCCAATAAATGGATCCAGGAAAGAGTGGCCTAACAGCAACCTGACACAAATAATTAACCACTTAATGCTTTAATTTTGACTACTTTAGTATTATAGTAGTATCTATAATTCAAACAACAGTACAAGCAGCAAATGTCAAAAACAATTCTGCATATTGCACCACGTGACTAGCGGGACTGGTTTTCTACAGTTTTGAGTGAAATAATAATGGCAGTATGTACGAAAATAGATAACAATGACTACATGCAACAAACCACAAACAGAACTACAGGTGAAAAATAATACTGGGCATAATAGTGTTAGGTAAGAGTTAGTCTATTTTTTTGATATGGCTTCATTCAAAGCCATCAGACGATTTCTCCAATAATATTTCTCACTGCAACCTGCTGATATCAGCAGCTTGTCATCATCATCCAAAACAAATTGGGAAAACTCACTGGAAGGTAATGCTGTAGTTCAGGAAAACCTGCAGTTTGGCTTTCACCAAAACAACAGTGGGTCTGTTTTGTTCCAAACTCCACTTGGCGTTCATTAACAAGAAAACTCTTTCCAGAAAGCCACTGCTCCCGGGCAATGACAATGTGGCCGGCACAACATTAAACTTCTGCCATTTGTCACATGGTGATGGCAGAGTCA
This sequence comes from Protopterus annectens, assembly GCF_019279795.1. Taxonomy (NCBI): domain Eukaryota; kingdom Metazoa; phylum Chordata; order Ceratodontiformes; family Protopteridae; genus Protopterus; species Protopterus annectens. The sequence continues at coordinate 1,671,440,022 of NC_056739.1, forward strand.
AATCAGCAACAATGTGTGTCAGTTTTTCTTTAGCTATGCATAATTCATAATCCAAGTCAGCTTCCTGCAATAAGCCCATGGCAGTGCACACTGTCATTACATGTTTAAATTCCGGTGGTTTGCTGAGCAACAAATGACTTGTTGTGAAAGTGATACCATCTTCTGACTGAGACATTAAACCACTTGTTCAAGTATGTAAAAGCCTTTTCAGGAGCAGCACAAAAATTTTCTGTGATAGACGCCTGGAATGGTCACATATCTTCATTTTCAAGAGCAGCATGTGCTTTGGATCCAAAAAACTTATCTGCTATGCATGATTCAGTTTTTATACTCAAGTCCTTCATTACCAGAGACAGCTCAATGAACATAAAATCTTCCCACTCCCCTTTCTGAACAGATAATTCAAAAACACTGCAGATATTTTGCACAAAGAATAAGTAAGCTTTCTTGATGTTAGTTTTCACCGACTGATGCTTATGTGTGTTTTCTTCTATGCCCAGATTTGCACAAACTCTCTTAGGACATTCACTACCTAGAGAAACAAAATCTGAAATGATCCCCAGCTAAGATTCCAATAACTTATTGACAATGGGGCCCAGAGACAGCCATCTGCTCAGTACATGTCTCAACAGTTCATGGTACTCCATGTCCATGAATTCAAAAAACATTTGCAGGTCCATTCTGTGGTTTGCTGATAAGCTGAAGTGACTATAAATGGACGTCACCATTGTTTCAACATCACAGTACAGTTTGTCAATTACATTCTTCAGCATCTTGTGAATCAAGTGTGTTGCAATTAGTTTTGATGATCTTGTAATTTCTTTTCAGCCACTCTGTGAAGAGTGACTGCTTGTGCCTGTAAGTGACACTGATATTATTGGCTGAATATGACAATATGTGTGCCAAGACCATTGTCAATGAGGGCCTGAAAAATCATGTTTGCTATGAAAAAGAATATTCAGCCCTGAGCTCAACAAAGTCAAGAAGTTTTTTGTTAAAGCCAGTTTCCGCAGTAAAATACTGGAGACATACAAGAAACATCTTGTGATTCTTCAAATCTGATGCATCTTTCCACATAGAAAATCTCGATGTGTTGTTAGTCAAGTCCTTAACAACTGACTCGACTGACTTCAGAGCAAGGACACCAGTCACCAAAGTCTCTGCCTTAGTGCCACCTAGGTCATCTTCTTGCAAATAGCCAAGTCCAAATACAGCTGGTGATCAAGCATAGTGCCACAGTCTGCAGCATTTTAAGAAATGTGAAGGTGCACAGTGTGATAGATCCTCACACACTCTGCTGCCATTGCCTGTTTATCAACTCCACTGAACAATGCTACTCTCTTGAAAAACTGTCAGTGGCAGCCAATTTCATAGAATAGTGTGCTTTTATGTGAGTCTGTGAATGGCTGTGCATTAGCAAGTTGCTTTTTCCACATTATGCCACTGATATGCTCTTTTTACAAACCGTGCAGTGAACAGCAAACACATTGTACTGGACTGCTTCACACCATGCAAAATCAGTTTGCCATTCATGACGAAACCATGACATTACCTTTTTAGTTTTCTCTGCCTTTCCCTTCTTGGGTGATGTGGCCACCCAATGCTGTTCTGAATCACTGTCCAGGCTTGCAATGCCTTCACTCTTATCCAATAAGAATGCAGCACTCAATGAAATACACTCAGTATCACAAAAATAAATGAATAAGACTAAAACAGTAAACGGCAGAAACAGAAACAGAAGCTTTAATGTTGTTATTCAACAAAAACAAAAAATGTGTAACTTTTAAGTGCAACTAATCAAAAAATGAATTACCAGTATTTACAGCATGTTTTCAATGGGCAGCATAAGTCTAAACCTCTTATGGGGCCAATGTGTTCAGCTGGCTGTATTATTTACCTGAGTCTCAACTCTACAGAGGCTTGTATAGTTTTTGTATGATTTTATTGAATAGAGTGTCATTTGTAATATTTTCTCCTGTAGATCTGAAGTCATTTTAGTATATTATTATTATATTTTTGTAGCGTTTATTATTTTCTATGTATGTAATTTGTATAGTGATGAGTGAACTAGAATTTGCTTATTTTTTAGTTTAGTTCTACTATCTAGTTTGTTTTATTTCAGTTACTTTAGATGAACAGAAGCAGATATCTTTTCAATTAATACAGTTTACTGACTGATTACAGTAGTAGTGATCAATGTATGTTATGATATAATATATGAATATATTTAATTTCATTGAAATACTCATTTCATAGAATAAGAAACCACTGATGCAATTGATTGAAAACACAGTTCACTGAAAGCACATATCAATGAATTGCATTTCATAGAAAATGTCATATATGGTAAATATAGCTACAAAAGCTTTTTTTTTTTTTGCAGGGGGGGTAGCCCCCAACCCTCACAACCCTCATGTGGAAGCCTTCACTACCTCACACCTCCTTCTTTAACTAACTACAGTTCCACAACCATGGAGAAAAGTGAAAACTCCACAGACGTAGAGTATGATATGACAGTCGGCATTAGCAAGGTGGAAACTATGTTCAGCAATAGTTTACTTTGCAAGTCTTATGATCCAAAACTAAACCAGCAGTGATTTTCTAGATCCTTCTATAGTTTTCTATAAATTGTGATCCTACCAAATGAGTTTACATGTAAATGTGTATTCAATATTTTTTTTAATTGAATTAAGTCAGTTTTGATTTAGGTAAATGCAGTTATATGAAATAAAATGTACCTGAATACATATTGTAATGTGAAGCAATTTTACTTTAGAGAACTGATTTACACGGATAGTGTTCTTTTCAGGTATTGTTTTGTGCATGGGCACATGGATGTGTGTGCATGTGTGTGTGCTTGTGCGTGTGTGTGTGTGTGTGTGTGTGTGTGTGTGTGTGTGTGTGTGTGTGTGCAAATCTGTGTGTGTGTGTGTGTGTGTGTGTGTGTGTGTGTGTGTGTGTGTGTGTGTGTGTGTGTGCATGAGCATGTGTCTGTTTTACATATACAATATGTACAGCTAATACATGTATATTTATTTACTTATTTATTTATTTAATGTCTTTTTTACATTCAAGTAAATGGGAAACAATATTTTTTTGTCATTATTATGCTATGTGCAAATTGTGGTTTAGGGGGCTGTTTTAAATTATCTTGGGCATTTTGGTATTTTTTTTTTTGTTTCGTTTTGCATTTGCAGTCTGTGAACTTCATATTTTAATGTGCACTATAAGCATGTATGACTGATTAAGGGAATTTTCATAACTTTGTAATGTGTTACAGATGTAGATAAATTTGTGATAATGTGCGATAGTGTAGATGAACTTTTGATGATAGTCCAGAGAGAAAAAAAATACATACAAGATGTACAATTTTTATCACATCTTTTATATATCTATCTATTTAACTATCTATCAATCTACCTATCTATCTATCTGTCTATCAATCTATCAATCTATAAGGTTCTATAAGGTGTGCGAAGAGATTCTTTTATAATTAATCAAAACTCATCATATTTTGATACATATTCAAAAAATATGACATACTAATAAACTTAAAGTCGACTGTTAGGTGGAAGAGTAAAGACATAAGAAGAGTTTTACACAGACACATATAATATTTTTTGAGAACATTTGACAATATGCACATGGTGTCTTATTTTTTTTGTCTCAGGATAATTAGAGCATCTTCAGAACAGATCATGTGGCTGTAAACAATACTTTATTTTTTAATATTTTAGCTATTATGCATTCAGAGATTGATTTTATAAGTTATATGCTGTTATATTCCTTAATTTTCAAATATTTTTTACAACACTGGATGTACTATAGTGATACCAGGCACAGATTAATTAACTGTTTGTATAAGGAGTGTCTGGCTTTGCATAAACACTACTGTTAAAATCACTGTTAATAAATGCATCAGTAGAATGCAAAGTTTGGAAATATTAATGGATAGATGGACTCACAACTATATCTGATGCAGGGGGGATAGCATACAACTCACAAGTGCACTTGTCTGTTCTTGCAGACCATTATGTTCAGAATTTATAATATTTTACTTAAGGTGTTTAAATTGGATATACACTGGTTAGGACTGAGTTACTGTCTTCTTAGCTATACAATTTAATGGATTCAGGATTGGATCTTGAAGGTGGGATAGTTGTATTTTCTTATTAATACCATTGTAGTGTAACTTGTGTATAGAATTTTTATGCATACAGTTTATAAAATCTAAGCTCTACCACAACAGTAGGCAAGCACTAGTTTTGCTGTGTTATGAATACAGTGTTTACATTAGGAGAGTTAAGCAGACATACCTATAATCTTATACAAGGCAAAAATTATCTGAGGTATATAGAAGAGCTTAAGATTTTATTATAGAACATACACACATACACACATGAGCTATAGGTGGTCATTAAAAGACAACTTTCTGGCAACTTATTTTATAACATGAATACAAGCATCTGTTTATTTCAACAAACTCTTATGCATGCTTCTTGGTTTGATACCTTCAGAAAGAAGTGGGTATCCCATATAGTCACTTGGGGCATTACAACAAATAACAGAGGAGTGGCAGTCTTTGTCAATATAGGCTTTCCTTTAAAGATCTTCCAAGTCCAGAGTGATTTCCCCAGACTAGATTAATTTTTGTTCAGTGTAAGTGTTGTTTATAGTATCACAATATGCTCCCTACTATGAATTTTTTTACATCAATTATCTTAGTTTCTAGCTAGTTTTAATACTCATGAGATTATGCTAAATGACAATTAGAATATAGTACTTGACTCAGTATATAATAAACAGGGATCTATTAGTACATATCACAAGATGTAAGGCTACTGAAAGACTTGAGCCAAACCTGTTATTTCTTTGACCCTTACGATGCCCTCTACCCTAGAGTACTGAGTCATCTTTTATCATCATGTCACAGAATGTGGTTAAGAACTGATGTTTCGTTCTTCATGTCAAGTGCATTTATGAGGGATCAGTTCAAGTATAACTCAGAAATGAGATTTTCCTTTGAGCGCTCACTGATTTATTTAGAAATCAATATTCAACCTAACTGAGATATATCGGCTAATAGAAGACAAGAGTTACAGATGATTGAACAAGAGGAAATTTTTATTCATTTTTTAACTCAACAAGAAGACTTGACAACATATAATATAAGATAAACAACCCTCAAATTCACATTATTTGGTCTACTTCTCAGTAAAACCTTTTTAGTAAATGAAAAAAAAATTCAGATTATTAGATAGTTTTCTTCCACAGTTATGATCAGGATAAATTCTCTGGAGTAGTGGATACACAAGACAGATTAAAATCTTTACATATATCATATCTGTCATTGTTCATATCTACTATTCAAGTGAAATACACAGGGTAGGTTTGAAACCAGTCTACATCCTAGCTATTATACTGACATTAAACCATGGTTCTATCAATAGCGCATCAGTGCAAGGAAATAACTCATTCTCCACACAGAGTATATAATAAAATAATGCTGTTAGACTTTTGGGAAAATATGTGCATCAACAAATCTTCACATATATTCAGATGACACTGTCAATTACATACCCTTTTCACAAAATAAAGTTCCTGATTATCACTTCTGCTGTTTAATGCTTTTTATCTGTCTAGAAGTATTGAAAATACAAAATATATAAGCAGCAGGTCCTGGTGGCTTTGATATCATTTTTAATAAATCAGTGACATTGCATATATCTTTCTAGTTCTGCTGAAGTTCTATACGTATATTGTAGGTTCATAGGTTCATAGGTAAATACTAGGCTAGGTGCCCTTACAGGCCATTTTAATCCTTGGAAAGTTATTTTTTGTGCCTGAAAGACCTTATCCCATTTGGTTATAGATTGACCTTACCCATCCCATGTTCAATAATTCTATAGTAACCATAATGAGACTAGCTAGGATCATACCGTAGATAATCTAAGGGGGGGGGGCATGCATAAGATAAAGCATTCAGGAGCTGCCTCTGTCCATTAGTAGTTGTGATTGAATATGCAGAGGGATGAGCTTTGCTTTATATGGATGAGAAGTTTGTTCCAGAGCAGTAGTATTTTCTGTGAGATATACCTTTCCTTCTAAACCATTGTTGATGCTGTAGAGGTTTAGATCCATAGACCAAATATTTATGATGTCATTTGACTTTCTGATGTGCAGTAAATCCATCAGTAATGGGCCAGAGGATGACTTGATTGTCATACACAGGCCACTTCTTAGCAGTTTCTATGATACTGAGTATTGTGACAGAGCTATGAGTCAGTCCATGGTGGACATGTTGCTTAGGTCTTACATTCTTTTAGTATGGTATCCTCAGTGGGTGTTCCAGTTGTTGCAGGTGTCTGAACTGATACATGCCAAAGGGGGCATTATATTCAATGACTGGCCTAATGAGGGTTGAGTAAAGGGGAACAATGACATCCCTAGATCAAGACACAATCCCTTTGTTAACAAACTCTGCAGTACAGAAGACCTCTCTTACAACAATGAACACGTGTTGGTTAAAAGCTAGGCACTGTCTGCATAAGTTCTCAAATCCCAAACAACTGGGTCAATTCTTAGGGGTGTATTGTAAGCCTAGTAGTTCCCTGTGGTAGATGACTGCCCAAAGGATACAATAATGCATTTTTTGGCATTTAGTTTCAGCCTATGATTTTGGCACCAGTTATTTATTTTGGACAAAACTTCCTGCAGAATGACAAAGTCATTTGGGGTTTCAATAACTGCTCCTAGTTTACAGTTATCTGCAAATTTAGTCTGCCAGAGCTCTTTGATATTAGCTTTTACTTCAGAAAAGTATATGCCAAACAGGAGAGGCACTATCTCAGAACCCTGGTGGAATTGGTCTCTTATGGAGTTAACTTCTAGTTTGACTATCTGAATCCTATCTTTGAACCAAATGGCAATCCAGCAGGTGACATGTGGGTTTATTTCCAATTTATTTAGCTTTTCTGCTATGCCTGAGTGGAGAGTTGTGTCAAAAGATTTGGCCAAGTTGAGGTATACGGTGTATACCATTTTGCCTTCATCCATTGCTTTGGTGATCTTTGAAGCATGACCTCCCCTTGATGAAGCTATGATAATGCTTTCCATGCCTTTGCATGTGAGGCTTATATACAATATTTATGATAAATATATGACTCCATCTAATATTGCTTTTATGCGCAATCAAAACTATGATTCATTATTGATAAAAAATGTCTCTGATTTATCTTGACATTAATATAGCCTCAGTGATTCTGACTCACGTGAGCTGCCTTTTGAATGATGGGTTACAGTGTTAGCTCCAATTTTCTGTTAGATCTCAAGAAGTCCTGCCAGATGCAAGATAATCATGTCCTGCTTGATACTTTATGACAATGCATGCCTTTCTAAGCAGAGTTTTTTTGCATTAAATGTAATCAAAGTTTTTGATAAATTTCAACCCCCAAAATGTTGTTCAGCAAAATAATAGGCATAGTTTTATTCAAACTAAAGGGGTGGCGAAAGCCAAATAACTATGGCAGGCTGATAAATGTCAATCCCCAAAATGTTGTTCAAACTATTATCTAATCTATTTTTACTTGTACTGCCATTAATGATACCAGCCACGGTGGTACGGCGGCAGCATTGTTACCTCACAGCAAGAGGTTCTCCCGTTCGATTCTCAGCTTGGCTTGGGAGTGCCTTCGGTGTGGAGTCTGCATGTCTTCCTCGTGGTTGGGTAGCATTGGAAAGACATGCATGCGTAAATGGGCGTGCTTCTGTTGAAGGTTTGGCATCAAGCTGGCACCTTGGCGTTTCGTAAAAATCTATTGCCAATCATTAGCAGACCAGAGTTCCACTGTGGCGACCCCTTACCGGGAAAAAGCCAAAAGACAAACATTGCCATTAATGATACCATTTCTCATCTATTTAAAAATCTCTGCAGGTATTATCCAGGATTATCCTGTTTCACCCTATTTTCTTCTATTTCTTAATGTTTTAACATATTCTTCAGAATTCCTTGTTGTCAAGAATCATTTTCTTCAATTCATGTAATAATACTACCTCATTAACATATGAACATCTCTATTTTCTAAAACCCTGCAAATCTATTCCACTGTTACTAAAAATGCCATGGATGATTATAATAAAGATCTGAACTAAAAATTCAGACTTGTGAAATCAAATGATTATTTTTTTCCTGAGCAACAATAATGAGATTTTAACCTCGCCATAAAGAAATAATGTATTACATTTCAATCAATTAACTCAAGTAATTTGGAGATAAATATAAACTAGTTATATACACATTCATCAGAACCAACCTTAATGTGATTAATTAGATGATTAAAAATAATCTGGGCACTTAGAACAAACATCAGTTTAACATGATAGCAAGAATATCCATTATTAAGATGAATATCTTTCTGATAATCTTCTGTTATCTAATAATTATATTTCTTGTATTCCAAATGACTACTTAAAATCTAAACAGACTGAGCTCTATTTTTATATGGATCAAAAAATGGTTAGACCAAATAACCCGTCCTTTTTGATTCAGTCTCAATACAAATCACAATCTCAAGACTGGTTAAGAGTCTTTTCACCTCTAAGCAATTCAACATTCTCCAGAGTTCATTCCTCTCTGGATACAGATGATCAGTACCAATGCTATTTTTTGTATAATCTTACCTTTTCTCAAAAAAAAAAGTACAAATGCATACGAAAAACTTCCATCATTTACTAAACTGTCTGTTACTAAATGCTGTTTGGGCTTTTCAAAGAGTTTATGGACTTTTTGCCTATTGAGAACAATCCATCAATCGCTATATACTTTCAACCCTTAACGTTGAAAAGAAATCCCGTGATAAAAGGCAAGCTTCTCTGCAATTTTCAAACTGAGACATGAAACTTAATGCCACTCCACACTTCAACCTAATTACAATAGCCATAATGAAATTCTAAATTCATCCAACAGCAATTTATGATGCTTCACAATGCATGCATGACTTCCCTAGACTAGCTGGCATTGGTGAAACTGACTCAGACATGTGCACTACATGTGATGACAGCTTCACAGCTGGTGCATTACTATTGCCTGTGTTTCCAACCAATGCAACCAGTGTGATCATTTCCATCTCAAAAATTTTAAAAATGTAAAATTCTGAATATGGATTGTAAATGGTATACCTACCTTCTTGGTCTTCCTAAATTAAATACCCCTGTTATAAGCAGTGTTCTAATATGCCTTATTTCTTCTGGAGTGAAGTTTTATCACAAGACATAACAATAAAAGAGAAGATGTGTTTCTTCAAAATGGCTTTATTTTATAAAATGTTTTATCTTATCTTGAAAATTCTCATTTTTTTAATTTTGCAAAGAGGTTTCCATAGCCATGTTTTAACATTAAAATTGTCTTCTTTCCAATCAATGAAGCTTTTTGTTAGCTCTGTTTCATGAGTCCTTTGTTTACTTTTGCCTGTATATTATTATGATGAAAATTTCATTGCATGCTGCTACCAGACATCCCTCATGCCAGAGAAAAGAGCTGACTAATCTAATGTTACAAATGATGTTAACTGATATGAGCCTTCCAAGATACCCTCTTCTTTCTATGGGCAATGGTGTTGTTTGATGAAAATGCTTTGAATACTACTGCAATGCTATATCTTACTACCTTAAATGCTTGGCGTGTGTTCTCATGTTGGGTTTCCTATAAAATTTTATATAAAATTCATTAATAAATGATTGTAATAAATAAATGATATACTGAAATTACAAACAAAAGAGAGGTAAAGTCACAAACTTTAAACCACTATTTTGTACTACAGATTAATAACTAGGAATAACATAAAAAACAGTAAGAATCAACAATGCAGCGACATCCAATCTTATAACAAAATTCATCTAACAGAACTATCACAAGATAACTTATATTTTCAGATTAACAAGAAAAGAGAATGGGTGATGTCCACAAGTGTATAAATTTGGAATCAGATATCTAATACAGATGCTACTAGAGAATAACAGCTCTACGCAGCCATATAGTGAAGTTCGTACCATACAGCATAACAGACTTTGGAAAGATTATTTTACAGTCTGCTAAATGCTTTGGCATTCATGGGACTGGAGCTGAGAGTCTCTATGGTTAGTAGAAACATGGCATGCTAGGAAGGTCTAGGGTTGTTAAGTCACTGTGATCTTCCAGAGTGTGATGCTACACCATCTGGATATAATCAAGCGTGTATTGCCATCAGTCGATTGCGAGATAGAATTGAAACAAATGTGAGTGACTAGTTATGGGCTAGTTCTCTGCTGTGGCTGAGAAGTTCTGACAAACACATTGCTTTATGATATGGTCAAGGTTTAGTTAACCTACAATGCCAAAACCTGTAAAAAAATGTGTGGGCTGCTACTAGCACAACCTTCACATGCTGCATGAGTTACAAAGCCCTGTTCTCTGCTCTTATTGGGCCTAATACTCATTATGCAAAAATGTAAATTGATGTTTAAGCAGGGAGAGATTGTGGTACAATTCTGAGTGGGTTATTAGTTGATGTGCAATGAGGGCAGCCAAATCTACCTTAGAGATGGACTTGATACACTCAATAATTTCTCTGTAGTGTAGCCAGAGTTTGGTAGTAATAAAAGATCATAGATCTGAAATACATTCAGTGTGAAATCTCTCTGTCCATTCCTTGTGCACCTTGAATAATCCTAATAATATCTGGGGATCCTGTGTAATCACCATTTTAGTGGGGGATCAAAACCATTGAGTGTCTCTATTGAAAACATTCTACTTAGAATCCAGACTAAACATGTCTGCTAAATGTTGAAATGAGAAAGCATTCAGTTCTGTCCCTATTTTTGTGTTAACTGTCATACAGTGGTAGTGATCATGGGGTTATAAAGGTTAATTTATTCCTAGATTATTCTGCCAAACTGAAATCTAAACCAATGCACAAAGGTTAATTACAGATTATATGGATGCAAAACAGTCACTATGTAAAACTAACTGGAGTGAGGTATTCAGTGGAAAAACTGCAGATGGAATGCAGAAATATTTGAAAGAGAAATTGTTTGAATGCAAAAGGTAAAAAAATGTTCAACATTAGGATCTAGGCATACAACATCAGGGGGGGGTATATTTACATAAGAACAACATATTTAATTAAGGTGAGAGACAAAAAATATAAGGAATGAAAGAGAGGCTGAACTACAACTTTGAAAACTGAAATAAACAAGCTGGACAAACAGATTAAGCATAGTGTGAGACAAGATCAAGAAAAATTTGAAGAAAATTTATATAAAGATGTTGAGCATTATAGGAAACCTTTTTATAGATACATAAGATGTGGAAGGAGTAAAGACACACAAACTGATAAACTGTCTGCAGATTCTAAAGTTTATTATCAGACACAACAGATTATAGATATATTTACAAAAACTTATGCAAAACAGTTTCACTTGACAAAAAGGGTGATAAGTTGTCCTAGTGACATCCAAGTAACACCAGCTACTGGAATTAGATTATATTGAAAAAGAACTGCACAAACAAAGCACAGGGAGGAGATGGAATTATTAACAATGACCTGAGAACACTTCAGCAAGAACTTACGGTGCCACTATATCTATTATTCACTTGGCCATATAAATATGGGGAGATTCTTCGAGATTGGAGATAAGCGCTTATTAAACCTGTCTTTAAAGGAAAGGGGAGTAGGACAAACCAGAGACGTATAGCTACTTAAGTCTACTTTCATGTTGTAGGAAAATAATGGAGAAGGTAATATTGGATAAGTTATTGTCAGAACTGGATATGTTGGGACTTGAAACCATATATCAGCATGCATATGTTGAAAACAGATCTATTACCACCTGTAACATGATGGGCTTATAACAATACAATAACAGCTATGAATGAAAAACCTGTGTTGTGGTGTAATTTATATAGATTTAACTTCAGCATTTGACAGTGTCATGCACAAAACACTGATCAATAAATTAGTACAACTAGGTATTGATGTAGTCTTGATTAAATGGATAGCTGCATGGCTTATAAATCGGACATGGCAAGTATCATGCAGCAGTTGGACAGGTGAAATCCTTGGTTACAGTCAGGGTGGGACACTCTGTCCTAGGCCCTTACTTCTTTAGATTGTATCTTTCAGACCTAACTTTTTCATCTGAGGTGTTCTCCAGTCTATATGCAGATGACCTGTAATTTGGTAAACTGATTACATGTGTTACAGATAAGGCATGTCTGTAAAATAACTTGACTAAATTGACCATTTGGGCATGGGAGAATAATATGATGAAAAATACATCAAAAATTAAGCATATGAGATACAAAACTGAAAGCTGAATATTTAATACAGTGCACAGTGATTGAAACTGTAGACTCATAGACTCATTTAAGGACCTGGGTATATGGTTAGATCCAGCTTTGAGTTTTTCTAATCATATCAACCAATTGGTTAATGATAATTATAGAAATATGGGTTGTATAAAATAATTTATAAAGTCTAGGGGATCAAAAATGATAAAGTCATTGTTTGTTAGTTACATTAGACCCAAACGTGAGTATGGAATAATAATATAGAAACCCTATACTAAAACAAGCATGAATAAAATGGAAAGTACAGCAGAAATATACCAAAAACATCCATGGATGTGAAAATTTGTTATTATGAAAGACTAAAATATCTGAACTTGTACAGTGTCTCTTACATACATCTAAGGGGAGATCTTATTCAGGTATATAGGGCATTTGGGGGTTATCAAAAAGTACTAGAGAATCATCAGACAACCTATGTAGAAGATTCTATAGCTGATGCATGGAACAAACTACCAAATTACATTAAAGCAAGTTCTAGTTTCGATATTTTTAAGAACAGCCTGGGCACTTATTATGGGAACAAGTGTTTTGATGTTTTGGCAAGCTAGAAGGGCGTTGATGCCCATGCTTGAAATATTTGTATGTATGTATACTGAGTGCATTTCCTTACTTTTCCATTCCTACCACCGGAACTTTTTTATCATTAATTTTTAGAAAGGGTCTAAGGCGCTAGAATTTGTATGATATGCATCTTGACCCCCTTAAGGCCTGAACCTAATTAATTGTAATATTTAGACAAGGCCATGCTCTAAGGTAAGTAGGGAGGTTAGTCCTGTACCAAAAACGCTGCTTCAGGTAACACACTGTTTAGGAGTTTTACTTTCAGGATTTTTGCTTTCATCCTAGCACACAGTCATTTTTATTTATTGTGAGAATCGTATGAAGTCAGAAAGTATTTGCATATTGCCAAAAGCGAGGAAACCCTGATTTCTTCATTACAGTAGTATGTAATATGTGTAGAATCTTCTTAATTCTCCTTTCATCATATATATATATATATATATATATATATATATATATATATATATATAAGCATCAATTTACTACTTTTAGCTAGTCCTGAGTTGGAACTGAATATAGGAAGTTGACACAGAATGTAACAAACTTTAGGACAGTATAAAATATCAGTGCACTTATCAATCTAGTAAGTGAAAAAGGAAGTCTTCCTATATTTCTGCTGAAGCATTTATCTAACAGCCTATGGAAGCATGAAGGTAGATAACTAAATATTACATGTATGCATGCGCCATTTAAGTGGAAGTACACTTAGTGTCCACAAATTCTTTGACTGCCAAGTTGAATGGGAAAACCTCAGTTTTAAGTTTGCTGACCTTCAGCCTCAAAACTCTGTAAAAGGTTTCAAACAGCTGTATAATGGGTTGAACATCATCAAATGGTTTCCCTGATAGCAGAAGGCATTCACTTGATTTTTTTTTATCCTAGCCTGTTCCCCAAAGTACTCCCAACCATGCAAGAGAGATATATGAGGAATATGCTGCGTAATGGGCCTAAATACTAACATAAGTAACAAGGGAGAAAAGAAACATACCTGCCTTGTGCTTTTATGAAGCAGTAAGTTTGAAGATCCTACTAGTAACCTAGCCTGCAAAAGGTAATACAATGAACTGACTGTCATGAAATACTCTGTGATAAATTAATTGCATATGAACCATCATTGCACACATATTTTCACATGTAACCAAGTCAAATTCTTTTCAAAGATCTACAAGCAATGCTGATATAGGAAGTATATTATTGTTCTGAGCTTGCATGAGAATTACTAGGGCTTTGAGATGGTCTGTGCTAGATTCTCATTTGACAAAACCACCTTGGGAGAGATGACTCAAATAAGAAAAGGAGGGATGGATAATTTGCACAAGGATCTTGGTATGTAGTTTGGTTTCTGTAGTTATAAGAGATATAGGCCATGAATTTTCATCTTTTCTAGGGTATTTGCCTGCCTTTGAAATTGTTACTGCCTTGGATTGTTGAAAGGACAGGGGAAGATCACCATGACTTAACATCTCATTGAATAGTTTTAAAAGGTTTTTAAGATTTACTTTTAATATTTTATTGACTTTGGCTGCTAAGCAATTTGGATCTGGTGTTTTGCCTGATAGGTGGATGTAATGGCAAGTAATAATCCATCTCAGACACTTCAGTAGCTGAATGTCTTATGGTGTCAATTTGAAAAGTGAAATTAGTTGAATTTACTTTTAGTTAAGTTGTGGTCAGTATACAGGTTGGTATAAAGCTATGTAAATTATTTAGACATCTCTATTGGCATAGTATGCAGCTCCTTAACTGAATTTATTGCTTTAATATTATAATGTTCTGACTCAACTGTATTTTAGTCTATAAGTTACTAACTTTTCACGTTTGTTCTCTAAGACCCAGGACTGTAAAGTAGCTCTTTTCAAGTAAAGGTCAGATCTTTCATTTAGTAACTTTATTAGTTATACTTTGGTTGGGCTTGCTTGAACTATCAGACGGATTGTCCCTATTATATTTTTGCAGTTATTATTCGGGTATCTAGCTAAGTTAAGTTGGGGGCTTTGTCCAAACAGAAAGTAGCTCAAGTCTCTTGTGTAGGGGTTGTGCAACCTAAAGAGAAACTGAAAGCACCTGCATGGTCATCTGACATTGCTCATAGTTTAACACCTACCTCACTAATCTGCTGTTATTAGCACAGATGATAATAATGAATAACCTGTATTGAGAATTTCCACCAGGTGTACTAAAATTAAAGTCTAATTCATTTGTATAATTTTTCTTCCAATATCACATAAATCCATACTTGTCATCCTCTAGCCTTTATTTTAAGTCCATTTGTAGCCTTGTATATCTTTCTTCTTTAGAGTTTGAGCAGACAAAAAAGAAGCACCTACTGTGCTGTAATCACCTTACATTAAAAGGGGAGAGCTTTCCCATTAATTGCCCCTGATGTATATGCTAGTGATGCAAATAAACTGCACAAGTCTTGAGTTTCACCATATAAACAGCATAACAGTAAAGCATCTTTCAAAGATGCAGTTTTCATCATAAACAATCTCTCTTTACCTCCCTCTAGTGTTTCAGTAATAGCTCATATAACCAACTATACCTGTTTTTGAAAAAAAAAAAAAGATCAGGCTGAAGCAAAAGGCTTACTCTTTATAGTGCAAAGGAATGTCTAATGCTTCCTTCTTCTTGTTTTTACTCCCTGCACAAATTGTCTGGCTGTAGTGGCTGAATAAAATGCTTGTGAGTGTTTCTTTTCGACATAGAAGCCAGACCTCTAACATTCATGGTATTTGTATGTAAGGTCATCTAACCTAAAATCAATATTCTTAATAATGTAGAAGAAACAATCCTTCTAATTCACCAAAGAAACTGTAGCATTGCCTAGAAATGGCATCATGGGAGAAATATGACCTGTGACTGTGTAACAATACATTTTTGAATACTAAAAAAAAATAATGGTAGACAAAACAATTTATTTTAATGATCACCATTAACTCTGCATGATCTGGACACTTAGAAAAACAACTATTCCTTTTGTTAGTTTCAGATAAATAGGTGCACAGGTTATGCCAATGCAGAATACTCATGTTTTAACTAAGCATAGTTTATTCACTTCCTGCTTACAGTTTATTGTCCAATTTTTCTTTGCAATTGATCCAACAACAAAATCAAAAAAGTTGCAGATCTTCATGATCTTCTTTGATTTCTGTTTTGCTAGATCCATTTCTAAAATGCCTTGTTGGAGCATATTTATTCTCCATTAGGATATTGAACAATTGTTTTATTGGTACTGTGCCAAGGAGTCAATCTTGTCTATTATTTGTTAGGTTTATATTGAAATATAAAAAAAATGTAAGAGTCAGAATGATTTTTCTGTAGTAGAATTATTTCAGACATTACAACTGGCAAAATGGACTTCTGTATTTCAGATCAGACACATGTATTCTGAAAGGCTTGTGTACAACAACTGTGTGTTGCAAACTAGATAAAGCTCATAGTAGTGCATTGTTATGAAACAAATTAGTATTATAGAATGCTGCTTGCCTATGTGAAGCAGTTAGAAACATAAATAATATGTCTCTATAGTTTGACCTTATCTTTGTACATGTTCCTTAAATGATACAACCTTGTTTGTGTCACTGCATAGATGATATCATGGGAACATAGTACTGTGGTGGGAATAGACAGTGATTTAGCAGTATTGGCAAGTTCTGAATGATTACCACATATTTTAACTATCAGTCAGGAATGTGAATTATGATTTACTAATAATGGATGTTAATAAGGAACCTTGCAACACATTGCCTTAACATCTTAGTGGTGGTGGTCAGGTTCTCATTATTGGTCAATCAGTTCTCCTGGTTTACACAGACAGCCAAGGAAGGGGATGCTGTTACAAGTATCTCTGCTGGTATGGCCAGATTTGATCTTCCCTATAAACGTGTAGGATGAGACTGGGTTATAGTGAGTAGAGTTCTTCAAAGATAAATGTGGCATAACTCCTACATGCATCACATTTCTAAGAAGGCTACAGTTGCTTCTTCAGTATTAAACACTAGCTTCCTGGCTTGCTGTTTGATTTGCAAGTTTGTTGTTCATTTCATTGATATGGGGATGATGTTTTCAAACCATAGGGATATGATGCTAGTGAAAGTATATAATTTAGGCATTATTTCTTGTGAATAATCCTAAAAAAATGGCACCTCCTCCTTATCTAAGGTAAATTATCTGTCCTACTTGACACAGCCTAGGATTTCCTACTTGTTCATCGAATTCATCAGCTTAAACATTTCTTGCATGGGTAGGACCCCATGACAGAGACGTAAGGGAATGGTATGCCTGCTTGATAGCAATGGTATGTGTCAGTCCTAGAATCTTGAAAAGTGCCACTTGCAGGGAGATCACTAAGTTCTTTTTCAAATTTTCCTTCAGACCCACTAATCATTGCTTGTTCTCAGGGTAATCAACCTTTTGGTGCAGCCAGTCAGTGATGGAATGGTGAAATCTTAGAATCCTGTGGGTTACTGTAATTCATATAACACTGATGAGGCTGCCATTTTCAAAGTGTCCACCTTTCCCTTTTTTCTGTCCTTTAGGCAAATACCTAGTTGATCAGCACTGTTAATGCATCTAATATCATCTCTAGCATAGAAGTAGGCTTGTGTTCCTGTTGCACAGCCAAATGATATCCTGGGTAGGAACCTTGTTGAGTGATTTAATCCTTGTGCTAAAGTCCTTAGCTCACTAATATGCCAAATTGAATTCAGTAGGTTGCTGGGGTCTATCATATTTTGTCATACACTGACAACTAATAGTGAAGCAGACAAGTCATATTTTTACTTATATTTATTTAAATTGTCCCTGGTCACATAAGTGAAGACTTAAGCTACTATCATGTTCCCAGCTAGAAATCCCCCACCCCCACCCCCACCCCAGCTTGACTAAATGACCAGTTCAGAGTTCTTAGCACCTCAGCAACTAGGAGAAGGATATAACAGCACTCTTTCTATGGTCAGAATTTAACACACTACTAAGTCTGACCAAAAAACTTTCAAAAATTCAATCTTCAGGTAAAGTGATTGGAAAAATTGTAAAAAAAAACTATACAGCCCAGAAAATGGTCATCTAATTGTATAATCCCTGCCTGGATCTGGAGATAACATGTTTATTCCCCTACGCTGAACACTATTAAAAATATAGTGCACTGCAAAAAAAAAGTATAATACTGACAAATAATACATGGAAATTTTAAAGAACAGTTTATCAAATTTAAATCTGCCTAGTCAGTAAAACAAATGTGCTTATTGTTTGAAAATAAATTACCACAATTTTAGTTGACAAGGACACTTTCTCCAATACGTTACAAAAGCAACAAAACATATTATCTTGAAGAGCAACAAAAACTGTGTGCACAAAAGAAAAATAACAATTAAATGTAACAGTAACAACATTCACAAATTAATAATATACCTAAATACTTGGAGCAGCTAATTCTATGGCAAGCAAGCAAAATAGATGATTTACAAAACACTCTAGAAGATAGATATGAGAAAGCTCTTAGATAGCAAAAACAATTCCTTGTGATAAACTGAGAATAACCACTTGTTTAAGGAAAATTGAAAATAATTAATGTTTTTGCTGTACCAGTAGTGTAGAGGGATACAACAAAGATTACACCTCTGGCAATCTGATTTCCATTACTGTTTCAAGGATTTGAAGGTGTAGGCAAATTAAATTCTCATGCCTATCCTGGAGGGAAGGATGGTGGTCACTACCCTGCTTGTGCCACTGCTCTGATAACAAGGCATCAGCTGAAAAGCCAACATCCATTATTATGTGGGAAGCTAGTGCCAGGTGACAGGAGTGTGGCTGCCCAAACCATTGATGGTACCCCTGACAGTACATGTGGGGGAGTATGCATGAACAGAGTAATGGGTGTAAGCAGCTCCTGCTAACATCACCAGCAGGGGTGGATTTTGGCTATAAGAAATGAAAAAGTGGCTGCTTGGATGATGGCTTACCTTAGAAAGTGTATTTCTGACCGAGGGTAGCCTCTGTGATTGGCAGGCAGAGGGGTAAAAATGACACACAAAAAAGAATGAATAATAGTTTTTCAGTGGGTATTATAAAAATCAATGTGGCAGATGAAGAAACCTATATTATAAACAGAATAGAAGAGTCCTGGTATGAATGAATTCTTATCCAAACTAAAGAGAAAATATAGAAATCTGCAGGATAAAAGAACTAACTGTTTTTCAAGGCAGAGTGAATACAGTTCTGGAGGACTTTTCAGATGCATTACTTAAACATAGGAAAGCTTAATGCCACCCATATGGAATAAGCTTCGAAATGAGATGACTAGATGCAGATGAACCCAGCTAACGTCAGGGCACAGAGCAAGGCAGTATTTATGGATTAATCAGTAGGATGGCAGACAAGTTAAAGACAAATATAGACAACAGGTCTATCCACTTTTCAAATCAGCAATGAGAAAAAAAAAACATGTCATCAGCTCAAGGTGACAGAAGATCTAGACTATGATAAGAAAGAGGCATGAGCTGACACAGACAAATGCAAAAGAAGTGGTAGAGGGGAAGACTCAAGGTGTACAGGAGGTCTGAGTACAAATACTCCCATAGAAATGCAAGGAGCTTAGAACAAATTGCTAAAAATAAAATGAGGGAAAGTTTCACATAAGCAGGATTTAAGATAGAGGTTACATGCTCAGATACTCTTGCAGTGTGCATTTTTTTAAGAAACAGAGAATCAAGATTAATGGTGGTAATACTGCATATGTACCTGGCCAGATTCTATGAAGAGATCTGGAAGGATTGAGGCACGTAGGAGGACAAGATAAAGAGACTGGCATCATCCAAAAGTGGAAGACATATACCTAAAATAAGAGGCAAAGAACTTTGTAGCTTTTGTGCAAAATCAGATTTATCACAAACTGCAGGTGTTTGCATGAAGGCAACTGTTAAAAGATAATGTCTCTGGCAATTAATATAGAAATCTGAAGTGGGAAACTTGGAAAATAACTATTTCTACCTTCTAACATGGGGTAGCTGCATGTTAGTTTAACAAATGCTTCAGACAGTTATGTAACTGGAAGGAAAGGCTATATATATATTAAAGCTGTGGGTAGAATGGGGAAATGATAAGTAAGTCGTGTGACATAGCAGATTTGGGAGAACAGAGGTCCAGTTGCTGTTTGGGTGTAAACATATGGGAATCATGTAGATAAGGACTCCTAGATCAGTTATTTTGACATGTGAGAAATAAACAAGAGAAATGGGGATATGCATTAAAGCTGGAATGGTGCTACGGTAGCGTTGTCGTCTCACAGTAAGATGCTGTCCTGTTCGATTCTCAGCTAGAGCGTCTTCTGCATGGAGACATGCATGAATGGGCATACCTTCATTGAAGGTTGTGCATCAGGGCTCGTAACTTGGCATGTAAAAATCAACTACCAATCATTAGTGGAAAAGACAGAAGGCAATGGTGAAAGAATGATTGTTAGCCTAATCTCAGGGAAACTGCTCAAAGCTTAGCTCATATATACAAGACTATAGCAGGTTAGCTTAAATAGCAGATGATAAGAGGACAGGGCAGTACTGTAAATTCCCTGTAACACCCTTATGAATAATATCTGTTTGATATATATTTTTCATGCACTTACAATTTTGTTTATCTTGTTACCATTTATGGTTGGTTGGACAGGTCATAGTAAATGAAGGCCAAAATATATTAAACTTACTGTAATTAGGAATGGTTTGAACTCAAGGCTGGACTTCCATTGACTAAATGCCTGCAGCAGTCTCTGAGATCCTAAATGGTACTACAAGGCAAATAGATGATGTCTGACACTTATAGGTAACTGTACCAACATGACTGATACAGGGATTACTTGTTACATTCCTCAGATGCATTTTGTCATACCTTATGGAAACATGCCAAAGCTAATTGTGTACAAGCATGCAAATCCTGGAGTTTTGTAATCTTTGCCTCATGTGCTATCATTCTCTTATCATTGGCTAGATCTTCTGTCAACTTGAGTTCATGACGTTTCCCTAATATGTTCCCTAGTATGTTCCTTACTATAATATATCTGTACTGTAATCCCCTAAATGGCTACCCCCACACCACCAGAACCTGCTCTTCTTCTACCCTCTTCTTAGCCTCTCTCTACCGACTAGCTTGACCATATAGCAGTAGTCCTGTTGGACTAGGTCACCTAACCTGGGCCTCCCCTATCTTACTCTCCCCTTTCCCACATTGCTACTTCCCTTCTCCTCTTTTTCCACTACACTCACAATCCACTCTTGAACACACTGTTCCCTTTCTGCTGTGCACCTTGAAACCTTACTACCTTTGCTGCCCTCCCTTGCTGCACCACCTGCTCCTCCACCTTAGTACACCATCCAAACTTCTCCTCCCCCTCCACTAGAACTATTGGCTTCTTTTCCTTCTCTACTACTAAATAACTCACCAGCATCTCCTCTACTCTGCTCGCCTCTCCTCTTAACTGATTGTGTTTCTTAGCTAACAACTCTGACTTGGGGGTACCTCTTGAATCTAAAAAAAAAAAAAGAAAAATTAAAATTAGAGAAGAAAAGTGATAGTAATTAAGAAGAAGAAGAGAAGATGGAAACAGGAAAGGAAGATAGGGATGAAATCAGTTTCTATTTTATTGACATAAAATAGTTCACTATGGGTTTTAAGTATTTTTCACTCTCATATTATAAGATGTTAGGGCTTATTATTCATAATCTTACAAAAGATATTAACATTGCCCTTAGATATATTGTCTTCGGCAAAGCTCAAGTCCATATTTTTTTTCTTGTTAAATTCATAAGGGTTCAAGAACAACAATAGCGTTTTTTTCTACAAATAAATAAGCATTTTATTTTAATAAATGTAAAACTGCATCAGATAAAATGCTCATCCCAGTCAAGGCTTTTATAAAATACTTAAAATCTAACAAATAATCACATGACAGCCAAGCTTTCCATTAACAAAAGTTAGATTTAATGGGATAGGAATTAAAAAAACACCACTAGCTTTACAGCTTTATTCAAAAAGATGCTAAAACTCATTATATATGTCCATTATACATGCATACTCTACAATAAACATTCTAAAAAGTATATATATATATATATATATATATATATATATATATATATAGAGAGATATATATATACACATATATATATATATATATATATATATATATATATATATATATATATATATATATATATATATATATATATATATATATATATATATATATATATATATATATATATATATATATATATATATATATGTATAGTATCTACAGAGCACCTTTAATTTTAGCAAACAGGTTATTGATGTTTGCTTATTTAATCCCAACAAACTCCAGGCATCAAAATGGAGCTGTCAATAGAGCTTTCTTTTCTGTAGTAGTATGGACCAAGGTCCCCCTCTTGCATCAGAGGTCACTCTCTTTAGAATAGTAAACTTAAAAATGGTGTCCAGGAAATTCCTGAATATGTTTAGAGAGTGTGTTAGTGTCTTTATTTTCCTTGATATTGTATAGGTGTTCATACACCCTGTCATTCAGTTTCCTTTTGGTTTTCACAATACAGAAGCTGGGACAGTCCTGGCATAAAGCAACATAAACCATTCTGTTGGTGTCACAAGTAAAATTTCCTGAAATTCTAAATACCTGGAAATTTATGATGAACTGCTCACCCTCAAGGATAAATTTATAATAAGAACATAGTCAACATCTTCCCATATTCACTGTTCTATTACTAACAAATGGTTCTGTTAAATTATCCAAAATATTTTTCAAATATTTTGCCTCTTTTATAAACCACAGTAGGCTTCTCAGCAGCCTTATGTGTAATGTGCCTATCCTGTTTTAATATAGCTCTGTTTTTTTCAAGAATCCATCCTATAAATAGTCTATCAGTATTCATAATTATAAATGCAGTGTTATAGCTTTTATTACTATTTACAGTTGAACTTGCAATATCATATGTAGGGCTATCTCCCTGAGCTAAAGTTATGTCATCTCAAAACTGTGAATCACAAGTTGATAATTTTATCTCAAAACTTTACAAAATATTTATAAAATATAAAATAAATTTAAATGTCAAATTTTGTAATCATATTACATTGGGCCACTCTTCTTGTTTAACCTGAAAATAATTCTAAAAGTACATCTCAATTGTTATCTTCTGTTGAACATACTTTTTGGTCTCATTATTGCATATATTTACTTCAAAAATTTCACAAAGGGCATTTTTAACTTCAGATAAAGATGTTTTCAAGAATGTAAGGATAACTGGTTACAAGTTTTCTTTAATTGTCCTTTATTAAGCCTGCTTTGGCATACTACTGATGAATTTTTGAAGGCTCTATTTTTGAACCTTATTCATTATCCAGGTTATTAATTTTTGTTTAATGTAAATGATGGTTATGTCATGAAAAATAGTAATCTTTTTTCTGTTACTGATAATTCTTGTGAGAGCAAGAAAGCTATCATTAAAAATGGAAAATGACAATGTCACCACTATTTGGAGACTTCTTATCTCTTTTAAAAGAAAACGCCATTAGAAGAATTAAAGTTAAAGAACATATTTTATATCCCAAACCACTAATTAATAGTCATGAAGAAAGTGATATCTCTTATTAACCTATAACAACAGAATCTTGCTTCTGACCTTTAACGAAATGAAGTAGAAGAAGGAAGAAAAGGAGTGGAAAAGAAAGAATAAGGGAAAGATAGAAAAATAACTTTCTTTTTATTTTTAGAACTTTAATAATAAGTTTTTTTGTATTTAGGTCTTTGTATCTATGTATTGTATACAGTTTGGACTGTCTTTTTCCTTGATATTGAGTTATTCATATTATTATTCTTATTATATCACTACCATAACTCTATACTTAATACAGGTTACTAAAAAAAAAGATAAAAATCAATTAAGTTTCTCTCAACAAAAAAAAAAGCTTAGACTCCACCCATTAGAAGTTACAGTGCAAACTTCCAGAGCTACAGTGAAGGGAATGATGTATGAGTTTATTATATAAATTCATGTTAGATTTGTGATGAGCCGCAAAACTGACTGTGAGAAAGAGAGGCCAGTTTCCACATCTACTTCTGAAGAACAAGAACACGGCAACAGAAACAGACTGTGGAAGTCATAGTTTGAGAAAAAATTACTACCATTGGCTAATAAGAGAAAGTCAACAGAGTGTTCTGCAGGCTAACCCATTGTCTCAGTCACTGTCACCTCTTCTAGAAACTTATTTTCTTGTAGTCACAAAATGTCCCAGTAATGTATCTGAGGGAGTAAAGAAAAAGGGTGTCTGTATCTACCATAAATCTGAACTAAAAAGGGAAGAAAATATTGTGGTGGGAGAGACTTGGGCTTAATTAATTGCAAACTCAGAGGCTAGATCTATACATTTGTGGGACTTCTGGTAGCTAAGGTGAAGTAATCAGGGGCTAACATATAACTAGACTGAGAAAATAATATATGGTAAAGGAGATTCAGGCCATAACTAGGGAGCTAACAAGGGATAATGACATAAAATAGTCTGCATGTATTTTATAAGACTCTGTGTGATGTCATGGGAACTCCAGTTGGTGTATATGGAGAAGATAACAGGAAAGTTACAGCTTGCATATTTACAGGTCAGAAAATATTAGCCAGGACATAAGTGGTGGAACAATTATATTATACAGCGACCTCCCCACCCATTGATATTCCAAAACATGCATGCTGATTGGTCAGTGTGCATGTTGTAAATCAGACTTATACTAATGGAAAAAGGTCCAGTCACCTGGACTTTTTCCATTAGTATGTCTTTTTTTTTTTTTTTTTTGGGGGCAGCAATGGAGAATGGAAGAGCTCCATTGCTGTTATCTCGCTATGTTAAACTAGTTTAACATAGCGGGATATCTTAAAAAAAAAAGCAACAGAGATCTTCCTTTCTCCATTGCTTTTTTTAAAGCTGTCTCACTATGTTAAACTCATTTAACATAGCTAAACAGCTTTAAAAAAAGCAACGGGGAAAGGAAGATATCTGTTGCTTTTTTTTAAAGCTGTCTCACTATGTTAAACTCTTTTAACATAGCAAGACACGTCTTTAAATGCAACAGAGATCTTCCTTTCTCTGTTGCTTCCACACACAGTTCTGATGTGCTGCGTAACCATACACATGCACAGTACATCAGAACTGCCACAGAATACTGGACAGCTACAAAAGGGCAGCAAGGAGGCATTATACAATGCCATTATTTAAGAAAAGTAAGTATTGTTTTCTTAAATAATGTCATTATATAATAGCAATAACCCACTTCTGGGTGTGGGCAATGCTGTATTTACCCACGGTTGATGTGGTTTGGTCATGAGGCCGAAGCCCAAGTGGCCAAACAAAGACAATCCTGGGTAAATCCAGCATTACCCACACCCAGGTGTGGGTTATTGCTTAAATGGTAAACAGGAGAAAAATCTGGAAACAAGAGATAGGAACAGCATCTCTATAAATTTTATAACTGGAAAATGGGAGCATATCAATATGTTAGGAGAAGAATACAAGAGGACTGTACAATCAGACAAAGCATCTTAGTCTATAAAAAGAGCCATAGCTATGATGTTATCAAAGCTAATAGGGAATATACTGCATCCAGGCAGAAAGTGCCTGCCTCTTAGATTAAAAATTATATTAAAATACTGGTAACGTTATTGGCCACCAGGCTATATAGGATTCTTA
Organism: Protopterus annectens; assembly: GCF_019279795.1. Lineage (NCBI taxonomy): Eukaryota > Metazoa > Chordata > Ceratodontiformes > Protopteridae > Protopterus > Protopterus annectens. The sequence continues at coordinate 1,671,465,685 of NC_056739.1, forward strand.
CCAATTTAGTGGAGCACAGTCAGTGAGTCTTTGTTAAAGGTCACCAGGCAGTGAAAAACTGGTGTATGATAATACATATTTTGTATAATAAAGATATAATAGCTTGGGAAGGGAGTGAATCAGGGAAAGTCCTTTTTGGATAAAAAACAATATCTGATCTGGTAAAATAGGAGATTTTAAAGCAGAGAGTTTTGGGATTTTTTTTTTAATGGAGCCATATACAGACTCTAGATTAAAAATGGTGTTAAACTATGGGCTCACTGACTCTACAGACTTCATAAGGTGATTGACAAGGTTGTCTCCTGTCCCATCAGTTATTTGAACTCATAAGAGAGAAGTTAGCAAGGGAAGCTGGATGTCATCTGGATAGTTTCAAAGACAAGGAGGAGAAAAGTAAAATTTGGGATGTATATGGATGATTGTAATTTGCTAGCTAAGGAGGAATGCATATTCCCAGGGGTGATGTTAAAGATGCTTCACAAATTTTGTGCAATGCAAGACTGATAATGCAGTCAAAAGAAACAGTATTGCTACATGTGAGAGTTATTAAATGTAAGGGGATGACAATGTGTTCGGTATCCTTTCCTTAGTACTTGTATTTATGGGCAGGTTGTATACTTCTGGAAAAAACATATACAAACTTTTCCATTTTAATGAAAAAGAAATACACAAAAAATGTTCCACCTTAGCAATGCATGATAACCTTAACCGCACACCTGCCCCTAATACAAGCCATGCACCTTACCTTAAAAATACTTTGTGTAGCACTACAACTATTCAGATTTGTGTGCTGAATATGGCAGAGTTATGGCTAGCTCATTGGAAAACAAAACAAAAAAACTTGTTTCCTTTTTTGATGCACTGAGATTTGTTCATTTGCATTGTATTATGAGTGGTTGACATGTTTTGTTCACTGTTTTGTGTTCCAAACATTTACCATGTTGACCATCCATCATGATATAATTTTGTGTGTGTGTGTGTGTGTGTGTGTGTGTGTGTGTGTGTGTGTGTGTGTGTGTGTGTGTGTGTGTGTATGTAAATATATGGTGTTATACTAATACATCATAGTTGATGTTCATAAAAATAAACACAGCCAGCAGTTGTACTTGTGAAACCAAACATCAGTAATGCAGACTCTTCATATACTAACTAGTACACAAAAGGAAATACATTTACACAATGTCAACCAGAGAAAAAACAGGCAGAATATCTTCTTTTGTTTAAAGTCCCAGAGTCTCATAAGCAAAGGGACACAGTGAGTCATGAAAAGATCAGTAGTTCCTTATTCAGCAAGAATTAATGCATAGGGGTTTTCACATAACTCTTTTGTCTAGTTTGTTTTACAAGAAGATGGCCAGGCTTTCTGAGGTGTTGCTGTTGTAGTTGCTGTTTTGTCTTTTAGTCAATTCCATCTCTTTGTGATCCCAAGGGCTTTGGCATACCATGCTTGTCTGTTAAGAACTGCTTCTTTATGTTCTTACAAGTGTCTGATCCTTAATTTCTGCTGTCCCTTTTATTTGCCTTTTTTCTTTCTCAATGTTACTCTATTATCCAGTGAATCTTCCCATTATGTGGACAAAGTAGTTGACTTTAATTTTTCTATCAGGCCCTCTAGTCAGTCTGGGTTTATTTCCTTAAGTATTGACTGATTTGATCTTCTTTAGTTCCACAATTTTTTCCAAAGTTTGTTCCAGCGCCACAGTTGAACAATATTGATTTTTTGGGCACTGCCATAGTTATAGTCTTACTCTCAAAGCCATATGCTATGTAGCTTTTGATTACAAGGACCGTTACTGACAGTGTGATATCATTGGTCTTTAAATTTTTTTCCAGATTTGCAGCAGATTTCTTTACAAATGTAGCTAACTTTTAATTTCAAGGCTGCAATCACCAGCTGCATAGATCTTTAATCCTAGGAAAATAAAATTTCACACTTCCTCCACTTCTTCACCATCTATTTACAAATAATTTATAAGACTAGATTACATAATTTTATTTTTGTATGTTAGGCAACAAGCCAGATTTTGCACTTTCTATTTTCACCTTCATCAATAGGATCTTCAACTCTTCTTTAGTTTCAGCCATCAGAGGGGGATCTTCTGCATATCTGAAGTTGTTTATTTTTCTTGCATGAACTTTGATGACAGCATCTGATCTGCCTAATCCAGTATTTCCCATGATATGTTATCAAATGCATATCAAAACTAGCCCTAAACGTAGACATCCACCCCAACCCTGGTCATACCATCTCCAACCCCAATCCTCATAATCAGACTAGAAACCACAACCTCTCTCATATCACAGCCAATAGAAAGCCAAGTGATTTCCTTCTACTTAGCCTAAATATTAGAAGTATATCCAACAAAGTCCATGAACTCCATGCCACCATAGACTTATACTCCCCAGATATAGTCGTCCTGACAGAAACCTGGCTAAAACCTCACATTACAAGTGAGCAAATACTCCCTACCGGTTACGGCATACTAATAGTAGACCAGCTAAACAAGAAAGGAGGCGGTGTAGCTATAATATTTAAACAGCATCTAAACATCCAGATCTTAAAATCATCAGCTCCACAAATAGGCAATGAACAAATAATATATACCAACCTCAAAATAAACTAAAACAAAACCATCAACATAATTGGATGCTACTTCCCACCTGGCCAAAACATCCCTCCACTAGAAAACCTCTTCAGCTGGTCTACCCACCATCTCCCCCAAGAAACTATCATTTTAGGTGATTTCAATATTGATTGGCAACCCTGTTCTGGCAACCATCCAACCCATTATGCAAACCTTCATGGCTTCACCCAACTAGTCCAGTCACCAACCAGGATAAATAAAAACTCCAGCAAGCACACTACCCTGGATTTGATACTAGTCATTAAGAGCCCCCAGTCATATATAACAGGCTGCTTATCAGATAGCTTCAGTGATCACTCCCCAACATTCCTACTCAAAATATACCTATACTAAGTTAAACCTGTCATCTACCGTCAAATACATAAAAAACTAAATTTAAACAACTCAAATTCATCTCATCCCTCAAAGAATGTAACTGGCATCCTCTAAAGTACCTCAGTCTTGATGACACAGTTGAATTTTTTAATACTACCTTCATGAACATCCTTAATTATCATGCCCCCATAAAACTTTCCAGAACCAAAGCACAACCCTCCCCATGGCTACAGAAAACCAATAAGTCAGAAATGAAAAACAGAGATAAAGCCTGGGAGCACTGGCACAAAACCAAAACCCCCTCAACTAGACAGGAATTCCTAGAACTACACAATAGAGTCAAAAAGCTAATAAAACAGGACAAATTCCAATACTACCAGTCTACCCTAGACTCCTCCCAACACAGCCCCAAGCAATTCTGGTCCTCCATAAACTCCATCCTCCACCCAGGTAAAGTCGGTACCCCTCCTCCTAACATCCCTCACTCCTCGAAAATATTACTACCTCATTCAACAGACACTTCACACAAGCCATACTATCACTAGCTAAACAACACAACCTCCCTCCCCTCCAACCCACACCTTCAACTAGCAATCTCCCCACTGCCTTCTCTTTTTCTCCTGTACCTACCTCCAACATAAAAAACTCTTAACTAGACTTAAGCTCAAAAAATTAGCAGCAGACAACCTACCAAGTGAATACATACAAATCGCAGCTGATGCTCTGGCCTACCCAGTATCCATCTTGATTAACAGATCTCTGTCAGAAAATTACGTTCCCACACTGTGGAAAGTATCACATATAATTCCCCTCCACAAAGGCAGCCCCTCCACAGAACTAACCAATTACTGCCCCATAGCTATTCTCTCTCCACTTTCCAAAATACTAGAGAGATGCATACATTTTCAGGTCTCAGACTACCTCCTTACTAACAACCTCCTTTCCAATACTCAGCATGGTTTCCGACCAAACCATAGCACCACCACTGCCTTACTCTCCTTTACTAACACTAGCCTTCAGCATAAAAACAATGGCTATCTCTCCTCTGCTACTTTCCTAGACCTATCTAAAGCATTTGACATGGTCCCACACAAACAACTCATCTCTGTCCTCAATAACCTATCCTTCTCTCAGTCAGTCACCAACTGGCTTCAGAGTTACCTGCCTGACCACCAACAATCCGTTGTATGGCAGAATGACCTATCTCCCCAACTACCTGTCTCCATAGGGGTTCCCCAAGGATCCATCCTTGGACCCCGACTCTTCTCTGTTTTCACCAATAATCTAGCCTCTTCCACCTAACATGGCACACTCATACAATACGCAGATAACTCAACCATCATCTGCTCAGCCCAGTCCCTACCCAAACATCAAAAAGTCACACAGGAAGCCTTTTCCTCTGTTGAAACTTGGTTATCCGATGCCCAGTTAATACTCAACCCAAACAAAACTAAACTACTGGTCTTCCAACCCACCAAACATACTCAAAACATTTCTCACTTTAACATCACAGCAAAAGACAACACCACTATATACCCAACTGAACACACCAAATTGATAGGAGTGGAAATAGAGAATAAACTAAAATTTAACATTCACATATCCATGACCATAAAAAAAGTCCACAAAAAACTAGGAGCGTTATACAGAAATAAGCAACTTCTCACCAAAGCACCAAAGATTTCAATAGCAAATTCCCACTTATCTCCACCCTACGTTATGCCTCTCCAATATATACCAACTTAAGGCAATGTGATCTAAACAAGCTAGAGACCTTCTACAACAAAATCACCAAATTCACCACAGGGTCATCCTACCGTAGTCACCACTGTCTCTCACTTGCTGAACTGGGCTGGCTTGAACTCCCTCACCTCCTTCAATGGTATCAATTCTCACTCACCCACAAACTAGTAAACCATCCACTAAATGCTCCATCCCTCCAGAATCTACTACAACCCTATCGCACCACCAAACCACTAAGATCCAGCAACAAAAATGACTTGCAGATCACTAAAGCCAATAACTGTGCTGGTGAAGCACTATTCTCTTGCACCATAGCCAAATTATGGAACTCCTTCCCACCCACAATTACCTCCATACCATCATGCACCCACTTCAAAACTTTACTAAAAGCTCACCTAAAAACATGCTGGCTATGCCCTTGCAACTCCCACTCTAATATCACCCACCCCATCCAACCACTACCTTTCTTTTCACCCCACTAACTACCTTGATTATAGCAGGCTCAGATGCTCATAAGCCTAGTACTTATACAGCAGGAACTTCTTATTGTAACTTTTGTTAATGTCTGTTATGTTCTTCGCAGATAAAGATTCTAGTTGTCTACTGATGTACTATGTTCTTCATCTGTAAATATGTTTGTAATTAATTGCTATGTTAAATTGTTAATCGCGATGTAATCCAATGTAACTACTGTCTGTTTATTTTAACTGTGAAGCTTTTCTCCCCGGGCCTCCGCTAAAAATGGACCTACGTCCAGTCAAACACTCCCGGTCAACAAATGTAAATAAATAAATAAATAAATGTTTAGCATATACATTTAATAGGTAATCTTTCCTCAACCATTTTGAAACCTATGCAGCCAGCAGGGTTACAGTTATAATCTTTGTTCTGTTTCAATATTTTTGATGACATCTGCTGGACAATATCACAAAACTGCCCATAGTTCTTCAGATGGTCCATGTTCAACATCCTTAAGTTTCTTTTCTCCTCCAGTACATATTCAGTTAGGAAATTGTTGAGCTTGTATCTCAATGGCCTGTTTACTTTTCTTATTTTCTTTAATTTAATAATAAACTTTGCAATAAGAAGATGATGGCCTGAGATACAGTCAATGCCCGGTCTTGCTTTAGCTTATTGCACAAATCTCTTGCATCTCTGACAGCAAAGTATATAGTCAATCTGATTTCAATCTTGAACATCTTGTGTTAGACATGTATGCTGTAAGAAAGAAAGTGTTTGCTAAGATTCTTCTTCTACTTCTTCTTTGGCTGCTCCCGTTAGGGGTCGCCACAGCGGATCACCTGTTTCCATTTCTTCCTGTTCTCTGCATTTTGCTCTGTTACACCAACCACCTGCATGTCCTCTCTCACCACATCCATGAACCTTGTCTTAGGCCTTCCTCTTTTCCTTTTACCTGGCAGCTTCATCCTTAGCATCTTTTTTCCAATATACTCTGCATCCCTCCTCAACACATGTCCAAACCAATGTAATCTTGCCTCTCTGGCTTTGTCTCCAAACCTTTCAACCTGGGCTGACCCTCTAATATACTTATTCCTTATCCTGTCCACCCTCATCACACCCAGTGCAAATCTTAACATCTTTAACTCTGCCATGTCTAGCTCTGACTCCTGCCTTTTTGTCAGTGCCACTGTCAACAACCCATATAACATAGCTGGTATCACTACCCTCTTGTAGACCTTCCCTTTCACTCTTACTGATAATCGTCTGTCACAAATCACTCCTGACACTCTTCTCCACCCACTCCATCCTGCCTGTACTTTCTTCTTCACCTCTCTTTCACACTCACCATTACTCTGGACTGTTGATACCAAGTATTTAAACTCAACCACCTTCGCCAACTCTACTCCCTGCATCTTCACCATTCCTCTATCCTCCCTCTCATTCACACACATATATTCTGTCTTAGTCCTGCTGACCTTCATTCCTCTTCTCTCTAGAGCATAGCTCCCCTCCAGGGTCTTCTCCACCTGTTCCTTAGTCTCACTACAGATCACAATGTCATCTGCAAACATCATAGCCCACGGAGACTCCTGTCTGATCTTGTATGTCAACCTGTCCATCATCATTGCAAATAGGAAAGGGCTCAGAGCTGATCCTTTTTGTAATCCCACTTCACCTTAAATGCATCCATCACTCCTACCACAGACCTCACCACTGTCACACTACCCTCGTACATATCCTGTACCACAATTGCAAACTTTTCTGACACTCCTGACTTCCTCATACAATACCACAACTCCTTTCTAGGCACCCTGTCAAATGCTTTCTCTAAGTCCACAAAGACACAATGCAACTCCTTCTGACCTTCTCTGTACTTCTCCATCAACACTCTCAGAGCAAACATTGCATCTGTAGTGCTCTTTCCTGGCATGAAACCATATAGCTGATCACTAATCATCACCTCCCTTCTTAACCTAGCTTTCACTACTCTTTCCCATAACTTCATGCTGTGACTGATCAGTTTAATCCCTCTGTAGTTACTACAAAGTGTTTGCTATGATTAGCAAATTCTATCCATCCATCTATCCATCCAACCACAGACCCTTTTTCCCATTTTTGCTTATGGGGTCAGGGTGCACTTCAACAGTGACAATCATCTAGAGTCAAGGGTCACACTGCCAGGAAGATAGCCCCCAGATGTTCATCCATAGCATATACATGTACCCATACTCACACATATGGTCAACAGCAAATAATCTTGTAGAATTCTGCTAGTTTACATTTTTTTATTTATTTTACACTTGTTTACCAAGATGGTCCATCTGGGACAGTGCCCATTTTTAGCGGAAGCCCAGGGAGAAAAGCTCCAGTCTAAGCTTACATACAAATTATCACAAGTAATATAAATTATAAGCAAACTAGACAAAAAATGAGTGCCAGCAAATTTACAGGATAAACATATACAAACAATAATATATACATAGTATCAATTAGAACCAGACTGTAAACACTTAAATATAGACAAATATATGGTTGAATTTATATTTATGGAGGAACATAACATTAGTTAGAAAATTAAGCAATGAGAATCACTTAGGCAAAGTATTGTATAGTTAGTAATACTTCTGTGGTGAGAGTGGCAACTAGAAATGTAACTACTTATAAGAAGTAGTGTTGTCAGAAGGGATATGTTAACAGAGTTAGTACATACAGCAAAACAGTATAAGTAATGCTAAGTTAATAATTAACTTGGAGTGTTACATGTGCAAAGCCAGGATTCAAATGTGTCTTTTGGGAGATATTTTGAAATTATTAAGATTGCTTATGGATCTAATGCTATGTGGAAGGGTATTCCAATTTTTAGCAACAAAGTTAAAGAGAGTTGCCTGTTGTATTGAATATTTTGGTTACTTGGAGTAAGTCTTTGTTAGATGATCGAAGAGTACGAATGTTAGAGTAGGAATGTAGAAGATTTTATAGGGAAGGTACATTGTCAGGATTTTGCATTATATTGTGAACCATTATTAACTGGTTATAGTTTATAATATGAGGTAGTTCCAACCAAGAAAGATTTTTTAGGCATTGACAGTGATGGGTTGAATGTGTGGAATCTGTTGCAAATTTGGCAGTCTTATTATAACATGATTCTAATTTACTTAGTTCTGACTTTTTGAGGTTGGTAAGTATGGGGGATGCATATAAGAGGGAGGAGAGAATGTGGGTTCTAGCTATGGCTATTCTTGCAGCATCTGTTAAGAATTTCTTGTTTCTATACATTGTTCCCATTTTTGTGAACCTTTTTAATTGTCTTAGAAATGTGTATGTCAAATTTTAGTCTGTTGTTAATTAGGATGCCTAGTAGTTTTGTTTGGGATTCTGGGAAAATCCTAGTATTATTACTGGTAGTGATATAAAATTTAGCTGGGAGGTTAGTAGGTTTAGATGGATGAAAGATCATAAGTTTAGTTTTATTAGGCTTGAGAATGAGTTGTGAGTTTGCTAGCCATGTTTCAATATCAGAGAAGGCTTTTTGTGTGACTGTAAGAAGTTGAGTTATTGTGGATGCTGCATATATGAGGGTTGAATCATCTGTGTATTGCATGATAGATGCTTGAGAGAAGGCATATTAAGATCATTTATGAATATGCTGAAGAGGAGGGGCCTTAGAATTGAACACTGAGGGACTCCAAGTGTAACAGGAAGGAGTGGGGATAGATCTTGCTTCTATTTCACAGCTTGCTGGTGGCTAGATAGATAACTTTGAAACCAATTAATAGCATCAGGGTTGATATTAAGATTTTTCAGAGTGAATAGTAATTAGGATAGGAAACTGTATTGGATGCTTTAGACATACCCAAAAAGATTGAAGATATTTTGCCATTGTCTCTGAATTTATTTATTGTATTAGTGAAACTTAGAAGAGCTGTAGTAGTGCTATGATGTGGTCAGAATCCATGCTGTGACGATGAGAGGAGATTATTGTTTAGAAGGTGTTTAAGAAGTTGAAAGTGGATACATCTTTCCAGAATTTTAGAAAGTGGTGAAAGTATAGCAATGGGCAGGTAGTTTGAATTACCTACTTTGTGTAATGGTGTAATATATGTAATGATATGCATAATATGATATACATCATGCTTCATTTCCTGTCCCAAGGCCATGCCTGACCATTGTTCCAGTTGTACTTTGACTACTAACTTTAACATTCCAATTACCTGTGATGAATATATATATATATATATATATATATATATATATATATATATATATATATATATATATTTTTTTTTTTGATAGAGTTTAAAACATACTGCAGATTCTCATAAAAACATTGACTTTCTTGTCTTCAGTATTTGTATTTGGAGCAAAATTTATATCAATGTAATGTTTATGGATTACCTTGTAGTCATATTGAGATCATTATATCATTTCTGAGATTGTATCCAAACACAGATTTTAACATCCTTTTATAACCAGGACTTCTCCATTTCTTCTGCAAGTTTCCTGTCCGCAGCTGAACATGGATAATTATCTGATATAAAGTGACTCATTCCAGTCCATTATAGTTCACTAATGCCCAAGAGACCAGCACTGGTAGAGTTTTTAGTAGAATCTATAACAGAAGTTGCCATTAAAAAGGAATAATTATTAGAACATATACAATATTGCATGATAACTTTAAGAATCGAGTCTATTTTAAAATTGCGAAGAGGCGTTACATCGAACACCTCTTCAGCGACACATAAAGACCGAAGTCTGAAAATGGCTCCTGAGGGTACTCATAGCAGTGCAGAGAGAAAGGTGTATCCCAGATGACTGGAGAAAAGGCATACTCATGCCAGTGTATAAAAACAAAGGTGACATCTACAACTGTGAGCAGTACAGAGGCATCAAACTCCTATAACATTGCATGAAAGTTCTGGAAAGAGAGATTGAGAAATGGATATGCAGAGTAGTAGAAAGCAAGATGGGAAATGAGCAGTTCAAATTCAGATCAGGATACAGCACAACTGGCTTGATGTTTGCAGCGAGACAGATAGTTGAGACAAAGCTAGAGAAGACAAATGAGTCCAACTGGGCATTCCTAGACTTGGAGAAAGCATATGACAAGGTCTCAAGAAAGCTGATTTGGGCAGTACTGTGGTGGTTCAAAGTCCCTGAAACATTATTAGAATTAGTGCAGGCTATGTACAAGGACCCAATGACTCAAGTATGAACAGAGTTCAGCCTCACAGAGAGGTTCCCAGTGGGAGTGGGTATGTACCAGGATTCAGCTCTGAGTCCACTGCTTTTTGTACTGGTGATGGACTACATTAGCAAACAGGATGGAGGGGACAGATCAACATAGTTGCTGCATGCAGAGGATGTGGCATAACAGGTACAATGTGAACAAGAACTTCAGCAAAAGATAGGGGAATGAAATGCAAAACTGAAGGCACATGGGGTGAAACTAAGCACAGATAAGATGGTGGTACTGGCAGCAAACTGGGAAATCAGACAAAGCTGAGAATTGAGATAGAAGGGAAGAAAGTGGAACAAGTAAATAGCTTCAACTATCTGGGAAGGGTGGATGAGGAGAAGGCAAGTCTGAATGTTGGACAGGCTACACTTAAAGAAATCCCAATCTCTATGAACCACATGCTCCAGGGACCTAAACCTGGTCAACACAATAAACAGAACATGCTGGAGGGACAGATTCCTGTCCCAGAGACTTCCCATACTCTGGAACAAACTACCCATTCATGTCAAGCAAAGCTCTTCATTGGTCCTCTTTAAGAAAAATCTTGATGACTGGATGGGAAATAGAAAATTCACCCCGGGGATCACTTCTGCAGCACTGCTTGACAGGGGCACAGGAAAATAATTTTCTTGGGTGGCGAAAGCCAGAGAACCTTTTTGGCTAGGCTTATATAGGCCCCAAGCCTGATAGGCTAGTACCTATCTATGAACCTATGAAGAGGTCAAAGCTAGAATCAGAGGAGCTGCAGCCAACTGGCATAGAGTCTCAGGTGTAGTCTATGACAGAAGAATGCCAAAGCAACTGAAAAGTAAGGTGTACAAGACAGCAGTGTGACCAGTACTACTGTATGGTACAGAAACCTGGGCAGTAAAGGCAGAGCAGATGATGAAGCTAGAGGTGATGGAAATGACGTGCCTGAGAAGGATGATAGGATGCACACTGTGGGACAGATAAAGAAATGAAGACATAAGAGCAGAAGCCAAAGGAGCTCCAATTGCAGAAAAGATCAAAGAGAACAGGTTATGGTGGTTCAGACACATGAAGAAAAGCTGAAGACAATCTGGTGAAGAAGATTTGGAACAGACAGGAAGAAGGTAAGAGAAAATGAGGCCATCCATAAAAGAGGTGGTTGGATTGTGTGAAAGAAGATCTATGACAGTCACGCATGAGGGTTGAAGAGGGCAGGAGTGTGGCACTGAATCAAGAGAAATGGTGACAGTTAGCACAATATCATGATCCCATGTAGAAAAATGAGAAAAAGGGGGCTGATGATGATATTTTGCAAAATCAGTTCTGATGAAGTCCTGATTTGTTGACGGAAAATGCTTAACCTCAATAAAGCTCTTTATTTGTTTTACTACACTGTTGATTTCTTGAGAGTCGGTTGTGTGACTGGTGGTACTGGGGCATTTCATTTTGGTTCTTGGTTTCTTGGCACTAGAAGTTATTGTGCGTTTGTTAGCATAGCTCTGCATCCACAGTGCAAGAGTTAATGCTCTCACATTAACCTTGAAAGCAGTCTGAATTGTTGATATCACATTAAAATCACAGAGCCAAACAGTCGTAAATCACACACTCTCTACTGATTTAATTAGTGCTGGTCTGTAAATACCATCCTCCATAAAATGTCTGCCTCTGGCTCCCTGTCATAAACCATAGTCCTATTAGTACAACACATCAGATAGTTCCTTGACGGCAGTGTTCACTCTTCTCAGCAGAACTTGTAACTCTGTCTTTATCTGTAGCCTAACACACTTTGGTGATTTCTAAACATCTAATTGTGTTCTCCCCTCATAGGCAGCATCTGCCTTGTACATATCATGACTAAGGAGAGCATCTTTAACATCAGCCACATAAACGCTAACATATATTGAAGAATGTAAAGCTATTGCTATCTTCCATTTCCTACTGACTCAACGCAACATCATAACTGCTGTTTATCTTTTTTTGTTGGGATTCTACACCTATTTTGTAGGTTCCTCTCCTGCATTGACACTTCTTACAGTAGTTTAGTTCATATGGTTACTTAAATAACTCTTGTATCATGTTCAACAAAATTAATTAAGTATTCAAATTCATACCTGTCAACAGTCCACATTTTCACAGAATGTCCAGATTTTTGTCTCATATTTCTGGTTTGTCACTCGTAAAATTTGTGAATTTTTGGCAAATCAATGAGTATTAAAGTCACTAAATAATGACTTCATATCCTTCAGAAAATGTATGCTAATGCAAACCCTGCCATTCCAACATTTGCCCCCTAATTATTTTTGATTTAGTCCAGATTTCTTGCACTAAGAGGCTGAGAGGTATGGTTCAAATCTTTCGCTTATTACAGAATAGTACCCTTACGTTCTCTGCCCCTCCTCCTTTACAATCTACCTACCTGACATCTCTTCTAGGAAGTGTTTCTCAGATTCTGGTCGAAATATATGTTTTCCTCTGCATAATTTCAGCTATCCATTCTTCTCATTTACCTGGCTAATGAATCTTTTCTATTATTGTATTTAATAGTTTCCTCGCTCTGTGTCATAACCTGATGCACCCCTTAATTTTAGAAATTGTGTTCATGAGAAATTTGCTGAACAACAGCAGTAGTAGTTGACAGTACCTGCTAGAATTCTTAAAAAGGTTTTACTTATAACTGGAAGCAGCACAGTGGTAAGAAAGGAAGACTGGAACAGGTATTGCTAGTACTCTAGTACAATGAGACAGTGCCATTTTTGGCATATATATATATATTTTTTTTTAGTCTACACAATTCACCCAATCTCCCCATTCCTTATTCTGTCAGCTCATTTGAACCAAATTTGGAGCAACAGCTATACTCGCCAGCTATGGTGATATAATAACACCTCTTTGATCCCTAACCAGAGAGCCTCATTAGCCCTATCACTCCCCTCAGCAGTAAGAGATGGGTGCGAGATAATGGTTAAGTATGATGATCCTGCAGACTCCCCCCATCTCCATCTTGTCAGTTGTTTGTGTTCTCCACAACTAGCACTAGATGAGGGTATAATCATGGTACCATACATGTCAATCATATGTCTTTCTGGTGTAACACTGTGCTGCATGGGCTGTTTGGGCTGGTTGCCACATGTGCTGTACCTGGACTCTTGAATGTGTCACCAATGTGGTGAGCTAAGCTGTCTTCCTCCTGAATTGGTGAGCTTTAGCTGCTCACTCCAACTCTTCCCGCCCAGCTCCTTTAGGACTCTTACCAATAGTTTTTTTTTTGGTCTATTGAATATATTTTACTTTATTTATTTATTTATTTATTTATTTGGAGTCTTTCAAAATAAGAGGTGGCAAAGAAACCTGTTTCATTGCAGGCAGATGTAAAGAAAATACAGAAACATTGAAAGTCTGCTAATTACATTGTGATGAGTCTATGATTTGAGTAAATAAGGTATATTCTAATACATTTTCAACATGGTAAAGAAATTTAAATATTTACAGCTAAAAATAAATATAGACATGTATAAAGGTAAGAACAGCACTAAGGAAAATGAAATCAGGGAAATAACAAGCTCAGATGAGGTTAAGGTGGGTATGTTCAAGATGTTGGGTGATTTAGTGGAGAAAGAGCTCCTGAGGGTATTCATAACAGTATGGAGAGAAAGATGTATCCCAGATGACTAAAGAATAAGCATACTGGTGCCAGTGTACAAGAACAAAGAGGACATTCACAACTGCGGGCAGTACAGAGGCATCACAATCATATCACATTGCATGAAAGTTCTGGAGAGGGTGATTGATAAACAAATACACATAGTAGTAAAAAGGAAGGTGGGAGATGAGTAGTTTAGATTTGGGTCAAGATGTAGCTCAACTGACCTGATGTTTTCAAGGAGACAGTTGAGAAGATGCTATAGATGATGAAAGAGTCCAACTAGGCATTCCTAGACTTGAAGAAAACAAATGACAAAGTGCCAAGAAAGCTGATTTGGACAGGCTTCAGATGGTTTGAAGTCCCAGAAACACTGGTAAAATTAGTGCAGGCTATGTACAAGGACCCAGTGACACAATTACAAACAGTGTTCAGACTCATTTCTCAATGACAGCAGGTGTACAACAGGTTTCAGCTCTGAGTCCACTGATGTTCATACTGGTGATGAACTACATTAGCAAACAGGTCAGCGGGGACAGATCAACAGAGTTCATATTTGCAGATGATATGGCATTACAGGCAGACTCTGAACAAGTGCTTCAGTAAATGATCGGGGAATGGAATGTAAAACTGAAGGCACATGGCATAAAATTAGAAGTTATGTACATACCATAACGTTCCATGTTAGTTGTCTTCTCTCACCTTCTTTCTTGCTGGATGGGTTTGGAGCCAATCCTCGGCACTTGCTAAGCTCGAGAACTCATTTTACCAGCTCGAGGCAACCTTATATCCCATGATGCAAGGCGTGACTGCCTCAGATCTCATTTGGTAGCTAGAAGAAAACCCTGCCAAAAAACACTTCTTCCAAAGGAAGAAGATACTAAAAGTAGGAGAAACTAGGCTGAAAGCCACTAAAAATAATGACTCTTCCTACTGTGAACTCTTGGAAAGAGTGACAACACCCCCAACAAAAGGAAGGTACAACCTCAAGATCAGTCCAGGCCAGGGGAAGGAGGGAGGGGCAAGAAAGAAGGTGAGAAGACAACTAACATGGCGTTATGGTATGTACATAACTTCTAAATGTTAAGTTGTCAAACTTCATTCTTGCTGGATGGGACCGTCCTAGCACCTCTATCCTGGGTGGCTCAATGGAACAGACTCTTGAGAACTGTGGAACCAAACTAGCCCTGTCCCTGGAGGCCAAGTCCAATTTGTAATGAGAGACAAAGGTGTGAGGAGTGGCCCAAGTGGCTGCTGCACAAATGGTGTCAATAGGTAGCCTATCCTGAAAGGCTGTGGATGTGGATAGGCTCCTGGTAGAATGTACTTTTGGTTTTGAGGACAGTTGCTTGCCTCTAAGATGATAAACAAAAGAAATGATAGAAGACAGCCATCTGGATAAGGTCACTTTAGAGACTGGGAGACCTTTTCTATTCTCTGCATAAGAAAGGAATAGTTGATCAGATTTTCTGAATTGTTTAGTTCTGTCCAAATGATATCTAAGTTGTGGACATCTAAGCAATGAAGTTTTGTTCAGCTTTGTCTGAATAATTAGGAAAAAACTGGCAAATCAATAGATTGGTTAAGATTCGTCTGGGAAGCAACTTTGGGCAAAAAGATGGATTAGGTCTTAAAGATACCCTATCTTTGTGAAAAACCAAGTAAGGAACGGACACAAAGGGCCTGAAGTTCAGAAACCCTTCTAGCTGAAGTAACAGCCACCAAGAAAATTGTTTTCCAGGAAAGAAACTTTAAGGAGCATGTAGCAGCCGGTTGGTAGAATCAAGGATGCCAGCATTAAGTTCAAATCCCACTGCGGAGGGGGATCTCTGATTGGAGGCTTCAGGAGAAATATACCTCTGAGAAAGGCTTTGCAAAGTTTGTGGGACATTATGTTTTGATCTGCTAAACCAACATGAAAATTAGAGATTGCTGCCAATTGGACTTTAACTGTAGAAGCAGAAGACCCTGATTGAAAAATCTCTGCTAAGAAATCCAGAACTGAATGCACTGGAGCAGTAAAGGGATCTAAGTGTTTAGACTTTCCCCAGAAAGAAAAGCGTTTCCACTTACTAGCATAAATCTTTCTGGTGGAGGACTTTAGAGAAGCTACTATGATATTCCTAACGGGGTTAGAGATCATAGGAAGCCTGGCTAAGGAAGGAAGTGGAGCAACCAAGCAGTGAGGTTGAGAGAACGAATGGGTTGACCCGACTGGTGGGTCAGAAGGTCTGGAACTGGGTCCAGATGCCAAGGCTGCACCAGGAGATGATGATGCAGGGACGGAAACCAAATTTGTCGAGGCCAGTAAGGGGCAATGAGGATCAACTTGGCTCTCAATACGGTAGCTTTCTGAATAACTTGTGGTATCAGTGGAAATGGAGGAAAGGCATACAGAAGTCCCCGGGGCTAAGCCTGGGTTAGAGAGTCTCTCGGGGAATGGCCTGGTAGAGGAAAGAGGGTGAAGAAGTCCAGGCAATTGCTGTTTTGGGGTGTAGCAAAAAGGTTGCAGGAAAGGAAGCCCCACTTCTGAAAAATCTCATCCACTACCGATTGCTTGAGAGACCACTCATGTGGCATGAGAATAGCTCTGCTCAGTCTGTCCGCTAAGAGGTTGGATCTCCCGGGGATATGCATTGCTATCAGAAACCGATGAGAGGAGATCGCCCATTGCCAAAGTCTGAGAGCTTCTCGACACAGTGGGTAGGACCTGGTCCCGCCCTGCTTGTTGATATACCAGACTACAGACATGTTGTCCGTCTGAACTGCAATAGTCCCTGAAGGAAGAAAGTCGCTGAGAGCTTGCAACGTTAAAAGCACTGCTCTCATCTCTAGGACATTTATGTGCAGATGGTATTCTATGGGTTGCCAAGTCCCATGGACCATCCTGCCCTGATAATGCCCCCCCCCCACCTGATCAGAGAGGCATCCGAAGAGACTGTGGCGAACTGGGGAACAAACAGTCGGCCCTGATGGAGCAGAGGAGAAGACATCCACCAGGTTAGATGACTCTTGCACAACTGCGTGACTAAAATCTCGTGACTCATGGGGAGCTGCTGGAATGACCACTGAGCAAACAACATCCACTGCAGAAGACGCATGTGGAAGCAGGCTAATGGCAGTAGAACAATGGCCGCAGCCATAAGACCCAGAACCTTCAGGACAAATTTGGCTCTGATGCTCTTGCTGAGTAATATGATCCGAACATACTTCTGAATGTCCAGAATTCTTTGTTTTGTGAGTCTGGCTGACATACTGACAGTGTTTAATTCTGCGCCTATAAAGGTAATAGATTGGCAAGGCGACAGAGAAGATTTTTCGAAGTTTATTGAAATCCCCAATTGTTTGCAGATTTGCAGAGTGTAGTCTCTGGCCTTGAGGAGTTGATGCCTGGTGGTGGCGGAGAGGAGCCAGTCGTTTAGATACGGAAACACCTGGAATCCTTGACGTCTCAGATGAGCCGTAACCACTGCCATACATTTGGTGAACACTCTGGGAGCTGTAGTGAGGCCAAAGGGCAGGGCTCTGAATTGAAAATGACTGGACCCCAGCCGAAAGCGGAGAAACCTTCTGGAGCACCTGTGAATCTTTATATGATAGTACGCATCCTGAAGGTTTATTGAGCACATCCAGTTGTCCTTGTCCAAAAAGGGTAGAATGGACTGAAGCGTGACCATCCAGAAACTTGCCTTCTTGACAAACTTGTTTAGTTTGCTGAGGTCTAAAATTGGTCTCCAATCTCCCATCCTTTTGGGGACCAAAAAGAATCTTGAGTAGATGCCGGATCCTACTTGGTCTGCTGGCACTATTTGGATGGCTCTTTTTGCTAGGAGCTTTGATACCTCCTGCTTTGCCAATTCCCTTAGACCGGGTGAGATGTCTGTAAGGGATTGATGAGGAACGGGATACCTCTCGAAAGGGATATTGTAGCCCTCGGATATGATCGACTGTACCCATTTGTCTTGAGAGAGGGAACGCCAGGCTATTGGGTACAATCTTCCCCGACTGCCTCCAAGGGTGGGCAGTCAGGCAACACCTCAGGGATGCTGGAAGGGTTTATCAGGGAGAGTCTCCCTGCTACCCTGATTCTCCCTCTGCCCCTAGGGTGGTGTCTATTATTATTACCCCCTCTGCCTCTAGGGAAAAATTGACCACGTGTGACCGGTGTGACTCCTTGAGATTTACCTCTGACCCTTCTGACCCTTTGGATAGGGTCTTGAAGGGGTGGAGAAATGGACTCCTACGGCAGAAAGGCTCTTGCCGTCTTGTTCACACTTGGTCAAAGTATCCTTCACCTGAGGCCCGAACAAAGCTGAACCATCAAAGGGAGTATTGGTGAAGAAGGGCGCGGGTCTGCAAAATTACAAAGCATCCAGGCCTGGCCTAAGTGCCACTCCTGTGCCTGCGCCCATTGGCTGCATAAGAAATGAGCCGCATGGAGGAGTTAGTCAAAGAATTGAGGATTCCTAGCTGTGAGACAATCTTTTCCTGAGCCCCAGTTGCTGAAGGATCCTGAACCACTTCACCTAGTTCCTTGAGAATGTCTCTCTGAAGTCTGGTAAAGTGACAAAGGTAGTTCAGCGAATGCATAGCAAAGGTCGCTGAAGAAAACATCCGCTATCCATGGTCCTAGAATTCTTATTAGGAGGATGGACAGGCACAGAAGGATCAGCAAGTTCCTTCTTGGTGGCCGATGCCACCACCATAGCATCAACAGGGATGCCCTTAGAAAGAAACTGTTTGTCTGCAGGGGCTGTAATAAATTTGGAGGGCCTCCTAGGAACTGGTTCCACAGAACCATGCCTTTGAGGCCACTACTTGCATGAGGGGGTCGAAAGGCAGAGACACCCAGGAGGTGGAGGGTCGAGATCCAAAAGCCTCCAGGTATACCGACTCATCCTCAGAGGGGTCAATGGAAGGCCAGTTCCCCCTCTGCTTTAGGAGTTCCAGGATGTCTGAAAAGGAGACATCCTCAGAGAGGGACTGTGGGGAACCCTCCGCCTCATCTAAGTCGGTATCTGATGTAGTAGACTCAGGGGAGTCTGTGTGCTTCCTCTTACACGCCCCTTCTACAGGGTTCTGCTGCAGGATCAGGAGAAACCTCGGAAGAGGAAGTTATTCCCAATGGGGAAACCTGGGGCGATGGATCTCTGGGTCTGGGAGCAAGAGACTGGCAAGAGACATCAACAGGCACCGAAGATGGAGGAGCTAAAGGAATAGACCGTTGACCTAGCTCAGGGGCTAGGACACTCCTCATCACGGGGCTCCTCTCCCAGGAGGCCAGAAGAATCCCGCTCCAAAGAAACAGGAATCCCGGCCCACCGAAGAGAAGGCCGATGTCTGTGCCGAGCTCACCAATGCTGAAGCTCCAAGAGAGAGAGCAGGGTTGGACAAGGGTCCGATGCCACTCGCCCCCTCAGAGCCGACAAGGGAGACTCGATGACTGGATCCCTCCAAAGAAGGTCTCATGGAGGAGATCAGAGAACCTCCGGCTCTGAACTCTGAAGGAGAGTCGGAGGAGGAAGTTCAGGGGGATGAGAAATAGCAGACGTCTGTTGAGACGGGCTATGGAGCATTTGGGCTAGTGCCTGTGACTTCAACAGTCTGCTTACCACCCTCTCTAAATCGTGGTCTGATAGCCTGGAAGATCTTGAAGATCAGCTCCGATGGCTCTGCTCCGACAAAAGAGGAGATCCCGGAGCGAGCGAACGGATCTCAGGGAAGGAGACCGAGATCTCTTCCTGGATGGAGCCATCCCTCGGTTCCAGATGGAGCCGAAGACTTATCGGCTCTAATACTGGATAAAGACACGTCAGCTAAGTAATGGGTATCTGTGTGCCATACGGCGCCGACACAACAACAAGGCTTGGAAACTACAGCCTGGGCTTTAGATGGCTTAGAGGGTTTAACCGACCCAGCCTTGGTCGGAGAACCCTCTGGCTTTAACAAACCACGAAGAATCAATTTGTTTCTTCGTTCCTGCAGGACTCTCTGGCTAAAGGAGTGACAAATGGCACAGGAGTCCTGCAGGTGTAAAGGCCCCAGGCAGTACACACAAGAAGTGTGACCGTCTGTCAGAGACATTTTCTGACAGCACAAGTCACTGAACCCTCACTTTCTTAGACATAATAATGTCTAAAAATACACAAACACACAACAGTCACACAGTTAACCCCCAAAAAACAGACAACACACAACCTGACAGGAATTAACTGAGAGGGAGGCTTAAGGTCTGAAGAGAGGAATAAATCCTAACGTAAAGGAATATAGGGTAGGAGATTATCTATTAGTATAAAATATACTCAAAAAATAAATAGGAGGTAAGGGAGAAAAACCCTGACTAAACTTTATAATTTGAAGCTTTACCTGAGCTGGTAAAAAAGGAGACCTCTTCGCGAAGCGGCAAACAAGATCTGAGGTAGTCACGCCTTGCATCATGGGATATAGGGGTGCCTCGAGCTGGTAAAATGAGTTCTCAAACTTAGCAAGTGCCGAGTTGGAGCCGAGGATCGGCTCCGAACCCATCCAGCAAGAATGAAGGCGAGTTTGACAACTTAACATCAGAGTACAGATAAGGCAGTTGCGATGATGGCAAATAGGGGAAATCAGAAGAAGATGAAAAGTGAGACAGATGAGAAAATATCAGAACAGGTTAATATCTTCAAGTATCTGAGAGGAGTGGTTGAGTAGAAGTGAAGTCTGAATGAGGAGGTCAAAGCTAGAGTCAGAAGATTGCAGTCAGTTGGCACAGAGTGTCAGGGGTAGTGCATTTCTGAAGAAGGCCAAAGAAGTTGAAAAGTAAGGTATACAAAACAGTGATATGGTCAGCACTGTCCTATGGTGCAGAAACCAAGACGGTGAAGGCAGATCAGTTGAGAGGGCTAGAGGTGATGGAGATGAAGTGCCTGGGATGGGTGGCAGGATTCACACTGTGAGACAGACAAAAAAATAACTACATCAAATCAGAAACCTTGGTAGCTCCAAATTGCTGAGAAAGTCAAAAAGAACAGATCTCAGTGACTCAGGCACATGTGCAGGAAAGCTTAAGACAATCTGGTGATGAAGATTTGGAACAGAGAGGAAGAAAGCAAGAGGAAACTAGGGCAAGAACTAGGGTATGACTATCAAAGAAGGTAGCAGACTGGCACTGAATCAAGAGAGATGGAAACATTTGACACAACACCCCCTACACATGTAGAAAATGGGAAAAAGAGGGTTGGTGATGATGATGACAGCAGCCAATTTGAGAAATTAGGCTCTTCAGAGCAGCTAGTAACTTAAATGTCTACCACTAGATTTCTGTTTACTATGTAACTCAGCTATTATCTGTACCAATCTCAGATTAGTTTTAGCTACTATTAAGCTATGTTAAGGTCTAATCTACAAAAACTCAATGACCTGGGATCATCACTTGTTTGATGAAGGCCACTTTGTAGGCTTTCAGCATTATATCATAACTTGTTAACAGCAATTCAGTTGTTTTAGATATTTCCATTAAAACAGAACATACCAAGAGTATTTTCATTGAGCAAATCTTCCATATTAAATCAATGTTTTCATTTTAATAGAAACAATGTAATTAACAATGCATATTTCTGCTCATGTTCATATATTTTATGCTTTACTTGTGTATTATTTAAAGTTTAAAACAATAATAACAGACGTCAACAGCTAAGAGGAAATGATTATGCCAGAACCTTTCTCCCAATATTAAGCATAACAATACCAGTAGTTTGAAAAAGCAATTTTTTGATCTCAGTTCCTCTTAAACAATGTCAGTCGAATAAATAATGATAAAAGGTATAGAAATAAAATCTCTTTTTGATACCACTGACATTTTAAAAGTATGCAGAATAAGGAATCATTTTCATAATGAGTTATATTACTGTCATTTTTATATATACATATAGCAGTGACAATATGCATTTCAATACGTGTCTTAATTGAATGGAGTATATGTAAGTAATCATTCTGAAACAGTTTATGCATTACTTTAGGTATTCTAATAACTTGTTTCACACACACACACACACACACACACACACACACACACACACATATATATGGGTCTACTTTGTTTCGCTGAATCCCATTTCACTGAATTTCAGTTCACCCCGGCCACATCGCTGAAAACACAAATTATAGAAAACTCATTTCACTGAATTGCATTTCACTGAACTGTACTTAGTATATATGGCACTGTGTAGAGTACTGTAAGGCAAGTAAAAGGTGTATGCCCTTTTCCCCACTGTAATGCAATCCTGGAGTTATTATATATAGTTTGGGGTGTAGCCCCCCCACCTTGTTTGTTTTATATTGTATTTTACCAAAAACCTCAAAACAATACATTTTAAACAATAGGCATGCATAGTTACAACACCAATGAGTAACTCTCTCCAGAAGACAATATGTACTCAAAGTAAGTGGGGAGCTATGCCCCCCACAACTTCACAATGTGGGGGGATGTGCACCCCACACCCCCCAACTATATATATATACTAACTCTAGGATCACACTACAGTGGGGAAAAGGGCATATAGCTTTTACTTGTCTTACAGTACTCTACACAGTACCATATAGACTAACTACAGTTCAGTGAAATGAGATTCAGTGAAATGAGTTTTCAGTAATTTGAGTTTTCAGCGAAGTGGTCGGGGTGAAATGAAATTCAGTGAAATGAGATTCAACAAAACAAAGTAGACCCATATATAGGTTTATATTGAAAATCTGGAAGCTGCATCAGTTTATCGTCATGTGGTAGAATGGTAGTTTTCAAGTCGGCAGAATGTTTAACCAAAATGTATCAACTACACTACAGCAAATGGGTAGTATAGTTCGAGTCTTTGGGTTCGACATTGTGCAGGGAGATTGTGGTTCAGTAACGAACAAGGAAATAGCCCATTTTCTCACTGTAGTGGGAACTTGGAGTTGGTACATGCAATGTGCAGGGAGTGTGGGGGGCTGTGGGGTACAGGGGGGCATAGCCCCTCCCACAAAAGAGTAGAATTAACGTTCCTTTGTATGTAGAGTTTAACTGTACTTTAATGTTCATAGCATGAGGTGAGTGACGTCATCTCCTGCTATGTCAAATACATCAAACTACAGGTGTTGATGTATTTATTTTTGCCTTGGTTGCTCTTTCAAAATTCTGAATTCAGCATTTTTGGTCAACATTCTGAATGGTTAACTGAAGCAGATTTTGAATTTCAATAGTAAATTATATATATATATATATATATATATATATATATATATATATATATATATATATATATATATAGATAGATAGATAGATATACATAGTCATGGTAGTATGGAATTGGGTGATCTGGTACAAAACAAATTAGTGAACTATTTTGTATCTACAGACATCTTTAGATTATAGATTGCCTTTGTCTGTTGGTCTGTTGTAGAATATATAATTTGCATTTGCATTCTTCACAGATGTTAATGGTAATTTCAGAAAATTTTAGATGATGTCTCTCAGAGAATGGATTAATATAATGAAGCATTCTGTACATTTAACTAAAAATGCTAAATGGTAGAAGTGGTTCTTAATGATACCAACAAAATGCAATGGTTCTGTTTCATAGTGGAATTCCAACCAAGTATTTACTATTTGACTGCAAAGTATGGTAAAGTGAAATCATATAACATAAGAATTATTATATGAACAATGATTCTTAACAGGAAATTCTTCGGTTTGATCCAAAGCTGGTGTGCCTTCTGTGTGGAGTCTGCATGTCCTCCCTGTGGTCACGTGGGTTTCCTCCGGGTGCATTGGTTTCCTCCCATGTCCCAAAGACATGCTGTAGGTGGATTGGACACTCTAAATTGGCCCTAGGCATAAGTGTATGCATGTGTGTGTTTCTGCCTTCTGTAGAAGGTTGGGCACTAGGTTGGCAACTCGACACTGTAAAAACTCCACTGCCAATCATGAGCGGACAGGTGATCTGCTGTGGTGACCCCTAACAGTGAAAAGCCAAAAGAAGAAGAAGAAGACGATTCTTAACAGGAAATCATCACTTAAACAAAAACATGTCTACTTTGATGTATAAAAGAGTTCCTGAATTACAAAAGGTTTACAGTAGTCCTTCAGTTAGTGGTGGTATTGCTCTTCTTCCAGGGATTCTTTGAGATGTTACCATAGTCTTTAATATTTACTGGATTCCTGTATGTTTGTCCATTCTAATATCCTGTTAGATAAAATGTTCCCCTTCATTAATAATAATTCAAAGTCATTTACCCTACAAGGCTCCATCAAATGAAACATAAAGTGCCTTTGCAATATGTGCTTGTGCTCATTTTAAAATTGTATAATTTATTTATTTATTTAGTTATTTATTTATTTATTTAGTTATTTATAGCATTTGTTAACTGGGTGATGTCCAACTGAGCTAAAGATCCCGTTTTCAGTGGGGACCCAGGGAGAAAATCTCCAGCAAGTGATATTAGACACAGTTTTATATATATATGACACTTTACAGATGAATACAGGATTATAAATAAGAAGCTCTAATACAAGGACAATACTAAGTAAGAATAACAAGTAGCATGAGAAACATACAACTACAAATACAGTCACAGCAGTAATTGTGAGCTTAACAATGAGGGGATTTCTATAACACAAGTGTTTGAATAACAGTGAAACAAATATACATGAAAAGTTATGTACAGTGAGGTATTAGCAGGGACACACAGTAGTAATTGGATAGCGAGATGAAAAGAGGTTCGAATTATATAGCTGTGCAAAATGACGCTTTTTTATACTACTTGGCTATGCTAACTTGCCTTTATCCATGAAGAAATGCATTTTACTTTGTTAAGCACAATTGTGTTTGATTTTACTGAAGTAAAGTTGTTAGTTGAGCTCTATACCAGTTTAAATGGCTTTTGAAAACTGAGGCATAGTTTTATAATTAAATGTAAAACCTTATAACCAAATGGTCCGAATAATGAAGTTGATCTTATGGCATTAGTGCTGAGAGGATAGTAAAAGTTGCCAAATGTTAAATTAACTGTGGACAGTTTTATAACTTTCTTATAACAATTGTTTAAAATAGGATACGCTTGGTAACTTTATGAAGTATATTTGGACACAGTGACTGAACATGTAGCACATTCCCTTGCCCTAAAGTTATTTAATTGCACCTAAATGTTCAGTGAGATTAATTAAATTAGTTCCTATGCAATGATTTAATGATTTTTAAGTATATTGTTGTGGTTTGTTAATTGTCTGATAGGGCAGCAGCTCATGGGTGGCGTACTAAGCTATTTGTCTCTTTGCTCCTTTTGGATAAACTCACATGATTTTGGATGCTTTTTTTTCTCAGGCACATTTTCTGTAAAGTTTAGGTATTTATTCTTCAACAGAAAAGTCACAAGCAATCCATTATACTAAATGTCTAGTCATAATATTAACAGCCTTTTTTTTAATATGTCTGTCATTAGTCCACATTACAAGAATTAAAGTACTGCAAAAGTATTTTGCATGTAGTAAACCGATGTGCCAAATCATCTGTAAGTTGATGATGAGGTATGGTTAGAATATTTCTAGTTAGCAATCCAGAGCTCTGCGTCTTACTCTAAGCAAAGAAATTAATCCATATGAAGATGGTAGAATATTTATAGTTTGCTGGTTTACCTTAGTGTTTATAACAAGGCTCAGTGCACATATACTTACAAGATTACTAAATAATTTGTATACAGGCATACTGCTCAGTGCACATACTGCTCAGTGCACCTAATTAATTCTAAGAAGATGCTATGTTGACATTTCAGAGTAACATGCATGCTAAACAATGCAACTAGCTAAAAAGCTACAAAAAGGGGTACTGTTTTACATATCTGATGACATGAGAATGAAGTCAATAAAAAAGAAGAAAGTTTAGCAATAAAACAGCTGTTGCTAGCATATTAAGGCCTACTGACAACAGAGTCACGATAAATGTTATTTTCTTAATAGACAAAGATCTGAAAAAGTAAAAGAAAGGGATGAAGCAACTGCATATTTCTTTACAAACCAAAGGAATTATTGTGAATTTAACTATTACCAGGAAAGACTTTTATGAGAAAGGGTATCTTTATAAACCTGATTATTAGTCTGTTGCCTTATTTAAATTTTTGTTTCTGGGCTAAAACACTGAATCAGTTGGACTAGTTTCAATTAGTGCCTGGAAGTTGTACTCCACAAACATTTCAATACAGTACTCAAGCAATAATGCCTGACAGGATGGATATTATCAGGGGAAATAGCGGACCACCTAGTAGTGTTGTAAGACCTGATGCTGCAGGCAGAAGTCATTATCACCCCTTGAAGGGTCATTATTTCCCCTCATAACAGCCATCCTGGAGGGCATTATTGTACAGATCGAAGAATGACTTTTTGACTCACAGTTTTCTGAAAACTGAACATCAAAAATGGTGAATAGAAAAAATCCAAAAGGACGAAAAAAAATCTTTCTTGCATGGTGGCAAGCCCCTTCCACCCCCTCCCCAATGTGTGGCATTCCACCTGAACCCCCCAGTTATATATACCAACTCCACAGTAATACAACAGTGGTGAAAAAAGGGCAACAAGCATCAAAAAGAGTGTCTCCAACTCATACAATGCAACACTCTGCGATGACAATCTCTGAGCCATTCAACGACCCATGTTTCAGCCACCATTACCTACGTAGCTTAGATGTAAAATAGTTACTGTACATATTTTGAATATGATGTAGCATATATAGCAGTTGTTGAAGCAAGTATTTTACATGCAAATTATCAGTTGTATAAGTATTTTAAGTATACACACACACACACACACACACACACACACACACACACACACACACACACACACACACACACACACACACACACACACACCTAGCAATTACAGCTACTATCTTGACTGAGTACACTTCAGATGCCTCACTGTGATTAAACGAATGAAGAAAAAATCATATGGTGTAAGGCATTGCAATCCTCTCCTCATGCCTCTCAACTACATCTAATTTGCTCTGTCCAGCAAAAATATTTGATTTTCCAGTAAGTCAGTAAAGATTAGTATCAGTCAAATAAATCAGACATTATAGCATCATACTTATTATTGTTCAGAAAATGTAGCTATTATATTTAAAAATTGCCATAACTTTTTCTTGCTCAAAACCAGGATAACCTATATCCCTAAATATGAACAAATACATTTCATTCCTTATACCGCCTTACTCTCCCATCTTCACTTACTTCCTTACTTCTGTCAAAGTCTCTTCCCTGACTTTCTCTCTAAATATCCCACAAACCTGTTTTCCCTCACTTCATATTGCACTTCCTATTTGTATTAGACTGACTTATCTTCAATTTCTCTACAACCTGTCTAAAATTTCTATAAATATTAAATGTGTCATTTAACTTGTATCGATTCTTAACCAATGTTTTTATATTATCACTAGTTATAATTATTTAAACTGCAGATGTTTTTGTTTTATTTTGAAGATTGTAAAATTATTTTTCTTAAAATGTACTGTAATAATTTTGACATTTTCTCCCCAGGCCTTTGCTGAAAATGAGTTTCTACCCAGTCAGACTTTCTTGATTGTCAGATGGCAATAAATAAATACATTTAGCCCTCCCCCAGTCCATACTTTTGTCTATATCCAGAAGTTAAAAGGTATTCGGTCATTGTCTTCCTCTCACTCTCTCATTCTGTATCCCTTATAATATGCACACACACACACACACACACACACACACACACACACACACACACACACACACACACTTATTTTTTTCTATTTACTTTTATAGTTTTTTAAGGTTTCAGCAAAGCCATATTTAGTGAGTGTTAAAAATAGTAGCAGCCATTTGCTTTCTTTCAGTCTATGCTTCACAACAGCTTAATGAAGTGCCCTACCAACACTGTATCAGCTAATTTGTTGTCCTGATGGGGTTGAGAACTCTTCACATTCTTTCCCACTCTGATGGACAACCCTTTGGTCCTATCAGTATGCAAAGGAGGTAGCAGTCATATCAGCCCATCCCCCTCAGTGGCAGGATTCAGAGATCTCTGGTTAAGTTTCTTGTCATAGGCTCCCTAAGTCTGACAACATCATTTTCTACTTTCTGCTGCCTAAGTTGCTAAGGTAAAAGTTTTTGTACTCTGGACTTGTTATTAAAAAATCGCTGCTGAAAATAGTTGCTTAACAATAATCTTTCTAAATGTGCATATTATCCCAATATCCCTTTATTTTCTCTTTAGCACTCTGCATTTGTGACCCTTATAGCTCTTACGAAAGCTAGTGAAGAGCTGAAAGAACATTTTCAAAGTTCTAAGCTGAGTATGAACTCAAAATTGCCACTAAAGCCAAAAATAACTGCAAATCTTTTTTAACTATATCAGGAAGTTAAGAACTAATACCCAGAAATGTTCAGAGCTTGCTACAATAATACTGCAAATTCTATCTAAAAGGAATAATCTAATATCCCAGCTAACACATTTATTTTAATTATTTATTATTTATGTATCTATTTAACATTTGTAGACCAGGAAAGTCTAACTAGGAAAGACTCTATTTTCAGTGGAGGCCCGAGGAGAAAAGTTCCAGATGCATGTCTTTGGCATGTGGGAGGAAACCAGACTACCTGGAGGAAACCCATGCAAATGTAGGGAGGACATGAAGACTCCAGACAGAAGTCACCACAGCTGAGAATCAAACTGGAGAACCTCTTGCTATCTTCTTCTTCTTTTGGCTGCTCCCATTAGGGGTCACCACAGCAGATCAACTGTTTCCATTTCTTCCTGTCTTCTGCATCTTGCTCTGTCACACCAACCACCTGCATGTCCTCTCTCACCACATCCATAAACCTTATCTTAGGCCTTCCTCTTTTTCTGTTGCCTGGCAGCTTCATCCTTAGCATCTTTTTCCCAATATACTATGCATCCCTCCTCAGCACATGTCCAAACCAACGTAATCTTGCCTCTCTGGCTTTGTCTCCAAACCTTCCAACCTGGGCTGACCCTCTAATATACTTATTCCTAATACTGTCCATCCTCATCACACCCAGTGCAAATCTTAACATCTTCAACTCTGCCACGTCAAGCTCTGACACCTGCCTTTTTGTCAATGCCACTGTCTCCAACCCATATAACATAGCTGGTCTTACTACCCTCTTGTAGACCTTCCCTTTCACTCTTACTGGTACTCGTCTGTCACAAATCACTCTTGACACTCTTCTCCACCCACTCCATCCTGCCTGTACTCTCTTCTTCACCTCTCTTCCACACTCACCATTACTCTGAACTGTTGATCCCAAGTACTTAAACTCATTCACCTTCGCCACCTCTACTCCCTGCATCCTTACCATTCCTCTATCCTCCCTCTCATTCACACACATATATTCTGTCTTAG
Source organism: Protopterus annectens (assembly GCF_019279795.1). Lineage (NCBI taxonomy): Eukaryota > Metazoa > Chordata > Ceratodontiformes > Protopteridae > Protopterus > Protopterus annectens. The sequence goes on from NC_056739.1 coordinate 1,671,495,091, forward strand.
CCCTGCTGACCTTCATTCCTCTTCTCTCTAGAGCATATCTCCACCTCTCCAGGGTCTCCTCCACCTGTTCCCTACTCTCACTACAAATCACAATGTCATCTGCAAACATCATAGTCCACGGGGACTCCTGTCTGATCTCGTCTGTCAACCTGTCCATCACCATTACAAATAAGAAAGGGCTCAGAGCTGATCCTTGATGTAATCCCACCTCCACCTTAAATGCATCTGTCACTCCCATCGCAGACCTCACCGCTGTCACACTACCCTCGTACATATCCTGTACCACTCTTACATACTTCTCTGACACTCCCAACTTCCTCATACAGTACCACAACTCCTCTCTAGGCACCCTGTCATATGCTTTCTCTAAATCCACAAAGACACAATGCAACTCCTTCTGACCTTCTCTGTACTTCTCCATCAACACTCTCAGAGCAAACATCGCATCTGTAGTGCTCTTTCCTGGCATGAAACCATACTGCTGATCACTAATCATCATCTCCCTTCTTAACCTAGCTTCCACTACTCTTTCCCATAGAACCTCTTGCTATGAGGTGACAATATTAAGCTCTGCACCACTGTGTCACCCCACTGTGCTTGTATAGTGTTAATTTTTCTCCATTTATAATTATAGCTATTCTACAGGTTCCATTGTCACAACCACCTACTTTGATTACTATGGAACAAGGTCTCTGAGCCCTCTCAATAGCTAGAAAGCTAAAAAATACTTTGTCCATGGGTCCTGATAATATACTAGATTGAATGACTATCAATGCCAAATATAGTCTATTTAATCCTATACATAACCTCTTTAATCTAAACCTTATCACTGGTTACATTCCTGAAGCCTGGAAAACAGCCACTGCAATACCATTACACAGAGGTTGCCCATCATTGGACTCTGGTAACTATAAAACTATTATTCCCAATAGCATCATATATCAAGTTATGTATGAAGCATATTATCTCAGACTTCATTATTCTGGATATTGCTAGGTAGCTGTGGTCACGGGGTTGGGGGGCATTGAATTTTGAGAAACTGTTGCTAAATAGGACATAGTTGCCTTTGAATAGTTCCTAGTTGTTACTAATTTAGCTGAATTTTCTGAGTTGATTTTTACTTCAAATGAGGCAACTTTGTGATCCAGCCTCACTTGTGAGGACGTTGTTCAACCAACCTGGAGGTATGTTTGTTGCTACATCAATCGAAACACCTCCACCTTTGACCCCAGTCTGTGCTGTTGTTAGTCTAAATGTGTGAAAGGCACTGTAGTGCTGCACTGCTGGAGTACTTTCTATGGCTGTAAACCAAGTCTTGGTCATGGAACAGAAGTCTACATCTATATATCTGTCTATGTATATATATATATATATATATATATATATATATATATATATATATATATATATACACACACACACACACACACACACACACACACACACACACACACACACACACACACATATATATATATATATATATATATATATACACACACACACACACACTCTCTGTATACATATATATATATATATATATATATATATATATATATATATATATATTATTTCAGTACTTTGAAACCCACTTGGTCAAGCCCAGTTGTTCGAAGTACCAAAACATCAAAAATGAAGTACGAAGATCACAATTCAGAGCGGAATGGGAATATTCCCTTTTCCTCGCTGTAGTGTGATTGTGATCTCGGAGCTGGTATTATTTAAGTAGAAGGGGTGTGGGGGGCACCCCCAAATGGTGGGAGCAGGGAGCTTGCCCTCCTGCAAAACATGCTTTCTGTGTGTTTTTTTTTTTTTAGTCAGCTGATCCGGCGGCTAGGCTTTAGCGAAAGTGCACTTTCGTTGAAATGCACTTTTGCTGAAGTGGGCATCTACTTTGTTTGTTCGATGTAACATATTTTCAAACAAACAAAGTAGATCCATGTATAGACCTGCTCTTACATTTTTGAATGATGTGAATATTGCATGTAATATTTTCAGGAAACATTGGTTGATATTGTTAGCTGATTCAGATATTAGGAAGATTATGTCGCTTCACAGTAAGATGCTGTCCGGTTCGATTCTCAGCTATGCGTTTTCTGCGTGGAGATATGCGTGAATCGGCAAACCTTCATTGAAGGTTGTGTGTCAGAGCTGGTAACTCGACATGTAAAAATCAACTACCAATCATTAGCGGACCGGAGTTCCGCTGTGGCGACCCCTAACCGGGAAAAGCCGAAAGACACAAGATTGACATTCAAGCTAGATTTAGCTTTAGAAATAATCTTTCCTTAAAACAACCCTCTAGTTTTAGGGAGTAAAGTGGCTGGGGTTCAGGGTTAAGTTTTTAGGGTTCAAGTTTTTATTCTAGGTAATTTGAATTGTATTCAGTGGTGGCTGGTGACTTCAAATCAAAGGGGGGCTACAGGAGACAGCTGAATGGGTGTGGTCAACTAGAAAGGGGTGAAGCTGTGTTACAGTGGGATGAACTCTGAGCATGCTTTCCAATTTACATGTAGTAAGTGCTTAGTCACTATTGCACATGCTGAATAGTCTACCAACCTATACTAGACTAAAATATTTCAGAGTTAATTAGCTGTTTAGGTTCTGCTGTAACACCTCTAAACAGTAAAAAAGTAGTTGATCTTCACTGCATGAAACAATTTTGACTACACACAATGTAGGAAACATACACCATACTGTATGAAGTTATCTACATTTTGTACAATGCCAAATGAAAAGTAAGGAGATTTGGAGATCTCACTGTACTATCTTAATTTATTGTTCACAATTCAAATTCACTCCAATGCCTAATGTGCCAATAATTCTTAGAGATGGTAAGATGATCTCAAGTCCATACAATTTGCTATTATAGTTACCACAGCTGGAAGGCAGAGCGCATTGCTTCATGTGAGCTGAACACCCACACCTCCAGGTTAGTAGCACAGCACCCGGAATCTGAGACCATCTGAGACTATTCAGCATGTGCAATAGTGACTGAGCACTTACTACATGTATATTGGAAAGCATGCTCAGAGTTCATCCCACTGTAACACGGCACTCAAGGCTCTCTTTAGTATGGAAGAAATTGACGTATGTGCAGTGACAGAAACCTGGCTCAAGGCTCCAGAGAGCACCCCAGCACTACCAGGCTATAACTCCTACCATACCTTTAGGTCCCAAAACCAGGACCGGAACACAAAAGGAGGGGGTGTGTCCATATTCATCAATAACACCCACACCTCCAGGTTAGTAGCACAGCCCGCAGAATCTGAGACCATCCAAGTGCAACTGACAGCGGGTAAATTTACTGTTCAATTTATAGCTTGCTACAGATCTCCCACCTTGTCTCAGGACGCTCACGCAGCATTCCTGAGAACATTAGAAAGTATGAAGATTCTACCCAGTACCATGCTACTGGGTTGACTTCAACTATCCAAGCATTGACTGGGAAAACTACTCAAGCTGAAACACCCTAGCCCAATGCTTCCTTGAGTTTATAAACTCAAACGCCCTTGAACAGCTGGTCACCACTCCCACTAGAGGTGACAACATACTGGACCTGGACATCACCAACATGGGGAACCTATGTTCCACACCTGAGGTAAACTCATCATTGGTAAGATCAGATCACAAACTAATCACACTGGACATCAACATCCCGACCTCCCCCCCAGTCAAGGAAATCAAGGTAAAAAACTTCTCTAAAGCCAACTTCACACTCCTCAAGACCAAGGTGGGAAGTTTCAAAGCTCCCAATCAAATGGAAAATGATGACCCATCGGCAGAATCCTTTACAAGTGCATTCTATGAACACCTTCAAAAATGCATGGACTGAGCCATCCCAAGTAAAACCAAGACCAACTCCTCAAAAAAGAGGAAGCCAGTCTGGTGGACCCCGGCCATAAATAAACTTTACAACAGAAGGAGGAAACTCCTGCAAGATAGAACAAAATCCCAAAATAAGACGGCATCTCTGATTAACATCAGTAAAAAACTGCGCTCCCTCATTAAATCATCCAATGCCAACTTCGAAAGAAAAATAGCCAATGACTCTAAGAATAACCACAAGGCCTTCTTTAACTATGTCAAGAGTCTAGGGGCAAATTCTCAGATATGCTCCGAGCTAGTGCATAATGGCCATAAATACACTGAACCAACCAACATTGCCAACATCCTGGCTGACACGTTCAGTGCAAACTTCACCCCTCCCTCTCCACCAAAAGGGATAGCACCCATCCCAGAAGAATGTGGCGCTCCAGATATCTCAGACACACAAGTAAAGACAGCCCTTGCAAAGGCCAAAAACAGAGCATCAATGGGACCAGATGCTATCCCAGGTTGTGTCTTACACAAGCTTCAAAATGAACTAACCCCCCATCTCAAATCAGTATTCAAACTCAGCCTCTCTACAGGCTATGTACCCAAAGAATGGCGTACAGCAACAGTTGTACCACTCCACAAAGGTGGTGCCACAACTGACCCTGGGAACTATCGCCCTATAAACTTGACTAGCTTGGTCTGCAAAGCCATGGAACGCATTATCATGGAGCTCATTAACAGGGACATTGGGAACCTCCAGACACTGGACCCCACCCAGTTTGGCTTTGTTAAAGGCAGATCTTGCCTCCTGAACTTGGTCAACTTCTTCGAAACAGTCACCAAGGCCATAGATGAAGGGAAGGTGGTCCACACAGCATATCTGGACCTCGCTAAGGCATTCAACACCATCCCACACTCAGGAATCATAGACAAACTCACCAGCTTAAATATTAACCCCTATGTCACGAGATGGGTTGCCAATTGGCTCTCAGACAGAACCCACATGGTAAGAGTGGCAGGCGCCATGTCTGACTCTAAACCAGTCACAAGCAGAGTCCCACAGGGCTCAGTCCTGGGACCCCTCCTGTTCGGTATATATTTCTCCGAAGTACAGGCAAAGGCGGAGGGACTCTGGCTAACCAAGTTCGCAGGTGACTGTAAATTGGGTGCAATAATTGACTCTCCAGCTGACACAGACATCCTGCAAAAGGGTCTCACAGAGGCAAACACCTGGTGTCAAAGTCACGGCCTCAAGCTAAATGCCAAAAAATGCATAGTAGTCCCATTTGGTAAAAACAAAGTACCTACAAACTACCACATAGATGGGAATCCACTAAGTACAGAAGAAGTAATTAGGGATCTGGGTACCCAAGTAGATAGCATGATCTCCTTTGAGAACCACATAGCCAAAACGGTCAGGAAATCCTTCTATGTGGCACACCTGATCACAAAGGGTTTCTCATCCAGATCCAAGGAGGTGATTGCGCCCCTTTACTCCTCACTCATTAGGCCCATAATAGAGTACAATGCCACATTTGGGATGTATCTCACTAGACACCTGCAACAACTAGAAAAACCACAGAAGTACCTCACTAAGAGGATTAAGGGCCTTAAACAATTACCCTATGAAGCATGACTAAAAAAGCTCCAGCTCTTCTCAGTCGCTTACCGTCTTCTCAGAGGTGACCTATGTCTGACCTATAGGGCCATGTCAAACCCTGAACTAATGGACGTGCTTCACCTCAAAAAAATGAGATCCCTCAGAATCACTCGTTCTAGCGACTTGAACCTATGTACAACAATAAACAGGACATGCTGGAGGGATAGATTCCTGTCCCAGCGACTCCCCTCACTCTGGAATAGAATCCCAATCCATATTCGACAGAGCTCCTTTCTGACCCTTTTCATGAGAAATCTTGATGAGTGGATGGGTAATCGTAAGTTCTACCCTGGGATCACTTCAGGAGCCCTGTTGACAGAGGCCCAGGTTAGTAATCTAATGGGGAGGCGAAAGCCATCACTCTGTGGCTAGGTTTATAAATGCCCATGGGCAGATAGCCTAGTACTTACCTATGAACCTATGTATAAACAGGTTTCTTTGAAGACTTACCTATGCAGTATGCTGCAAACAAAACTTTGTACTCTTGTTTCTGCACCCGAAGAGAAGCTCTGATCTGGTCTGGAACACATCAGGTCATATGGGATTTGATTCTTTCTGGATACACAAAAGGGCCATTTCAAGTTTTTCAGGCAAATACAGTATTCACTGTGTTCTGAAGAGCACATTGCTAAAGCATGTATAGGTTGTTTTTTAGCAGTATGCTTCAAGCAGTACAGACTTCTCTTCTATTTCTGCACCCCTGAAGAGCTTGGCCTGGAACTGACACATGAGGTCATACTGGATTTGATTTTTCTTTCCTTTTTCTGGACACACAAAATGGACCATTTCCAATTCAAGCAAAACAAACACAGTCGCTGTATTAGTTTTAGCACATTGCTAAAGCATGTGTTTGTTGTTTTAAAGACTTACCTGTGCAGTATGCTGTAAAGAGTACTCCATTCTCTGTTTATGCACCTGAAGAGAAGTTGTGGTCTGTTCTGAAATACTTCAGGTCATACTGGATTTTTTTTTTCCTTTTTATGGACATACAAAGGGGACAGTTTCTGGCTCGTCTCTCTTTCTATTGTGCAAACAAATCAATAACTCTTTGGTTAAAATTTGTTATACTCCTTTTAACATCTTTCCTGTGGAAATCATAACCAATGCATTCATTTTTTCCTGCCTCATTGTACTATGAAGAAATGTTTTTATTCCTTTCATTGTTGAGAAACATCCTTCAGCCTCAGCAGTTGACTTTGGTGTGGTGGCTATAATCAACAACACATTGTAAATTTCTGAAAACATACTGATTAATGAGTTGTCCACTAAGAATTTTAAAATCTTGATTACACTGCCACTTGCTGCAAAGTCCTGATGGTGATACACCACTCCAAGTTCTGTTCTAGGTTGTCCCTTCAACAGGAATTAATAGTTTTCTGTTGTTGCTGTGAAAAGATTTTAAGGAAACTCCTTTATGTATGTTGAAAAGTGTTCTAGCAGTAATAGCTGAGAAGTCTGAAGATGCCCAGTTTATTCAAATCATGATGTTTTATCTGTGGTATAACACTGAAGTTGCATGTATAGAATATCAACATGGGGCATTATACAATGGAAAACAGTCAGCCAAAACTTAAATTCATCATCTGTAAGTGTTCGGAGTAGCCCATTTTCTTCCTGTACAGTTGCTGCAGCAGATGTAGGACACGTACAAATAATAAAAACACTCTGACAGTAAGTCCAAGTTTTCATACACTGCATTTACAGTACAGAAATTAAAAAAGCACCATGTTCCAGGCATTTGTGGCATGCATCATGCTACTATATTGTCGAGGGCAGCTTGTCTTTGAACTGAATGTGAAAAAAGGTTAGAATTCCACCAAGAGTTAAAAAAAATGCACTTGCTTCTGTATTATGTAGTGTGGTTCTCTGCATTACCAGATTAACTTTGTGGGCATAGCAGTGTACATAATAAGCATATTTAAATTCCTAGTAGTAATAAAAAACAAAGACACCACCAAAGGGTAAAAGTTGCTGTGGCTTCAACAACTATATAACCAATTCAGAAATAAAACGCATCCACAGCGACTAAACACGTCAGGTATAATCCACAATTTGATGATAACACTGAATGTCCACAAGGCACAAAAAGAAATATAAAATCATAAAAAAATCCAAGCGTTCAAATAGTGCAACATAACACCTGATTGGTTGCAACAGCTCTTGACATCATACATTATTAAACAATTAAAACTAATTCATTAATATTCATAAATGAAAAGAAATATTTGAAAGGTCCATGCAATAAGAATAAATATACATGATATTGACCAAAAGTTAATATGTGTATGGCCAATAAACCATAAAAATAAATATAATTCTAAGATGAAATATATTGGCTATCAGTTAGCACCTTCCAATGGCTACGTGTAACTAAATTAATCTAAATTAATCTGTCTAACCAATGACTAAATATTAGAATACTTTATGTAAAAACTTAAAGGAGATTAAAAATACTGAAGTGAATGTTATGTTGTTATATTACCCAACATTTTACCCAACAGGTTGTTTATGTTAAATATACAAACTTGAATATACCCTCGGTAAAATGTCTGTCTTCAGTCAGCATCACTGACTTTATGTGCAATATCAAAGTTTAGATACTTGATTTATATGTCATTTGAAATGCATTTTATTGTTTATTATTGCTTTTATTATTAAGTTTTTACATAAAGTATTCTAACATTTAGTCATTGGTTAGACAGATTAATTTAGATTAATTTAGTTACACATAGCCATCGGAAGGTTCTAACTGATAGCCAATATATTTCATCTTAGAATTATATTTATTTTTTTTGGTTTGGCCACATATTATATATTTTCTTGGTCAATATCATGATATTTATTTATATTCATGGGACCTTTTTCTTTTCATTTTTCATTAATGATGAATAATAATTTAGTTTAAATATATTATTAATAATGTATGTGCTCAAAGAACCAATCAGGTGTGTCATTGCACTATTTGAATTATGTTGCATTTTTTGATTTTTTTTATGATTATTTCTTTGTTTTGCTTTGTGGTGGTGAACGTAATAACTTTATTTGTCTTTTAATTTGTGTTCAGTTATATTTTATTTACCTGAACTGTGGATTATACCTCATCTTATGATGGGATGACTCCATGCTATTTAATTCTCTTAAGGTTTATTTTATAATTCCTTTCTGTGGTGGCATAGACTCCATGCTGAACTCCATTCATGCGAGATCCCACCATGATCAACTCATCCTCCACATCTCACCTAATCTCACAAGGATCTGCAGTCTGTCCAGGTGGTATAAAATATCTATGTTCTGGCATGTGGAACAGGACTCAATAACATTATAAAATTTCACATTGCGATTTGCTTTCATTATTGCAATTTACCTGTTGTATTGTAATAATAATTTGCAGTATTAATCTCTTTTTCAAATTTCTCACATCTTAGTCTTAGCATGAATGGTTTTTGATGTTCTTTCAAAAACACAAAGTTTTTATGTGTTTAGCCAACTTCCGATCAATCCTGCAGGTTAAGTCTACCAGTCTGCAGAACATTCCAGCACTCAGTGAGTCTTCTGATTCATCATGGTCTCTTAAAGCTACTTCTTCTTCAGCACACTGCTTGATACAGTCAATTATTAATGATACTACATGATGGCTTTCTTCCACTTTCTTGTTGTACCTTTCCACTGATAGCTGGTAGCCAGTACTTAACTGAGACCAAATATCCATAGTTCCCAACACTGCTGGCCTCATTTGGTTGTCAAAATGTTTAACAGACTGTTCATGCTTTCTAACTTTTTCTACCATTCTTTTCAGGTCATTCACACCTTATGGTGTCCAGGCATCCTCTCCACCAAACAATAACCATGGGAAGCAGTGCCAACTGTTTGTTTCCTCACACATGCAGATCCGGTCTGCTTGTCATAGACTGAGCTGCTGAAGCTGCATGAGTATGTTCTTGACCTACTTTTGCACTGAGACCCCCCCGGATTTACTAATCTTCCATGCAGGACTAGCTTAGTCCTGCATGGAATTGATAATTTAGGAGCAGGACGGCAACGCGCCATGCATATGAATGAGGAGCGTTGCCTGAGCTCTTAATCTTATATGGAGCATGTAAGAGTGCAGGGGGCATGTCTGAGAGCAGAGCTCTCAGAATGTACACACTCCCGCAATGCAGAACAGCAGAAAGGGGTATACAACGATAGAGACCGCTCACAGCTGACCGCATATCCCCACCAATAGTCCCCCTTGTATACAACAGCAACAGTATATATGAATAAAATGAAGAACCCCTTTTTTTAAATCCGATTAAAGCTAACCATAGTTGCACAGGTGTGTGCCCATCGCTTAGCTACAGTTAATGTAGCTTAAATGGCTAAAGAGGATAACAAGGAAGATATATGCAACTGAAGCAGCATAGCAATAGTGTAGTGGGCAGAGCATTCCCCTTATGATCAAGCATTCCCGGTACAAATCCCACTGCAGCAGATTCCATTTTCCATGGCAAAGCACGTTATCAGTAATATTTATGCTGCATAACCCACTAAATAACATATTTTTATGAACTGGAGTACTGCAGTAAATGCACATGTGAGGTGTCAGTGTCATAATGAATAAGGCACTGGTAAGCAGGTTTAAGCACAAATAAGCAGTAGTAAGCATATTTAACCACTAGTTAGCTGGCGTAAGCCTGTTTGCTTGGCGGTAAGCAATGCCTACACTGGCTGAGCAATTCTGAGCTAACTCCTTGTAAGCAGATGTAACGGCAGGTTAGCAGTGCTTACCCTTGCCCAAACCCACTTACAACTGCTCAAAATTGCCTTTATAACTATGTATCCAATGGCCCTTGTTCTGGCCATCAACAAAATAAACAACCATGCAAGTCTCGAATCCAGGACACTATACATCCTAGTCACAGTAGTTAACCACCAAGCCATCACAGAAGTATAGAAGAATGAGGTATCAGCAAACAAGTCCTCTCCATAGTAAAACCAAACTGAACCTGTGAAAAAAAATCAGTATACAGTTATATGTTCCATAACCCACTACATAACATAAATATGTGAAGTGGAGTACAGCAGTAAGCCCAGAAGTGAGGTATAATTATAACAGAGCGTTGAAGTCCCCAATAAAACCCAAGGACCCCATAGAGTGTATGTACACATTAATCATGGATACCTGGCAGATATATAAGATGCAATGAATAAGAAATCAATGCCCAAAAGGAAATATAATGCAAAGTTTAATGTAAGCAATGCTAAACATTGCACAGGCCAGCTTAGGAGGTGTAAGCAATGTGTAGACCAGCTAACTCAATGTGCCCAGTGGTATACCCTTTTAAACAATGCCAACCCTAGGTAAGCAGGCTTGCACATAGCTTAACCTTTTCAAAACCACCCAATCACGGAAAAGTGTGGGAAATCAGCTCTACTTAAACCCAAGAGGTGGGAATACATCTCATAACTGGTTGTAGCTTCCCCTTGCAGGCACTATGGCAGTAAGGGGAGAAGGTGTGCACTTCCGGGTGCAGCGCTGGTGCATCCAGGAGTCCAAGGTCATGGCAGGACTCCTAGTTAAAGACCATGCTCAGAGACTGCTGCAGGGCCAGTACCAGGGCTCCAATATAAGGCAGAGGCCTTGGACAGTCTCGCCCGTGACCTCACCAGTGCCACTGACATACCCCAAACTGGTGAGCAGGTCAGGAACTACTATGCTGACCTGAAGCGGCGTAAGGGGGACCTCTTGGAGGAGTGGCTCCAAGAGGCTAGAGCAGCAGTGGATGTTCCAGACTTGTGTAAATATCACCCCAGTATGTGTGTATAATTGCCAGTTCAGGTATATCATGGATAGGTATGGCTAAATATTCCTCTTATGTCACCCACAGCTGCAATGGAGTGGGCCGAGAACCAGGAGGCCCACATCAGTCACCTGGCGAGGTTGTGACTCGAGGCAGGTCAGTAATACTCATGCATTTACTATCATAGGAAATAAAAATAAAAATAGTAGCAAATTAATTGCTAGTATAAAACCTGTATTGTTCAAGGCAAGAACTGCATACACTACAGGATATGGCAATAAGAGTCTCATATTGTTTGTAAGTCAATAAAAGTGTAATAGCCTGACAAAACAGGTCTAACTGCTGGGCTGCATGTGTATATCCTGGTATCATACAGTAATGTAGATATGCAATCATGTAATAGTACTGTAGTATTAAGCACTGTTACCCACACTGTGCACCATAAATTGAATATATAGGAATACCTGTATATGACAGTTGTAATCCCCAGAGGCCATTTAGTACAACTGAGAGACACATAAACAGTAAACAGGGAAAATGCAGACAACAAAAACCGAATAGCACATGCAACTGGGGTGTGAACTGTTGCTTTTTTAGCACACACAGCATGGTTTGAATCTGGTCAGTCATAGTACTCTGCATACAGAATCATTCCCCACAACTCTACAGATATATCCAGAATGTCTATTAAAGTTGTCCATATATGTTGCCTATCAACCTGTCCCCCTGGGAAATCAGTGGGATGATCCAAGCCGTATAGGCAGCAAACAGGAAATACAACTGATTGACGCACAGCTATGAGAACAAAGCTGGCACACTAGCAACTCCCCAATACCTTATGTGACAAAGAAGCCACGTATTTCCCATTTACACCCCAACCAAGCTGTGGTCAGAGTGTGTACAGTAACAGAGTGAGATGTATGTGCATAATAGTAATGTGGATTGCTACTGTGTGTGGGAACATTCAGGTAGTGCTAATAAACATTTCTCCCACAGGTCTGTCAGATACCAACACTGTGCCCAGAAATACAAGAATGAATGATATGCAGTTGCTCTGAATAATGAGGTATTACACATCACTGTCACCCACACTGTCCTACAACATAAAACTGTCTAGGAAATCTGCATAAGAGTGTTGTAATACAAAGTCAGAATGCAAAAGCACAGGGGATTAATAAGACAGAAAGCAGATAGGAGATATACATCAATATTTATATAGCAGACACAACTGTAATGGACAGTGTTTAAGTTGTAGCAGACACAGCCATGGTCTGAATCCTGGGAGTGAAATTAGGCTGCATACAGATTCATACCCCAAAACTGTACAGATGAGGCCAGAATGTCCAGTATATGTGCCCATATCTGCTGCCTGTCCCCCTGTCCCCTTGGTAAGTATGTGGGATGATCCCAGATGTTTAGCCAGCAAACAGGGAATACAAGTGATTGACAAACATCTATGAGAACACACCTGTCACTGTAGCAACCCCTGAAACTGTTAGGAGAGTAATATGTCAAGTATGTCCTATCTACACTCCCATGTTGTCACGCTGTGACCAGAGTATGTACAGTAACAGAGTGAGATGTATGTGCATGATACTAATGTGTAATCTGGAACTTTGTGTGGCAACAGTCAGGTAGTGCTAACAAACATTGCTCCTACAGGTACGTTGGGTACAAACACTGTGCTGTGAAATATAGACCATTATAATCTGTACTGGCACTGTTCACTCTGGTATTGTAGGGAATTGTGAGTGTTGCAGTTTCCCTAAATAATAAAGTATCACTGGTCACCGTTACCCACACCGTGCTACATAATATAACTGTAGGAAAGCATGTATATGTGTGTGTCAGGTCACTAAACGTGGAGTAGGGCAATATTCTAGATATGTCTAGGCACACCAGCATGTGGTCAATACATGGCCAGAGTCTGTGCAGGAAGAGTTGCATAGCATAGTGCAAACGTCAACCCAGAATCCGGGAGTATGTGTACAAACAGCTAGTTAGTGATAACAAACATTCCCTCCACAGGTATACCAGGTAAGAAGTGCATACTGCAGGTAATACCGGTTCGTGTGTAATGATGATGACAGCCATATCACCGTCCAAACTAAGGTTGTAGGGTAGTGTAGTAAGACTTGTAAGGTACAGCTAACAGCACTGACTAGGAAAGTAATGTGGACTACAGGGATATACTAGTTGCTTATTGACATCTTTCTCTCCCCCCACCATATCTCCAACAATAATCAACATACCAACCCCAACCAGTAAGTAATGACACCTATGTTCTGATAATGTCCAATTGTTTGATAAAATGTTAATGGTTCCATGCATGTGCTATACTGAATTATTCCAACATTGGTGGCATGGTGCCATCAATGTACCTGCATGCTGTTCTTATTACCACTGTGGTGCCATATATGCATGTGCTCTGTTTGCTATGCAGCTGTTCTGTATCTGGTGTCTGGGTTAATGGGAATATCTATGCATGCTGTTATACCTAACCCTGGAATGTGTTGACTATTACTAACCCACAAATGATGATGAAATGTAAACACTATAGCATGCTTGGGAAGGTCGGTCCCAGCGGACCCACCTGTCCCACCTTAGCTGGCCGTGGCACCGGGCACCAGCATGTCTGGGGCCCAACCTGGGACCTCTCTGTCCATTGGCCCTGCACCAGCTTTGAGTGGAACTGCCTCAGGGGATGGGGCTCACCCTACCCGGGAGTGGACGCGGACAGGCACTTGTCACCTGTCGCCCGGTCGGGGTCATGGTGTGTAGAGCAATCAGCGAGTAGTTTGGTAAACTTCTATTCCAGCTCAAAGGCCACGTGTCATGATTACAGAGTCAGCCTGGCTCTGCAACTCAGCCCCCAGCACAGCCACCTTTGGGGCTGTGAAGGTGCAGTGGTGACTGCCCATGGGTGGGGACCTCAGTCCCACTGTTACCACTAGGGGGCTTGTGAGCTTCCGATATCCCAACACCCCACCCCATCAAAGTGTTACCCCCCACATGTGTCATATACAGCCCCTGTATGCATCTTGTTTGCCTTGTCTGTTAACCTACCCAACCTACCTCCCCAAATATACCTACTACGCCTCCCCAACATCCCACTCTCACCTGAAAAAAAGGGCAATCTGTTCCCACAAAAAAATCTTGCCCTATACATAGCTGTCCATTCCACACACGTGTCCACTGGACACATGTAATCCAGTCTAATTGACATGACAACTTATTATTGTTGTCCTCACCCTCTTCCAGGGGCTTGAGTGTCCAAACCTACCACCAAATTCAGTGTATATGCACAGCTGTTGCTGTAGAAGAATTGGGAAGCTATGGACATTCCCTACACCCTTCCTGCACATCCCTAGCTATTTTCCCTACTGTCTTTTCCTCTTTGTGCCCCTTTATCACCACTTTCCCATCAACCCTCTTTTCTTTTCTTTTAAAGAAATTAGCGCGGGGGTAACCAGGAGTAAGCACTTTTAAGCAACAGTAAGCGGGTTTAAGCCTGATTGCGTGGGGGTAAGCAAAGCCTATACAGATTAAGCAATATAGAAGCTAACTGAGTATAAGAAACTGTAACCAGAAGTTAGCAGTGCTTACCTCCGTGCAAACCTGCTTACAACTGCTTTAAAGTGCGTTAATCACTCTGTATACAACAGGCCATGTTCTGCCCAGCAGCAAAATAAACAGCCTCTGCAAGGCTCAAATCCAGAGCCCTGCACACCACAGACAAAGGGATTTACCACTAAGCGAAGCCAGATCTACATAACCTAGATGTTTTCACAAACATATCATCCAGCCCAGACATTAACAGTACAGAGAATGTATTCCACCATTTAGATGTATGTGTGTGTAAATATATTAATATCTAAACAGATACAACATAGCTATATATGTAGAAATATATATATATATATATATATATATATATATATATATATATATATATATACATATATACATATATACAAATATATCTGAACATATATACATGCAAATGGCTACATCAACACATATATATGTCTACACCTATATGCCAACATATACACAACAAGCTACATATAAGTAAGCAGGTATATATCTAAGTAGATATATAAGGACATAGCTGTATATAAATATATATATGTATATATATATATATATATATATATATATATATATATATATATATATATATATATATCTATATGGTATATATGGACATACATGTGTAGATATCAATGGGAGATTAACTAAAACATATATGTCCACATGCACCATTAATGGGGTTGAGAGGCCCCAAACGATATATGTCATGCATGAATAGGTATACCCACCTCCCCACAGCCAAACACATCTGCCCTGCAATACACTACCAAGTGTTGCAGATCCCATAACCAAGACCTGACACGACATGGGCGCAAGATGCTAACAGTACTACATCCCACCTGTATGATGTCATGCTGGTATTGGTAACATGTCATGCAGTACAGTCTGCCTCCCATAGGAAATGTAAATAGTGGAAGCTATCAACATCCCCAGGCACATATATGCAGATACAGATATATATATATATATATATATATATATATATATATATATATATATATATGTATATGTGTGTGTGTGTGTGTATACATATAGGTTCATAGGTTCATAGGTTGGTACTAGGCTATCGGCCCTAGGGACTATACAAGCCTATCCATAACAATTCCCTGGATATTTTTTCCCACAAGATTTACATTCCTGGACCTCTGTCTAGCAGGGCGACTGACTCTCCCATCCAATCGTCAAGGTTCCTTTTGAAGAGGGCCAAGGAGGCTCTCTGCTTGACATGTATGGGCAGTCTATTCCAGAGTATGGGGAGTCTCTGGGTCTGTAACTTTTCCCTCCAGTATGTTTTGTTCATTGTGATGACAAGGTTTAGTTCCCTGGAGCATGTGGCTCTGAGGGATTGGTATTTCTTTAAGTGGAGCATGTCCAACAGCTCAGGGTTTGACATGGCCTTGTATATTAAGCAGAGATCTCCTCTGAGTAGACAATATGCCTCAGAGTATAGCTGGAGTTTTTTAAACAGTCAGCATAGGGCATCTGCTTTAGGCCTGTGATTCTTTTAGTAAGGTATTTTTGCAGCCTTTCCAGCTGTTGCAGATATCATTTGAGGTACATACCAAATGGGGCATTGTACTCTATAATGGGTCTAATGAAGGATGAGTACAGTGAGACAATGACCCCCTTTTTTCTGGATGACAAGCCCTTAGTGATGAGGGGTGCCACATAGTAGGATTTCATGACTGTTGTGGCGATGTGGTTATCGAAGGTGAGACCACTGTCCACCTGTGTCCCTAAGTCTCTCATCACACCTTCAGTGTTTAGTGTGCTGCCATCTATGTGGTAATTCATGGGTACATGGTTTTTCCCAAAGGGGATAACTATACATTTCTTGGCATTAAGCTTGAGCCCATGGCTCTGGCACCAAGCATCTGTTTCTGTAAGGCCCTTGTGTAAAATATCCACATCATTTGGGGATTCAATAATAGCTCCCAGTTTGCAGTCATCTGCGAACTTTGTTAGCCAGAGTCCCTTTGTGTTGGCCTGTACTTCAGAGAAGTAGATGCCAAACAAGAGCAGTCCCATGACTGAACCCTGAGGCACTCCACTTGTCACTTGTCTGGAGCTGGATTCGGAGTCGGCTACTTTTACAGTCTGGGTTCTGTCAGTAAGCCAGTTGACAACCCGTCGAGTGAAATAGTGATTTATACCCAGCTTAGTAAGGTTATCTATGATTCCAGAGTGGAGGATGGTGTTAAAGGCCTTGGTGAGGTCCAAATAAGCTGTGTGGATCGCCTCACCCTCGTCCACAGCTCTGGAGACTGATTCGAAGAAGTCAATCAGGTTCAAGAAACAAGATCGGCCCCTCATGAACCCAAACTGGGTGGGGTCCAGTGTTTGAAGGTTGTCAATGTCTTTGTTTATAAGTTCCATGATAATGCGTTCCATGCTCTTGCAGATCAGGCTCGTCATACTGATGGGACGGTAGTGCAGTTTCTACCTGTGTGGCCATGATTACTGGAATTTGGCAATCTTTTGGTATTGAGATGGGGCCTTTAGGGGGTGCGGGGGGGTGACGTTCGCACTAAATCGATCTGCCAGGATATTGGCAATATCCTTGGGATCGGTATATTTAATGCCATTCTGTTGTAGCTCAGAGCATATCTGAGCATTGCCATTTAGATTCTTGACATAACTATAGAATGCCTTGTGGTTGTCATTGGAATCTTTGGCAATTTTATTTTTGTAACTAGCTTTGGAGGATTTTATGAGGAATCTCAGCTTCTTATTGAGGCTGGTAAGGGAGTCTTTTGCATCCTGGGATTTTCCTCTTTTCTGCAACAGTTTCTTTCTTCTGTTGTATAGTTTCTATATGGCAGGGGACCACCAGATTGGCTTCCTTATTTTGGAGGAGAGCATCTTGGTTCTATTTGGAATGGCATGATTCATGCACGAGTGGATGTGCTCATACAGTGCCTTAGTGTAGGATTCAGCAGTCCAACTTTCAGCTCCCATCTGCATGGGTGTCATGAAGTTTGTCACTTCTGACTTGAGTAGCATGAAGTTGGCTTTGGAGAAGTTTTTTATGGAGGTTTCCTTACGGGGTGGGGGGGTGGAGGTAGGATGTGGATGTCAAGGGTGACCTGCTTATGGTCAGACCTGACCAATGAGGGGGCGACTACTTGTGTGGAGCATCTATCTCCCATGTTGGTAATGACCAGGTCTAGGATATTGGAGCCCCTGGTAGGACAATGGATTAGTTGATCCAGGGCATTGGAATTTATGAATTCCAGGAACTGTTGGGAAAAGTTGTTGGTACCCGCTTAGTTTTCCCAGTTAATGGCAGGGTAGTTGAAATCACCCAGTATTAGGGTGTTTGGTTGTATCTTAATATTTTCCAGTATGCTTAGAAAGGTGTAATGAGAATTGTGGGGCATGGTGGGAGATCTGTAGCAAGCTACAATTTGGATTGCAGTCTTACCTAGTGTTAGTTGCACCTGGAGAATTTCAGATGCATTGTGTTGGGCAACTAGCCTGGAAGTGTGAATATCCTTGGTGAATATGGACACTCCTCCACCTTTAGTGTCTCAGTCTTGGTTTGGTGGCCGAAATGTGTGGTAAGAGTTGTAGCCTGGTAATGGTGGGGTGCTCTCTGGAGCCTTGAACCAGGTCTTAGTTACTGTACAGATATCGATGTTCTCCATTTTTAGGAGTGCCTCAAGAGAGTGAATTTTGAGATTTAGACTTCTAGCATTGAGTAACATTACCTTCAGATTTTGCATGCTTGTATTTGTTATGGTGGTGGTTTTGTCCTTTGAACCTTGCCTAAAAAAGGCACTATAGGGGTGGCAAGAGCTTTAGCCAGTAACCTGAATCCCAGGGGTGACAGGTGCAGACCATCTCTGGAAAAGCATCATGGTCTTTCAATCATGTCATCCCAGGCAGACAGATACTGGATCCCCTTTGAATGACACCAGATGCTTAGACAATTGTTGAAGTCAATTATTCTGTCCTTATACTGTGGTATAATTCTGGGCAAAGGCAGGATGCTACTCAGGGCTAGGGTCATACCTGCCAGGGCCACATGATCCGAGAGCTCTTCCATGTCACTTTTCATGTAGCCCAGGGAGGTATGTCTCAAGTCATTCACTCCAATATGGACAATGACAGAGTCGTATTTGTACTTGTTGTGGAGTGACTTGAGTGCATGTGTTATGTGGCAGATCCTGGCACCTGACAGGCAGCTGACTGTAATTTTCTCCTTGTTCAGCCTGGTGAGTGGGACATCAGTGTGCCTGACTATATAGTCACCTATGACTAAAGTGATGGGTACGTTGTCTTGCCTTAGGGGCTGTTATTGGGTGGCACACTGGTGTTGTGAGCTATGTGTCACATTTGTTGTGACTGGTGTTTGTTTGCGTTTCAGCTTTGGAGGTCCTTGTTGCTTGGGCAGGTTAATGTTAAGGGCCTCCACATATGTGAGTTTAATGCTTCTATTGGTGGGTGTTGATGGTGTGGGTTTTGAAGTGCTATGTGTTGCTTGAGGTGTAGTGCAGTTGGTAACCTTCTCCTCTTGACTGTCTAGCACAATCTTGGCCGGAGAGAGCTTTGCTTCCAGTTTGGTTATGTAAGTGCACCTCTCTCAGGTTGTAGTGTTGGATGGTATGAGGAAAGGGTTGTCTGTGTACATGAGGCAGTTGCTGCATTGTCCCAGTATGCCCAGATTCACCAGGTGGACAGGAGAAATCACTGGAATTTGACCCTTGGACATGTCTGTTTAGGTGCTTTTTTGTAAAGTACAAGAGCTGTTTTCCCTTACCTTTGCAACGTACTTTGCAATTATAGGCTGTTTAGTGCCTACGATTAATTTCTCCTTATTAACAAGGAGAGTTGAGAGCTTGTATCAGTTTAAGGCTTCCTAGTGCTTTCCAGCAGGTTCCAGAGCAAGTGCTAGGCACAGGGGTTGAGGTTTTAGTGCTACTACTGAGAAACCAGCTAGTTCTAAGGGAAAATTTGAAGATCAGACTTTCTGGCACCTGGAATAGTTTAACTGTAGCCCTGCAGTGCTGCACGATGCAAAAAATGTGCAAACACGTGTGTTTTTACGCCAGAAAGTTGATAGCGATCGAAATCAGCCCAAAATGGCTAAAATTACAATTTCATTGCTGGAAACCACTCCTCTAGTGTTAGACAGGCAGTACAATGCTCACCACTCTCACTGGTAAGCAGTAGGACTTCACTCTACCACAGCAAGGTCTGGATATCTCTGAACATAGAAAATAAAGTCCTGAAACCAGCAAAGCCTGAGATCTGGACTATATTAGCTAAGAAAGGCAGGAAACGAGCAAACAAGATAGTATTTTTTTTTGTTAAAACAGGCTAAACAATGCAATAATACACTAAATAAACACAGTAAAGGCTAACACACTTGAGTGTATAGGCCTAAACAATAAATGCAATTAAAACTCTACAAAATTAGCAATTTAAAACTTTTTAAATGAAGAAAGGCAAGAGCACAACTGAAAAACGATTTAAGAGGCAGTAATACAGTAGAATATATATAGATATACATGTGCCGACACATACACACGCAGAGATATGTACAGTAAGATACTTATGTAGTAGGTGCACACAATATGGAAAAGCCACTATGCCTACAGTTAACACCTTAACGACTGGACACTGGATGAGCCACCCATACAAATGACAGTTGTTGCCTGCAACATATACCCACAGAGAGGTCATAGGATAAAACGCCACACCCAGGTCTGCAGAAATGGAAAACCATTATTTGTGTACTATTACAGATTTATTTGCCATGTCATATAGTTATTCAGACACTGACAGCCATATAAACAGAGTAATGCAACTGTGAAACAGTTATACTAAAACAGTAGTCTGGAAAGGTTCACAACTGTTGCTGTCCATGCCAAGCCCTTCAAATAGTACAATAGTAAAGACAGACTGTGTCACAGGATAAGAAACAATCAACAGTAAGTAATGCAGGTGTATAGTTCAGCAGCCTCTGTCTACACTCTGTGCACAATCACTAGGTGGTAAAGACTTCAGTTGACCAAATGAGATGTAACTGTTACATTACAAGGCATAACTGACACCATCACAAGCACATTGACAAACAGAACAGTCTGTATGGCAGGAGGCAATAGGCCTGCACTAACCCAATTTATGTAAGTAATGTCAATATAGGTGAATTGTATGGTACTGTACATCCAGATACCTTAAGGCGGCTCACATCTGATACCCCCACATATTGTAACAGCCTAGGTTATTTATTGTGCATCCCTCTCCCCAGACTCAATAATACAAGCCCATTTACCACTGTTACATACACTGGCCTTTAGAGTGCATATGGGCACACATGTATGGTGTAGGAGAAGCCCACACATATATGGCCCCCAGCCCCACCGTATGTGTGGGGGATACAACAGCAGTGGACTGCTGGCAGGAATGGCAGTGTGATATACGTATATGTGCATACATATCACTATTTGTATATGTGTAGCCATATATCGCTCTGTATATGTATATATCTGGGTGTGTATATGTATATCCATGTACATATGCATACCCATCTATATATGTCGATATGTATATGTGTATATATCTATATAGATATCTGGATAATTATATATACATATATTTTCACCATATGCCCTGAACATGGAGTGTAGGCCTACCTCAGCCCCAATAGTCCCAATAATGTAGTGCAAGGGGATGTCAGGTATGTCTAACAGGTATATCAGTAGACTATTGCTACTGTAATAGTGATTGTCTTCACAGACATGGTGTGTGTGGGGAGGTCACATCTGCTTTTCATATGTGCACCATCGGCTACTGACAGACATCCTAAGGACATCATAGTACAGTATCGCTGCTAGCACATAATGCTACTGTGGACTACAGCAGATATATTGGCCAATATATGTGGACATTCTGGCACACTCTGGACAGTCCAGAGGTATACATTGAACCCCTTAGTGCAAAACATGTGGACCAAGCCTGACAGTGTGGATGTTAACAGCCATGTAGATGGGTAAAACACGTAACAACTGGTATACATATGCCCCCATAGGTTAATGCATTCAAACACCCCTGTCTGTCCTGACACATACTAACCACTGGTACAGAGGTGCCATGGCCACATAGTACCCACTAGATATTGCCATACATCTGTACAGCATCCTACTGCTCTGTCTGGCATACATGACTGTTAAGGGAGGCCTGGCAGCAGTATATCTGGCAAGTATCTGGACATATAAAATGTGAGCAAACCAACAAAGCTGAATGAAGGCCAAGAAACATCCTTTGTAGATTCTTT
The DNA here is from genome assembly GCF_019279795.1 of Protopterus annectens. NCBI lineage: Eukaryota > Metazoa > Chordata > Ceratodontiformes > Protopteridae > Protopterus > Protopterus annectens. The sequence continues at coordinate 1,671,517,226 of NC_056739.1, forward strand.
ATTAAAAAGAAAGGATAAGCACTTTCACAGAGCTACCGGATCTGAAGAAGCGGTAACTCCATGAAAGCACTTATCCTTTCTTTTTAATAAAGAATCTACAAAGGACGTTTCTTGGCCTTCATTCAGCTCTGTTAGTTTGCTCACATTTTATTTTTCTTATTTGGACTAATTTGCTTGTGAGCTACCTTTAGCAGGAGTTGGTGCTGTTTGTTTGTTTTGCAAGTATCTGGACATGACATCTCACTGGGTAAGTACACTAAGCTGCTAGGCATGTAACAAAGCACTGCACAGGCTACAGGCACACTGGTTCAACAATGGCCTACATTTCCTATGGGGGAATGCACATGTACCTGCATATATAGCAGGCTCTACAGGCATGTCACAGCACAGGGAAGATACACCTGTGTGACAGTGCATAGCTACACCCAATGTGAACACAGCCACAGCCACATATGGTACACTAGCATATTATTACAGTATATGGACTATTTGTTCAACACCATCCTTATATGTGCCACTCACACACAAACCCTACATAAACTGGGCCATTACACAGTGTGGTCCGATGCCTGTCTGTGGTATGGGACATGTGTGTGTATGGCCCAACAAACTTGTAAGCTGATATGGTACCATACAGTGGAGCAGCATGTAACATCAGATAGGATGGGACCAAAAACAATGACATCTACCACAGTCTGTACACAGACCAAAGTACATATTAACATTACATACACTGTCGATATTCACCATAAGTACACAGACTTCAGTACTGTACACACAACCACAGAATGTCCAGGTTATGTGATCAAATATAACCCCTTATGTATATAACATGTGTAGCAGTCTATCTCACTGGCTTGTTATCAGATATGATGTCACTAACTATGGTGTACGCTCACAGGGACACACAAAGAGTGACACACTTGGCAGGGCCTAGAATACAACTCATCAATAGTGAGATTGCCACAACACATTACTGTGCAGGTATCACATGCACCACAGGGGTCATATGGAGGTTATATGGGAAAAGGGTATGGGGAGGTATCTGACATCAGACAGCATGCTTCAGTATGCCAATGAGGGTTGTAGGGAGTGCAAATGTGATCATATGCATCATACAACACACACATACACATACACACAAATACACACACACACACACACACACACACACACACACACACACACACACACACACACACGGTGCCAGTATTGACATGCATGGGTGCAATTCTTCACAGGTGTGTGGTGGTCAACTGTGCAAGACGGCTATACAAGGCTAGGTGATACCTTGGCATCAGGCCACATGACAATGCTCTGCATTGTGGCTAAGGGGTGTAGTTTCTGGATTTGCCCACACAGGT